>NC_137123.1:25629410-26151910 GCF_949319135.1 Squalius cephalus
TACATGTGTTTGGGCCGTGAGCGACTTAGCAGAGCGCACACACACCGAGGTTGCAGCGTAACATTGCAGAACGCGCTGCAAACATGGAGTGGAGAGCACAGCATACACACACACAGCGGATCATGCTTTGAAGTTGTGCATCTTCGCAAGCGGAGTGGCTCGCAAAGTCACAAAACATGCTGAGCCAAAGTAAAACCTAAACGCTGAACATGGAGGGGCGGGGCGGCATATTTTCGGCCTTTTTTCTCTTTTGGCTAAAAACCAAAAATGCCATTTTCAGCAGCTGAAATTTCGGTGCATCCCTAATTTCCATACCTCCACACACCCTTCTCTCACAGACATCACACGACAACAGCGTGTTCCATGAGGATATGCAGAGCTGTAGACAAACAGTCACAGAGCATAGTAGTAGTTGAAAATTCAGTGCCGGTACCCAACGGTAACTTTTTTCCGGTACTTTAGGCATGTTTATCTCAATAACTGTAAAGAACCTGTAAGTCATTTATAGAAGTGCAATTAACATTATGCCAGAGCTGCCTTGGTTGCTGTCTGCAATTGTCTGTCATGTTTGTATACTGTATTATTTAACCGTAAATAGTCGGCTACTTAAGGAATTGAATTCATAATAATATATAATCATAATAACCATTTTAATAATTAAAAACAAAGTCATTTTTATGAAATGTTTTGTTTTCCCACTAATTCTTTGTTGTGTATTTTCTGGTAATCAAATGAAGACATAAAACATTAATTTAATTTATCTTTTAATCACATGAAATTAAACACTTTTTTGTCAAATAACATACTTCACAACTGAGCTTTATACTGTTCAAATTAAAACATGGAAGAAATATTTTTATTATTCCTTAAACCAAGTTTTTATGATCATTTATTATTATTAGTGTTATTATTATTATTACATTGAGACATATAAATTCTACTGTACAAAAGTAATATATTTGTCAAGTTAAACCAAACTTTTATTTTGATGGGTTGCCTTGAAGACCTTTGAATTTCTGTGTGTTTATGATATGAGAATAGTTTTTCTCAAATGAAACTGTAAAATGCTGATGAAGTGACTCTCAGAGCGGCTCTGGAGCTGAAGTTCATGCATTCATGTCCTCATATAGTGAAAGAGCGCGAGCATCACGCATGCTTTTGTGTGTGTGTGTGTGTGGTAAATGAAACAGCGCGTCTGCACCATTCATTCACACAGGGACACACAGAAAATGCAGGATTCATATTTAAATAGGCCGATGCATTCTGAGGTACCGTAATTTGGCACCGATTGATTTCATGTGAATCGGTATTATGTAATTCTGTCTGTTCCCTTAAAAGTACGGTTCGATTACCAACCTCACCGTACTCTGAGCTCGGAATAATGCGTTTCAGAAGTCAGAGCTCTAAGTTGTTCACGTTCATTATTATTGTAATGTTCTGTGCTTTGAGACATGAGGTAATTTAACACGGCCTCGTGAACCTTTGTAGAGTCTGCTTTTGCTGTGCATGTTCATGTGTTTTGGAGGAGGCATGGCTTTGGAGAGCGCATTGAAGGGAGGGTTGGATCTTTTGCTTTCAAAGCTAGCATGCTATTGCTAGCCTCTCAGAAATTGCCTACCCTACCTTATATCAGGGAATTTTTTTATTGAATTTTCCAGGCCTGAAATAGCCATGGAAACTAATGAAATCATACTCTTATACAGGGCAAAAAGCTGCTTGCAAGCAATAATGATGGCCAATTTTGTCCAAAGTTGTTCTTTTTATTAAATTGGTCAAACAGAATCACATTGTTCTAAATGACTCCGGAATACTTGATTTTATTTATTTTTTTATTTTTTTAAATCCTTATCCAGTAACTGGATAGGCCATGGAAATGTTTTAAAACCTTGTACAAGCTGAGGCCATAAGCGTTACCTCTGCCTTTTAGATGCAGATGTTCCTGTCGCCTCCCAAATCCCTAGGTCAGAGAGTGCACTACTAGACTATTTTGCAAACAACTGGCTCCAATTCCCGCTCTCTGGCAGATGAAGCTAAAAAATATCTGTATGTGCCATTTACCATGTGATTGAGGATGGCTGACACAGACAGGCTTGCATTAATATGGCTGAAATGTAGACCGGCTTTTAAACTGTCAAAAATACTTTCTTGTTCCATAATGAAAGGTTGTGTTCTGAAATGTATCTTGATTTATTTTCTTGAAGAACTATAGGAACTTTCTATCTGTTTGGAGCACTTTATTACAGGGTTTTGACCATTTTTAACATTGTAACCTGGAGTTATGAGGAAAATGTGTTTGCTTTTTGGCAATACATGGATTTCTGCATTAATGATTTCTAAAATGAGAGGCTCAACTTGTAGCTTGCTGAGTTGTAAGCACTGATAGCAAGTGGGAGGACGAAGGTACCATGTGGCAGAGATGAATTTGCTCCACTGTGCAGAAACGGAAGGAACCAATTAAAAGAGATGTGCATTCACTTTTCAGAAGTCCTGGTCTTATATCTCTGATAAGGTTGCTGAATCTTTTGGAGGTGTGTCTGCTGCAACTAGTAACCTCATGGAAAGTTGGCACGACAAATGGTCCAGAGACTAAAGTGTGTTCATGTTTCCACCCAGCAACATGTTGAACTATACCAAATAGGGTTGCATGGTATACCAATACAAAGTAATAGGGTTAGATATTTACAATATAAAATTAATCAAATTTCGTTACCCGACCAGTACAGTGCACAGTTTGGCAGTTCAGGCAATGCAACTTTGAAACATAAATGTTTGGGATTCACTGAATATGTTACAAAAACTAGTATGAATAATTGCATTACACATACATTAATTAGAACATGACTTGATAAAAAAAAAAAAAACTGCTGTTGTTAGCAGTAGTGAAGTACTAGAAGGTGATATCTTCCCAAAAATTCTGTATCAATCTGACCCTAGTGCCAAATCAATGGCCTCAACGTAAAAAGTGACGTGGTTCATAGAAGACTTCATACTCTAAAATCCCCCTAATCTTGAACCTTTTTCTTCAGCATGATGAAAAGCATTGCAGAATACATTGGCTACATTTCCATTTGTTTTATATTAGATTTAGATATAACCTCAATAACCATTTTCTTTTAGTGACTTTGGAATTAAGGAAGGAGTTGTACTTCTAATCAATGTTCGGATGCTGAATCGGGGTCCTTGCTTTTACATTTAGTGTGTTACCTGCTGTTGTGTCTGTTTCTTTTATTTAATTAACCACTGGTGCTTTATCCTTTCTCTTGCGATATTTCAGTCTAAGAGCAGTTTGGAGATGATGGAGAGTCAATCTGCTGACGCCGAGCCTCCGCCTCCACCTAAACCAGAGCTCAGATACCCTGGGCTGTCACGAGGACCTGCCGGACACCCTGAGGGTTAGAGCCAACCAGCATGACAAACTATAATATCATTCTGATTGATTATCCTTCAAACATTTATCTTTTCTGCCTTATTTGTTAAGTTCTTTTAGCTAATTTTTTAAACTTCAGATTACATTTTCAAAGTCACCATTTGACTTGCATTCAATAGAGTGTATTAAAGGTTTCAGAATGTCTCTGCAATAATGTCATAATTGTATTTTCATGCTGAATTGTGGTTATATTTAGCCATTTAGGAATAAATAATTAGTATTTGGAATGGATTTTAAGATTGCAAGTACCTGTTGGAATGCTTGTTTAATTAACTTAATGTGTTCCTAAAATGTGTTTAAAACTCTGAATCTGATTTCTCATGGACCTTTTTTAACTTTTTTTGTTTGCAGAGAGCAGTCTGTTGAATAAAGCTCCACCCACCCCCACCATGTTCAAGTACAGACCCACCTACAGCAGCCCGGGCAAGAACCACACTGCTCTTACACATGCATATGCCAACCAGGTAACTTTTCCGTGTTGGATGTATGTATTGTTTATCCAAAGTGTATTTATTCACAGTCGGTGGTGGTGGTGGTGATGATTCACTGCATTTCATTTGTTGATGCGACGTCATTCACATTCTTTTGCATGACCGTTATTATTTCCATTATACCGCATATTTTAAGCCTTTCTTTTTCCTCTAACATTTTATTCAATCCATTATATTGTTTTTTCCCCTTCGTTTTGGTTGACTCAGTGGCTTTCAGTTGAACAGTATCAGTAAGTTTACACTGTACTTCATTGTTTGTGTGTCCGTGTGTGTGTGTGTGTTATTGTTAATGTTCCTCTCCTTTCTCTAATACTTGTCTTTTTGTACACATCAATTAATTTTTATAAATGCAGCTTTTCAATGTTGCTAATTTTCTATTTAATTATTGCATTTTGATTCTCCAACTAGTTTATCATCATATTAGGGATTTCATATCTCTAGGGTTATATTGTATAAAGATGGTGTCTTTACAAAAAGACCATTCTACTTTCTCAAAAGCCCACAGCATACAAAATATTTGGCACAGACAAATATTGCCTTTCTGAAACAAAATAATAAATGTAATCTGTCCCATTTGTGTGATTAAACTCAAGTGTTAATAAAGCCAACACAAACAACCCATCTGTCCTCCCAGAGTGGCTATGCAAAACGTTTTGCTGGTTTTAGCTCTGAGGGTGTGTCAGTTTTGGCTCTGTGGTTTTGGATTAAGATAGATCAGATAAGAAACACACTATGTGATGTGAATTTAATTGATTCTGAAAGACAGAGGCCTCATGAATAAACATTTACTGTGAGCTTCCATTCTAAAAGTTTGTGCGCACATAGTTTAGATTTATAAAATAGTATTTATGCTGTTGGCTTCCTTTCAATTCATGAGCTGTAATTAGGTGAGTAGCGGTATACCGGAACTGATGATAACAGTGATGCATATAAAAATTCAATATTGATATTGTGTTAATACTACACGTATGATAATATCGTAAATAATCCAGGGCCAGTAACTGGTAGACACTCCGATATAGCAGCTAGACACCGGCAAATTAAGGAAAGTGTTGGGATTTTTTGGGATTCTGTAAAAAAGACAGGATGATAGACAGTAAACTGTAAATTATTTTGTACGCTTTTGTATGTTTACAAACTCTCTCTCCGCCTCCTTACTTCGAGTGCAATTAATTGACCAAAATTAATTGGCCACTTAGACTTTTATCATTCTGCTGGGAAGAAATATCACAATTCCAAAGTTCTATTTTTGGTTGAGCATTTAGTCGCAAAACAAACTAGATATTAATGTGCAGAACTACATTATGTTCTGTGAAATAATATACCTGCGAGTTAAATGGATAAAAAATATCCACAGTCACTCAGGTCTACAATCAAAAAAACCAACCGGGTAAATGTCAAACTTGCTTGTATCTTACCTTTTATACATGAGGCCTCAGGACTTATTCCCCTGCCAGTAGATGTTGTGATCTTTTGACTTTTTATGGTTGCTCATGTGGTGTGCCTTGTTGAAACAAAAGGCAAAAATGACATACACAGTGCTCTGCCCTTAGTGCTTCCAAGTTCGTTGCCAATACTTCAGTGTTCCCTGCCTTTCCAAGCTTAGCCTCTCTGTCTGTCGTATCCTGTAATGCTGGCTCTTTATTATAGCTATAGAAAACACTTTACCAAATCATCTGTCCCCAGTGGCCCACATGATCCTTACAATGGAGTTTGTCCTTTACCTCCCATTGAATTTGGCTTTCAGATTTCTCTTGTAACTTTATAAACTCTTCTGCTTCCTGTCTCTCTCTCGCTCTCTCTGTAGATGAGTCGTGGGGACAGTCTTAAAGAGTCCTCTTCCTCTCTCCTCCAGTCCAGTCAGCAGCCAGGCTATCGCTCCGAACCCAGTCTGGATGGGTGTGAGGTGGGCGGAGCGGAGCGTAGCGGGGCCGAGCGAACAGGTGGGGGCCCTGGAGGACCTCCAGCCTCAGGGATCCCTGGATACTCCCTAGGAGGGCGCTCGTACCCCTCCTTCTCTGATCCTACGGTGCTCGCCGGAGGGGCCTCACGGTCCTCCAGTGTTCGCTCTTCCCACAATGCCCCACCATCTGAGGCTACCACCTCCACCAGCTACAAAAGCTTAGCCAATCAGACGCCACCACCGGCTCCTCGGAACGGCAGTCTTTCGTACGATAGTCTGCTCACACCTTCCGAAAGCCCAGAATTTGAATCAGCGGCACCAGAGATGACGCCAGGGCGACCGCGCGCGCCAGTAGTTGGATACAGTTCGCCCTTCCTGTCAGCACAGATCGCTCAGCAACGGGAGGCTGAACTCCACCAGCCATCTGCCTCTAGCGCCGTCCTCCTCGCCTCCCCGCAGCATGCCGTCTATCTACGTGGCTCCACTGCTTCCCCTCCCGCTCCGCCTGAACGCGAGCGAGAACGCCTGCTGCACGACTCGCAACCGCACCATCATCACCACCACCACCATCACCACCACCACCATCGGCCGCCTCGCTTTTCTCGACCCCCTCTGCTCTCTGACTCGGGCCCGTCTCAGCCCTCGTATCCATACCGCACTCGCTCCACTGACACGCCCCTGCCGCCCACCACCCACCCTCCACGCTCGCCACACCCCCCGCCACTGGGGAAGTCCCTGTCTTACTCTAGCGCTGCCGCTGCAGAGATGCAGTACCGCCTGGTCCGCAAAGCCTCGGCCTCGGTCGGGGGAGGGGGCATACAGGCGCCAAAGTGAGTAACTCCCCCACAACCTTACGACGCTCTGCGCAGCACTGCCTCCTTCCTCCTACTCTTCCTCCTCCTCCTCCCAGACTCCTGTGAGTGTATCTCTTTCACTTCTTTCTTCCTTCATCTTTATCCCACTAGTCTAAACTCGTTCTGTCTACGAAGCTCCTCAGTAATTTTATGCTCTCATTAGTGATAATCTGTTGCTTTCTGCTACTTTGTTCTTTGTGTTGAACGTATGTGAATCAAAATGGCCAAAGTATTAAAACAGCATAAAAATCTATTATTTTTAGTTAATCGTTAATTGGTAATTAAATGGTTAAAGGGATAGTTCACCCAAAAATGAAAATTAGCCCATGATTTACTCATGCCGAAGCCATCCTTGGTGTATATTAGGGGTGGGGGGAAAATTTGATTCTTAGATGCATCGGGATGCGGACGTGGACGATTCTGAATCGATTCACAAATGTCAGAAATCGATTTTCAAAAATAAAAAAAGTTTCTTTCTAATAATGCAATATTGATGGAACGCAAAAGGCGGACCTCTGAAGGGCGGAAGTGGAGTGCCCGGCCAGTCTGTGGCGTGCGCATAACAAAAACGCATGATGGCTGAGCGTGAAATCCGAACGGCACCCTCTTCGTTAAAAGCTAACATATGAGAGCTGCTTTCTGTATTATTTTGTTTTCACATCAATATGCTGTAAACAGATCTGTTATATGTACGTTATACTGCCCTCCACAGTCACAGTGTGTATCAGTGCAGTGCCAGTCACAAAAAGTTACATTTTGACTGTGCTCTCTGCAGATGTTCATTTACTTTTTTTGTATAAGCTGTTTTTGGTTGTGGTATACAGCAACAATTTGAAGTCATGCGTCTTAGACTCTTTATTATTTATTTGTGTATAAGAGCAGCTTTGTATGTTTCATTTTTTGTCTGAAGGATTATATTGCTCATTGCACATAACAGGAGGATGTTGATCAGAAGTCTATTCAGAATATGCTGAAGTTTGTATTCATTGACTACTAGTATGCTGCTAGTACAGGCACACAATGCTTTGCTTAAGAAGGCCTTTATTAACCCCTCGGAGCCGTTTGGGACACTTTTATGATGGAAAGATGCACTTGTATGGACTTAAAAAAAAAAATTGTGCCCATTCACTCCCATTATAAAGCTTGGAAGAGCCAGAACATTTTTTTAATGTAACTCCGATTGTATTCATCTGAAAGAAGAATGTCATAAACGCCTAGGATGGATTCAGAGTAAATCAGGGGATAATATTCATTTTTGGGTGAACTATCCCATTAAGGGGCTTTTTAAATGTATTATTAAATTATTGTGTTGCACTTTCTTTTTTTTTTTAATATGTTTTTTTTTTAAATGTACATAATAATACTAAAGGAATTTAATTTAAAACACTCATTAACCATTTAATTTTAAATGCCCTGTTAACCAGTGCAGTTTTTAAATTGTCATCAATGTCAAGGGCCCTACACACCGGGACGAATATCGGCGCGCGTTATTCGCCAGCGTTTTTCAACACGTTTTTTGTGTTCACACCCAAGCGATTTTCGCTGACGATGAGCCGAGTGAACATGCAAATTCATTCCCTGACATTAGATGGCGCTTAATGCAAAACAGAAACCACTCCATAACAGTTCTCTTTTATCAAGATTTTTGTAGTCTCTGTCGCGTTTGTCATATAGTTCTTTATGTTCCGACACCAACAAGACCAGCAGCTCTACAATCATCTTGCCTTGCATCTTCCTCGTCTTATTTCTTCCCGGCAGTGTAGACGCTACTTGGTGTATTACTTCTTCGCCGTTACGTATGTGTGCTCGGCAAGACCGTTTTGTGTTTGAGCGCCCCCAAGTTGTGTTTTACTGTAACTTCAGAAGCTCCAGACACGTGAGCAAAAGCGGCAATCTCATTGGTCGGATAGTTTTTGACGCGGTGCGTCAAACCAAAAAAAACGAACCCGAGGCGTTTTTAAAAAAATGACGCTTTTACGCGTGGCGTTTTTCGTGTCGGTGTGCACACTCACATTGGCGCCCTTTGTTTAGTCAAGAGGCGTTAAACGTCGGCGAATATCGCGCGCGAAATTCGTCCCGGTGTGAACAGGCCTTAAAGGGTCGTACACACCGGGACGAATATTGCCGTGCGTTATTCGCCAGCGTTTTTCAACGCATTTTTTGTGTTCACACCCAAGCGATTTTCGCTGACGATGAGCCGAGTGAACATGCAAATTCATTCCCTGACATTAGATGGCGCTTAATGTAAAACAGAAATACCCTGGTACACAAGGTGGCATTGCGCAGCTTTACGCTTCTGACACTCGCTTGTCACTCAGAAGAAGAGAGCAAGTCATGTCGCGTTTGTCATATAGTTCTTTATGTTCCGACACCAACGAGACCAGCAGCTCTACAATCATCTTGCCTTGCATCTTCCTCGTCTTATTTCTTCCCGGCAGTGTAGACGCTACTTGGTGTATTACTTCTTCGCCGTTACGTATGTGTGCTCGGCAAGACCGTTTTGTGTTTGAGCGCCCCCAAGTTGTGTTTTACTGTAACTTCAGAAGCTCCAGACACGTGAGCAAAAGCGGCAATCTCATTGGTCGGATAGTTTTTGACGCGGTGCGTCAAACCAAAAAAAACGAACCCGAGGCGTTTTTAAAAAAATGACGCTTTTACGCGTGGCGTTTTTCGTGTCGGTGTGCACACTCACATTGGCGCCCTTTGTTTAGTCAAGAGGCGTTAAACGTCGGCGAATATCGCGCGCGAAATTCGTCCCGGTGTGAACAGGCCTTAAAGGGTCGTACACACCGGGACGAATATTGCCGTGCGTTATTCGCCAGCGTTTTTCAACGCATTTTTTGTGTTCACACCCAAGCGATTTTCGCTGACGATGAGCCGAGTGAACATGCAAATTCATTCCCTGACATTAGATGGCGCTTAATGTAAAACAGAAATACCCTGGTACACAAGGTGGCATTGCGCAGCTTTACGCTTCTGACACTCGCTTGTCACTCAGAAGAAGAGAGCAAGTCATGTCGCGTTTGTCATATAGTTCTTTATGTTCCGACACCAACGAGACCAGCAGCTCTACAATCATCTTGCCTTGCATCTTCCTCGTCTTATTTCTTCCCGGCAGTGTAGACGCTACTTGGTGTATATCTTCTTCGCCGTTAGGTATGTGTGCTCGGCAAGACCGTTTTGTGTTTGAGCGCCCCCAAGTTGTGTTTTACTGTAACTTCAGAAGCTCCAGACACATGAACAAAAGCGCCAATCTCATTGGTCGGATAGTTTTTGACGCGGCGCGTCAAACCAAAAAAACGAACCCGAGGCGTTTTTTAAAAAATTACGCTTTTACGCGTGCCGTTTTTCGCGCCGGTGTGCACACTCACATTGGCGCCCTTTGTTTAGTCACGAGGCGTTAAACGTCGGCGAATATCGTGCGCGAAATTCGTCCCGGTGTGAACAGGCCTTCATTGCCATAGAAACCGATGTAGACATTCTGGAGAGTGAAAGAGCGCCACGGGACAGGCAAATCAGATCCGAACAGTTGCGATACACCTTGCTATATTTACATGGACACCTTTCGTTTCAATCGGAATGAATTCATTACGATTAATGAATCTGAACGTAGTGTTTTCATGAACGCTAAATAAAGTGATTGGGTTGATATGCGTGTTATTTCACAAGCTTCACACTACAGAGTTTCCCGCGGTTTGCACATACTATTCTTCTACATTGCTTCTTTTCTTTGTTTTAAAGAGCAGATTTAATATTTATGTGTTTTGGGTCCTGATTAGGAGACAACGAACTCATGAACCGTCGTGTCGTGCTGTTATATTTATCAAGCAGTAAAAACGCCTCTTCCCGCGCCCAAAACAAGCCGTCTGTGAATGAGAGTGTGAAGTGAGGACTGATGGGACAACGCTGTCCTGCAGCACTTCACAGACAATGAGTGCTAGGAGAATTTTTAGAATGACACGACAATCATTTATGACACTTCATTCAAAACAACAACAGCTCGTTCCATACGTCATTACGCCATTTCTACGTCATTGCACATGCGGAGCAATTTCTAGTTTCGGTTTTCAATCTGATCAAGTGTTTACATGTCCTTTTGATCAGATTATAAAAGGTCTACTTCCAATCCAATCGAAATTTCATTCGGATCGAACTCAATCGGTTGGTGTTTAAATGAAGGCTTTTCAGTCCGATTGGGCCGACAATTTGGTTGCATGTAAGCGTAGTCAGTGTGGACAGTCAATAATTTAGATCAGATTCCAATCGGATACACAAATAATCGGATTTGGACTGACAGAATGTGACTAACGTCATGAATGAGTGAGCCGGTTCAGACTAATGTATGAATGTATAAAATACAGTAATGCCTCTGTTGTCTCATATACCTTAAGTTCAGTGTCTTGGCAAGATGCCATGGTAAACATGAGCAGAAACAAATAAAGCGCGTCTGTGTGGAAAGAGCGGATAGAAAACTAGAAGTCTCCTGACATTATGCTGCTGCTTATGAAGATAAACTGGATATTGTCTACACTAGAATAATCAGACCCAATTTCCTCACTGGCAAAATGACTAAATGGATAGATCCGAGCCAGACAGAAAGCTTCATCTCTCTGCTCATTATAGAGGTCTGGAAAGCCTGCTTTGCTTGGTTATTAGTCAGCATTTTAAAGGCAACAAAATTGACCTGGTCTCCACTAAGAAGCAGAGAATGAATCTTCTTTACGGGAAACATTGTTGCTCAGAATGAAGGAGAGAACTAAATTAACCAATCCAAGTTGACATTTATAAATTGTTATTAGGAAACAAACCAAGGGCCAGACAATGAGCCCTCATTATTAACAGACATTTCAGTGGCATCCTGACAGCAAAGCTGATGGTTATAATAAACCTGCAGTGCTTCAGTGCTTGAGAGAATGCTTTCCTTTCCAAATTGTGCGTCAGAGAAATTGAAATTCACTGGCAGGCAAGGCTGGATTTGCCATTTCAGCTAAACTATTTTTACCGCCGTTTTTCACTCTTTGTTTTCTGAACTGATACCTATTCTGGGAGGCTTTTTAACTGGCTTTTTTCTCATACATTTTTTTTTTTCTCACAGCTACAGGAATATGAAATAACTGGCTTCCTGTGGTGCAGTTCTGTGCCGAGTTATTTCAGTTCTTTCTTATGTGTTGTGATTTTACTTTTGATTGTAATTGTATTGTAATTTTTTTACTGTGGTAGTGAAACTTTCAAATGACATCACTCTAAAACAACACATTTCACATCAAGATTCTTCATTTGAATGCAAGCTAAAGGACATAGTCATATCTTTACTCTCAAAAACACTACCGTTCAAATGTTTGGGGTCGGTACGAAGTCTCTTATTCTCACCAAGGCGGCAATTTATTTTTTATTTTTTACGTAAAAATGAGTAATATTGTGAAATATTATTACAATTTAAAATAACGATTTTCTATTTTAATATATTTTAGAATGTAACTTATTCCTGTGATGGCAAAGCTAATATGCTAATGTTTTTTTTGGAACTGTGATACATTTTAGGATTCTTTGAGGAATTGAAAGTTTAAAAGTATTGATTTGAAATAAATCTTTTGTAACATTATGCATCTTTACTGTCACTTTTGATCAATTTAATGCATCCTTGCTGAATAAAAGTATTAAAACTTTATGATCCCAAACTTTTGAACAGTAGTGTAAAAATGTACATAATGTAAATCCTTCTCTAATTTCCCAGTTTCTCTCTGTTTCCTTGGTTTAGGGACGAGATTCAGATGAAGTCATATAGCCGGACAAACGGGCAGCCGAAACCACCTTTCACCCCCTCGTCCCCCTCTCATCCTGTCAGCGTGTCGACTCGCCCAGGTCAGGCATATTCCAGTGCTGGCTCTTCTCAGAGCCCCGCTCACAAGCCTGGAGGTGGGGTGAAGAAGGTGACGGGCGTTGGAGGGACCACTTATGAGATATCGGTGTGAGAGAGCGGCTGTTTTTACTGGTGTTGGGACTCTTTTTCTTCACCAACATAGTGGAGAAAATCACGTGTGGCAGACTCATTGGTGCCCGTTGGAAAGATATGGATTTTTTTCAAAATGGAAATCAATGCTGACCAGCAGGTTTTGGTTGGATATATGACAAGTAGGAGGAGGAGGAGGAGGATCATGGGGGGTCTTTCAAGCCATGACATAATAGGACTTCAAGACTCCTCATCAGTAAGGAGCTGTAACACACAACTGGTGTGACGGCAAAGGACCGGATTGCCTTTAAAATGTTTCAGAAAAAAAAAAAAGATTTTTATCCGACATAAATGTGTAAATTGTTCTGTATAGAGAAAAATGGTCACCGTTTTTTTTTTTTTTTTTTTTTTTTTCAAAGAGTGGAATTACATTTTTTTACGAAAGGGGACCTGTGGCATTCAGTAGCCATTTCAGACCACTGTGATTGGCATGCGATAATGTATCCAATCAGCACCAGGGAAGCAAAACGGTAGAAAAGATAAAGAAATGGACTAATGCATTATTTAAATGACAGCAGCCTTTTCAAATTAGTGTTTTCAGAGTAATGGCCTTGGAAATTCAAGGAAGAAATATGTTTTTATTTAATTTTCAAAGTGTTATTTTATATGAATTTATAAATGGTTATTGATAAGATCAAAATGGTTTTTTTTTTTTTCTACAAAGGCTGATATTTGTTCTCTATGAACTTTAATCGTATAGAGGGATGAAGAGCTGGTGACACTCTAGATCAGTCAGAGGGTTGCTCGTAGCATAAAAATGCATTTGACATTGCGATCTGTGGGACATATTTTAAATTTTATCCTGTAAGCATTGATTGTCTGCCTCTTAGGTATGATTTTTTTATTATTATTATTGTTTTATTAATACATGAGAGGCAAATCTCACTGGTGGCCTTAACTAGCCAGCCATGTAGGATTTAAAGCCTTCTTCTCACAGTGCCACCGAACGCTGGGTAACCATATCAGTGCCCTCTGATTGGACGGCAGTTGAGCCAGTCAGAGGAAGTTAGCTGTCGTTATGATTCAGTGAAAGCCTTTTATTTTGAATTATTTAATTCTTACCTAGTACATTCAAAAAGATTGTGACATTTTGCAGGACTCATTTCAATCATCGTCTGTCTTGTCAGGTGTATTGATCAATATTTAGATCAGGGCTGACCAATCAGAACAGAAGTTATTTGCTGGCTGATACAAAAGCCAATGAATACACTTCTAGGAATATTTTGGATCAAAAGATGGACTGAGGGAAAGAAAGAAAGAAAGAAAGAAAAGAACGTGTACTGTATAGTTCAGTGTGAGTGAGCATGGTTGTGAATGTGTATGGGTGTGTGTGTGTGTGAGCATTGGTAATAAACTCTTTATAAATCAGTTGTGCCTTTGTGCATTGCCTCTTTTTGTAATGCATAAACTTTGGAAATGTATACACCATTTATGTCCATGAATGTTTTTTTTCTGTCCAGTCTCAAATCTGTGAAAGCATGTAGACATCAGAAAAATGGTCTATAAAATATTTTGCCACCTCATTACAGACGTTTGAGAGGCGCTAAAAATTGTTAGTGGATGTGCTCTTATTTGTGTAATGACAGCTGACAGAGAAATATATTATACTCAACTAAATGTATACAGAGGCCTTCAAAATTAGAACAAAAGGTATTTGGACACTTTCAGGTTGGGAAATGTCCCATTAATGTGACGAATGACACCTGTGGTTCCTCTGTTCTGAAAGAATGTCTAGCATTATTTGTTTGCAGATGCAACTTTAATGTATATTTTTGGTAGCCACTGCTACCAAATGCTGCAATGTTTAAATTCCATGTCAAATTGAGTGATTTAGATGTGCTTGGTTCAGCAAATGGTCCAAAATCTCCCTGGTTTTTCTGTTGAGTCGGAATTTAAAGCAACTGGATAAAATGTACAAGCTACACAAAACAGGGCGTGAAGAACAAAGTGTTTTATTGGAATGGCAAAAAAAAAAAACTTTCCATCCACAACCCACTCAAAGCACTTGGTCATCTTTCAATCATCAATTCATTAAAGATTAGTGAAAATCAACAATTGTTTATTCAATAGTGCACTTAATATTCCTCCTTTTTGTAAGGAAATTGATGGCAAAACTCTACACACACTGAAAACAAGTTTCCAACAGTAATGACTGGAAAAGGTTAAAACATGAAGTCTGCCTGCAGCTTTCTTCAGTGTTTAAAGTAATAATAAAAATGTTAAAAGCTTCTGCCAAAGAAATGTTTTATATAAACTTAAATAACTTAAGACATCAACAGCAGTATTCAGTCTGAAAATAAATGTGTAACTGGGTCTCAATGTCAAAGGTAACCACATTTTGCAGAATATTATCTTGAGATCTCACTCTTAGTTTTTTAATTTGTAAAATGACATGAACTGTTTGCATAAAAGACCCTCCCTTTTTAGATCACTGAATGCAATCTGGTAGTCAGTACCATACAAACAAGCTACGTCTCAGAAAAGTAGTTAAAAAAAACTGAAAATAAGAATACTAAGAGTGTCAAATGTATGGAAGGATTACCAATACAGTAAAAAAAAGAACTGATAAAGTTTGTTCCCCAATATGTGATGCATATGCAACACAAAATAACCCCTTACTAATGATCACTTCACAATTATCAACCATATTAGAGGTAGAAGTCCAACGTTTAATTATGTTTAACTCGATTAAAACAACACAGCGGACAGAGATCGAATATCAATGTCCCAAATGACGTTGTTTGGACACCTGCATCTACTGTATCCAGTATATCGACGATTATGAAGTTTAATTAATGTATTAGGATTTACTATATTATTGGACTGTTTTTGCAATTAACTAATACGTTATACAAAAAGAAATAAACAATCATTCTGCTTATAACTACATACAAACTCTCTCTCTCTCTCTCTCTCTGCATACTGAACATTAGCACAATCTGGTCCAGTCCCATAGTGATTGACAGTGCTCTTCAGCAATGTGCGCTTTCTATTTGTCCTTCTTGCTCTCTGTGTCCATCGCAGTGATGGTCTCGGTCTCCGGTTCCTCCTCTTCAGGCACAGGGGAAAATACAGATTCATTTGGCCTCTCGGATTTCTCTCCTTTGGTCTTACCGAGCTTCTTAAACTTCTGATACAACTCGTTGAGGTTAAACTCTCGGATGATATTTTCCTAGAAAGAAAAAAAAACACACACATTTCTCTGTGTTGTGTAGAAAACATACAGGCTTTTGAGATTTCTTAAGTGTTTGAAGGATGTTTCTAACAAAGCCTAAATTTCTTCTTGTTTGAGAAGCAGTTTCACTCAGATATGCATCACAGGAAAGACCATTGCAGCTTCCGTTTCATGCCGACTTTAAGCCTCACCTCTGTGAATGTCCAAGACACTGCGCGTCCCTTCTTGTCCACCTGAGGGCGCCGCATCACTTCCTTTCCCCCCTGGAAGAGCACAAGAGAGGGCAGCTGCTTTGACAGAGGAGAGGTGCTGACCCTATACCTAAGGGGAGGGGGAAGAAACACAGGATATTGTCACAGTCTGTGTACCATAGTATGACGAGAAACAGTGGGACACAAACGCATCTTACTTCTTGGACACTTCACTGTAACGACCAATGTCCACTTTGCCAAATTTCAGTCCAGCGCAGTTGTACCTGAGTGAGAGAGATGGGTTAATCGTCTCCATTCATAATATTTCAATTCATTAAATATTTATTTATATTTATATATCATTAAACATTCATATTTAAAACTGATGAGCAGCAGGACGTAAACTACGATTCAAAAGTTTGGGGTATTTTTTTATAAATATTTTTGAGAAGTCTTAAGGCCTGTTCACACCGGGATGAAATTCACGCGCGATATTCGCCGACGTTTAACGCCTCGTGACTAAACAAAGGGCGCCAATGTGAGTGTGAACACCGACGCGAAAAACGCCACATGCAAAAGCGTAATTTTTTTAAAGGGGGGGTGAAATGCTCATTTTCACTCAATCACCTGTTAATCTTGAGTACCTATAGAGTAGTATTGCATCCTTCATATCTCCAAAAAGTCTTTAGTTTTATTAGTTTCTTTAGTTTAAAGATAGGCTGTACCGAGTCTTTCCGAAAAAACCCGAGCGTCTGGAGGCGGGCCGTGTGGGCGAAGCCAGAGCCATAGAGAGAATCCGATCTGGGCTTTGTTTATATAACATTCATCGTCGAAATGCAGGGAACAAACAGTCTACACAACTACACAACAATCTGCATCCACTGTTCCTAACGCTGGGTTCTTTGGGAAGCTTTCCCTCACATCCAAAAACACTAGACACTATGCAGCGCTGCCGATGATTTCCTGTTGAAGCGCGTTGATGTGCGCGGTCTCGCTCTCCTCTGGTCGACGTGTGCGCGGCCGCGCTTTTCCGGGAGAAATGCTCATATAAGGAGTTCCACTTTGGTCTACGTCATTAGATCCACGGTCGAAAAAAAACCAGCCGAAACTTGTACCAACACGGAAGTAAGATGTTCGGCACAGAAATTCTCCGTTATTCGTCCAAAATATTTTTTAAAAACTTTGGCCATGTTATGCATGAGAATCCATCTCTTTAACACTGTAAACAACTCTGAATACATGAAACACCATTGTACCCCCCCTTTAAAAACGCCTCGGGTTCGTTTTTTTGGTTTGACGCGCCGCGTCAAACTATCCGACCAATGAGATTGGCGCTTTTGCTCACGTGTCTGGAGCTTCTGAAGTTACAGTAAAACACAACTTGGGGGCGCTCAAACACAAAACGGTCTTACCGAGCACACATACGTAACGGCGAAGAAGATATACACCAAGTAGCGTCTACACTGCCGGGAAGAAATAAGACGAGGAAGATGCAAGGCAAGATGATTGTAGAGCTGCTGGTCTTGTTGGTGTTGGAACATATAGAACTATATGACAAACGCGACAGCGACTACAAAAATCTTGATAAAAGAGAACTGTTATGGAGTGGTTTCTGTTTTACATTAAGCGCCATCTAATGTCAGGGAATGAATTTGCATGTTCACTCGGCTCATCGTCAGCGAAAATCGCTTGGGTGTGAACACAAAAAACACGTTGAAAAACGCTGGCGAATAACGCGCGCCGATATTCGTCCCGGTGTGTACGACCCTTTATTCTCACAAACTCGAAAATACAGCAAAACAGTACAATTTTGAAATATTATTACAATTTAAAGTAACTTTTCTAAGTGAATGTTGTTTTATGTGAATATGTAGTAAAATTGTATTTATTCCTGTGTTAAAGCTGAATTTTCTGCATCATTACTCCAATCTTAAGTGTCACATGATCCTTCAGAAATCAGTCTAATATGATGATTTGCTGCTCAAGAAACATGTATTATTGTGTTGAAAATGTAGGGCTTAATATTTTTGTTAAGAAAATCTGGATTCTTTGATGAACAGGAACAGCATTTATTTGAAATGGAAATCTTTTGTTACATTATAAATGTCTTTACTGTCCATTTTGATCTATTTAATGGATCCTTGATCCTCAATAAATGTGATAATTTCTTTAAAAAAAAAAAAAAGTACAGGCCTGAAACTTTTGAATGGCAGTGTATCAAGATCAATGTTCTTACTTCAAGGACAGATCAGCATAGACGGAGGCGAAAGACTGACATTCTGGTGACCAGTTAGCAAAAAACTCCACGATCCAGGTCACTCGGTGGTCCTTCTCCAGCTCCTCCTAAACACAAAAGAAAGGTGAACATCTATAGTCAGTTTCAAACAACATGTATTTGCACACTATATCCCTCAGGCTGCTGAAGTTAAAGTTCAACTATGAATGTGGCTGAAACCATTAACATTGGGTAAAAACTAAACACCCAATGGCTTATTTGCAAAGGCTAAGCTTGTTCCCTTTGATGTTTAAAGTGGGCAACTAGTATGCGATGAGAAGTCGTAGTGCAGAGTGTGCACACTTGCGAGAGACACTATGACCGAATCATTGGGAAGTGGAAACTAAAGATAAAGAAACAATAAAATACATAAAAGAATAAATAAATACCACAGGGGGGCCTCAGCAAATTTCCAAGGGGGCTGCAGGATATTTTAAAAGTATTTAAATCAATACATTATTGTTGATATATTAAAATAATCTCTAAATACTCTTAATTAAAAATGCTAAACATAAATGTAAGACATGAACTTAAATAATGCCTTTTCCCCCTCAATAACTATTGTTTTTATTGAGGAATATGCATTTCTAGACCTTCTTGAAGCACAAAACGAATCGCGGTAAATATATTTAACTCTTTCCCTGCCACAGTCATTTTTTTATTAATTTTTTTAAAGCTGCTGCCACCCACCGCCAGCATTTTTGATCATTTTCACAAAATTTTCATGGCCCCCAGAATATTTAGTTATTATATCTTATTCTAGCTTCATGCATTCTTTTTTTAATCAACACTTGAACGTGGGTGTTTCGTTAAAAAAAGCAAAATTTTGAGGAAAAAGCTGAGAAAATCACGTTTTTGCCAAAGACTACGTCTGGAATTGGATTCAGAACGGTGATCAAAACCCCTGATGCTTCCCCATCAACACCCCTAATGCTTACAAAGTCCTGTAGCTCATCCTGGGTCAATATTTCATTCCGTAACATTCGTCAGTTTTGATTTATATGCAGTTTAATGTTGATGATTGCATTATTTTTCATATGCATCTGCTTATATACGAGATCGCTTGTTGTTTCTGCTGCTATGTTTTGATCTGGAGATTCAGGACTCTTTCAGAAGATGCGCCCCCTACAGTGTAACGGTGAAAACACGGAAAGCGGAAAATTCCGCCAATAGCAGGGAAAGAGTTAATATGTCAATACTCCCAGTTTCTGTTAAAGGCACACTATGCAAAATTTGTACCTTACTATAACAGCTTCGAAATAATTTCGATGGTAAACGAACTCGTAGGGCGAATCATCCCGATAGCAAAGCGGGGGGCAATGCAAGTTTGAGAGGTGGCGCCCCGCCAAATCTCGCAAGAATCACGACTTGCTTTACGGCACGATGTCACATACATCAACAACATATGAAGCAAACTCTATGGAAGACACTAGCATGCATTTGAGACGTGAATCATGGCAGAGTCGACGAAGAAAGCGCGGTCGGAAGAGTGCAGAGACAGCTCTGCGTGAGTGGTATTTACGACAGTAACATTAAATACGAGTACCCCACAGTGACTCTAGGGGTCGCTGTTTGAGAAAAACGGAAACTGCATAGTGTGCCTTTAATACACCTTGAAAACAAGCTGCTTTGTCATAACTACAGCAGAAATCCCAGAAATATCTTATAACTTAAATAGTCCCCCGGCTTTTAATATATTGTTCTTCTTTTTCCCATTCTGTGCAAATTTGTTTTGAGAACCAGAAGCCCATGAAGAGTGACTGAAATCATAGTATGATGTGAAATCATACTCACATCAATGGTTTTATCATTGAAATACTTGATGTATTCAGGGCCCATGTACAGAGGAGGTTTGCAGATCATCAGGAAAACTGCATCAGTGATAAAAGAACATCAGTATGCATAGAAATGGTTGACAGCCATACTACATTTATCTAATATTTGGTTTAGTCTTTAAACATTAGAACGTTTCCACTGACTGACAGTGAAATTGATTTTTTTTTTAAATACTGACCAATACACAAGGTCAAGTAGAGAAGCCCCAAACGTATGTCCAGTCTGAAGAACAGGATCACATTGGCTACTTTACTAAAGAGGATGATGTTGCCCACATGCTGCTCAACGGTTACTGCGGAGCAAAGATTAAACGAAAACACATTATTATATTTCGTCATACAAAAATGAATGGTGAAAGGGGGCGAGTTGAGCTGGAGGAGGGGGAGAGAGTAACAGAAACATTGAATGACAAAAGGACATTTGATTAAACTACAAACACAAGGACAACCGTCACTGAGAACACAGGTGTCTGAGCGTTTAGTGTATAAACAAAACCTTAACATTCAACCTCAGGCTATTGACATCAGATTCGGTATGGTTAGAGATTATTTTCTGAAATTTGAATGTCAATAAACAAAGCGGTATAGAAAATACTTTTTTTGCACAAAGTAAAAAAAGAAAAGCGTTTTAAGGGGGAGAAAGTCTTACTTGCTCTTCTGTTTTTCATCATGACTATAGCACTCAGGAACATCAGTATCTCCACCTCTCTCTGAAAAACAAAATGAACAGAAAAATGGCTGAAAGAAATGTAAATGCATAGTAGACACTTAAAGTGGGTCCTATATAATATATACAACAAGGCCAAAATACATATATTATTATACTATTTGCATAACAATTTGAGAGTAATGTCGAACTATAAAAGCAAATTCCAAAGAGCATCCTGTGAGTGTTAATGGAAGCATTATTATATATATATATATATATATATAATAAAAAAAAAATATATATATATATATATATATTTATATTTATATATATATAAAATATTATATATATATATATATATATATAAAATATTATATATATATATAAAAAATATTATATATATATATATATATATATATTGATAACAGGGTTTTAATAAGGTTCAACTTTTATTAAATATTAAAACATTCTTTGTTTTATAAGGTACCCTTATAATAAGTTTAATATAACAATAAATATAAACATAAAGTCGAAGAAACAACACAACAGTGTGATCATTCAGAGATACACATGCACCACACGTGGAAGAGGTTGCCAAGTTTTTTTCCACATGCATCATTCATATATGCATGGTATTCCAAACTCTTTTACCAGGATCTAGACTTGTTCCCGTGCCAGCTAAATAGCGACCCCCCCCAAATTCTATAGACCATCATCTGCTGGCCACTGCCCAGTTCCCTTGTTACGAAGCAGGTTATGTGCGTTATCATTCAGCATGAAACCCCAAAGGTCTGCTTTATACATACCCAATCAAAATCGCATGAATTGCCATCCTCGCGCTGCGTCGAAAGATGTTCACAGATCCCAGGCGTTTTGCGGATAAGCAGGAACGCGCTAGACATAAATAACGAGGCTATATAGTATGGTTTTAGAAGCCATTTGTAAACCTGCGGCAAATGGTACAGAAATGCTAACAAAGGTGTTAACAATGCCATTTTTCTTTTTTCTCTTCTTTTTTTTCAGAAAACGATTGCTGCGGAGATCCGAGACGACAGAGTCCGCATCAATACCGCTATCAATGCGAGACAATATCCGTCGGCAAATAAATTAAACGATTTAAAGGGACAGAGCAGAGGTCACTGCGGACGAAGGAAAAAAACCGCCCCTCCTCTTTAAAGCAGGCCCGTTGATTGGTAACTTTACTGAAACGACGTCGCTTATTGGTCGTGATGTCACATAAAGGGAAGGACAAGCGGAAGTATGTCGCGTTTACCGTAATACATAAACGGCAAGCGACGAATTTAACATGCGTCACTGACACTAACTTGAATGGTTTATCTCCTCGTTTACAATTATTTATGCAATTAAACTACAGTATTAAACTATATAATGCATTTTAGGACGCATTGTGTGAGTCTGTTTAGTCAGATTTGGGAACTGGACACAATACGATCATGTTTGTACTTGATAAATTACGGTAAATTTCCCCAATGTACAAGAACAACCGGAAGCAATTGTCAACAGAACGTAAGGGAGGGGCGTTTACAGCAATAGTAAACCCCATACAAACGTCCACACAATCACAACATCGTAGGGTAGTTTTGTCAACATGACAGAAATCTTCTCCTCGCTGTATGGTCAGCCTGATTCCCAGGGTCCATCAGGACCATCTGCGCTGGGCTTTGGATCTGGGAAACCTCAGGTACCCCAAAACATGGGCCCGATGTGTTTCCCCCATCAGATGGTGGAAGAAGGGGGTCCGATCAGAAAACCCTCCGCGATGAACGAGCCCTTCTACCTGCTGCGAGAACTGCCCAGTGAGCGCCTCTTTTTGTGTTTTTAATTTTCGGTATAGTATTGATTTCGTAGTAATATAATAAAGCACTGTGTCAGTGTCAATGCCGTTGTACAGTGATTCTATGGTAACGTTATGGTAATACGAATACCGTGGTACCACGTCCAAATGACATTGGCTTACTGTGGTACGTTTAGGTGCTGTACTGTACCATGGTAATATAATACCATAGTGACCTATACCGTGGTGTTAATAATACCTTTACCGTTATTAATACCATCAACACACATGCATAATGATGGAATGGGAATAATTGAAATACCATAAAGTACTGGTGTATGAAATATATGTCATGTCATGTAAGACCCTATAAACAAGCCTGGTAGCAATAGTTAGCAGCTGAGAGAATTCACTTATAGTGCATATCATTTTGTTATGGTTTTGATGTAGTAACACTAGTCACTGTATATAGATCAGTGGTTCTCATCACCACTAGAGGGCCTCAGCAAACCTCCAAGGGGGCATCAAGATGACTTAAAATAAGACAAAGCAAGCTTTAAAATAAGCTAAAACAACAAATAGTCAATATATTTCTTATTATAATTAAGCCTTCAACAACTGTTTTTTTTTTTTAATGTAGAATCAGGATTCCCACGGATATATGAGGAAGCCTCATTTTAAAAGTGTGATTTCTAGACCTGTAAAAGTCATGTAAATTAATATCTAAAATGTCATTTTTATAATGAATATAGGCTACATTATGTATCATTTCTCTAGTTACAAGCTCTAAAATATTTTATCGGGTAGAAAGTAAGTCTCAAACGACTGAAAAAGTCGTGTAAATTCATTGGTTAAAAAGAGTTAGACCCCTACAAAGCTCCTAAAGGGACATGGTGAAGAAAAACAAATATGAGATGGGAGGGAAATTATTTTGTCAGTGCTCTGTGAACCTATTTACCGCCTCATATCTTCTTGACAGTGGAGAATGAGCTGACGGGACACACTAACCTCATCACACACTACAACCTGGAGCACGCTTATAACAAGTTTTGCGGAAAGAAGGTGAAGGAGAAACTCAGCAATTTTCTTCCAGAGCTTCCTGGTGCGTGTGCATATTTACACCATACTTTCACGATTGTAGAGCAGTTCTCAAAAATATTCCAGTAGGGATAAAGGAACACAATAGTATTGACTTCACCTATAACAACACTAGACCTGGGTTTAGCTAGTGACTGTGTTGAAACTACATGTTTTATTTGATCCTTCTGGACTCCAGGCATGATCGACAGCCCAGGCATTCAGGACAACAGCTCTCTGCGCTCTCTCATTGAGAAGACGCCAGTGTGCAACAACTCTTTCAGTCCTCTCACTGGGGTCATGCTCACCGGCTTCAGGCTACACACTGGCCCTGTAAGTGTGTGTGTGTGTGTGTGTGTGTGTGTATGAGAGAGACAAAAGAAGGACTCCCTTTGCATTTAGGTAGGCTAGTGTAACTGATGTTGCCTCTGCTTTGACTGTGCTCTGAGGTTTGGCTATATCTTTCTTAGTGAGTGTTGGTTGCGAATGGTTATGTGGGTCAATCATATATTGCTGTTTCACATGCATGTTTTATGTGGCTCTTTCTCCTGCCAAAGTTGCCAGAGCAATACAGACTGATGCACATTCAACCGCCGAAGAAGAAGAACAAACACAAGCATAAACATCACCGGCCTCAGGATCCTTTACCACCAGGTAACCGTCACACACAAAACACACAAAGAGATGAACGTGATTTCTTACATACGGACTGTTAATCTCACTTCTTTACCACAGAAACTCCATCAGATTCAGACCATAAGAAAAAGAAGAAAAAGAAGGACGATGATCCGGACAGAAAGAAAAAGAAGAAAGATAAAAAGAAAAAGAAGGTTAATTGGAGTTGTTACACTTTGCATGAAAATACATGTTACAAATGGACTGATTTTATAGTTTTTTTAAGTCTTCAAGGCTACGTTTATTTGATCAACAATACAGTAAAAACAGTAATATTGTGAAATATTATTACAATTTTAAAGAACTGTTTTCTATACTTGAATATATTTTAGTTAAAATTTCAGTAAAGCTGAATTTTCAGCATCATTACTCCAGTCTTCACTGTCACATGATCCTTCAGAAATCATTCTAATATGCTGATTTGCTGCTCAAGAAACATTATTATTATCAACGTTGTTATCAATTTTGTTTAGGATTCTTTAATGAATAGAAAGTTCAACAGAACGCCATTTAATTGAAATCTACCACTAGATTAGATAAAAACTAACTTTAGCTGGACAATAACGTTATCCTAGAGCTGTTGTAAAGCCTAAACAATCTATTACGGTAATTTCCTATTATCTCTGTAAAGCTGCTTTGAAACAATCCATATTGTTAAAAGCACTATATAAATTAAGGTGACTTGACTTGACTTGAAATAGAAATCTTTAGTAACATAAATGTCTTTACTGTCACCTTTGAACAATTTAATGAGTCTTTATAAAAAACTTACTGAGCCTCAACTTTTGAACTGTTGTGTAAGTTTTTAAATTGTGATCGACAGTATATCTGATATCTTCCAATAAAAAAAACAATATTATTTCTATTAATAATTGTATTATTTGCCTGTTTTCAGAATCGCCACAGTCCTGATCACCCAGGCATGACTGGAGCTCAGCCCAGCAGCAGCAGCAGCAGTTTGAGATAAGAACCTCCTTGATGGCAGAAAAACCAGGAACTAAAGGAGTTAAAGTGACGCACAAGCTGGGCCAGTTACAGTGAGAGTCAGATTTGTGTGTATATGTGTCAGAGTATATTGTTACATAATTTACCTGGTCTATCTGTTGCATTTGTAAGTGTCTAAGTGCCTCTGTATCTATTTATGAGATTGATGAATAATGGAACATTTTTCATTCAGTTTTTTAAAAAAAACAAACATTTTTTTACAAATAAAACACAATCAGCCGAGAATGGGCAGATTTTTGTGACAAAATCTTTGCATTTATTAGATTTTTTCCCCCCTTTCAGGCATATTTACAGTCACGAGCACAATGCAAGCACCATTATGTTGAACAAATCACTAGAATCACTGAAACTTTTGAGCACATGATCACAGCTCTGTAACATACAGAACAGTACTTTTAAAACAATTAATATAGTGCAATACCGGCATCTGCAATAAAAACACCCCTTTGTTTGTATTTACCAGTTGTCACATAAAGCTGAATGTCCATCAGGTTTAGCGAGAGTGGGGTTGGATAAAAAGCTATTGAGAACCTGCAATGAAAAGATCCACACAGGTTTAAAATGAAAATGATCCATGTCAAGGTAAAGTGAGCGTTACATGCAACCCTGCCTCGTTTACCTGCCCTGAGTCTTAATGGGACATTAGTTTTAATACCCATACAGCAAAATTCCACTAAATGACAAACATTATTTAATAAATAGTGACTTTGTACTAGTGAATTTGAATATGTCTGTGACCTGCACATACATACTGATGATCATATATCATGGTAGAATGAGTTTACAGTCAGTTGTGAAACCTTTACAAAGACAGAGGCTCTTTGAATGAGACATGAAGGTCAAGTTTCCTTTCTGAAAGTATCTCAGCAAGTTGAATCTTTCTGAAAAGATTATTAAACACAAACTGATTGTCTTTGGTATAACATGCACTGATAAATTATACACAATAACACTGCGAACAAGTATTAAAAGAGATTTTGATTTCATACTGACTGTCGACATTCAACCCCTCCTTGTTGTTTTACTACCATTTTCCTGGACATTTCAAAGTGTCAATGTAATAATAATGAAGAAAACAGTGTTTCCGCAGCCAGACGACATATTTTAGGCCCTTGCATAATTTGTTAATGTTTGGTGCAACCACAAAAATACTGTAAATGTGGTTGTGACAGTTATCCTTAAAAGTCTCACCGACAAAATGCTAAGTGTGGCATCCTTTCATTGTGTCTGTCAATTTGCACTACAAGTCAACAACGTAGAGCGAGTGATAATAAAAGCCTTGAAAATGCATCCTGCCCAGTCACACAGTCAAAGCCCTGGCTGATACTTTAAATTGCACTTTCGCTTGAGTTTTGAAACAGTTTTATATTTGTCAGGTCACTACAGCGACTGAACAGGAAGCCTAATAATGCAGTTTCTGAAAAGCAATGGAACAATAGCTTTCATAATTTAGGTCTATAATTCAAATCCATCTCACTAATAAATGTTTTCCAGCTCAGACGTTCCCGTTGGTTTGGTATTTTGAAGAATCAGTTGTTGAGTTGAGGCTGACGCTCTCCTGCGCCACTGATAGACTATCGCGCGCTGCCTTCTCCTTTATAAGATGTCTCTGATGGTAGAAGAGGTATCCTGGCAGCAAGAATCCAACCAATGAGAACAGAAGCAGGCCCAAGTTGATCTGTTAATTCAAAAAGTGTTATGTTTGGTACTTTGGTATACTGTATATATATATACTGTACACACACATGAATGGTGTCTCACCCAGTAAGGATCGCCCTTCAATGGTCCCACCATCCACATGAAGAGTGGTTGTTGCAGGAGGGCAAACACAGCACTAACCATGGACTGCAAGCCCGTCAGAGTGCCAAAGTGATTGGTTGGATAGCTAAATACACAAATAAACAGCTTGAAGATAAAACAAATAGAAAATATTGTACAAATTTTGACAGTAAGTTTAAAAAAATACAAGAATACAAAAAATACAAAAATCAAGTGGATTTTGATAAGTAAAACTCACACAGCAGCATAGAGCCCTCCACAGCAGGAGTGAATAAAACCTCGAACTGCAGTGTGAAGAATAAAAGACACCACCTGTAACAAATATAATAATAACAACAGTCATCACATTTCTCATGTTGCTTTGAGGAGCAGATGTTAAAAATTAAATTAAATTAAAATGTATATATGATTACATACATTATATAAAATACTGTATATACAATATGAACTTAACATTTTGCAGATTATATAAATTATATTAAATATATAAAATTTGCAATTAAAGCGTAATGTTGCCAGAATAATGTTGCCAATACTGATATTATATTCACTGATACAATCCAATAGATATCAATATATTCATCCAAATAAATTAAACCACATTGAAATTCTGGGATTAAAAATTTAATTTGAATGTATATGAGTGTAAATTTATTAAAATTATATATATATATATATATATATATATATATATATATATATATATATGTATATATATATATATATGTATGTATATATATATATATATATGTATATATATATATATATATATATATATGTATATATATATATATATATATGTATATATATATATATATATATATATATATATATATATATTAAATTATATTATGTGCAAAGTTATATATGAATATTTAAATTATATATTAAAACATACAGTACCAGTCAAAAGTTTGGAAACATTACTATTTTTAATGTTTTTGAAAGAAGTCTCTTATGCTCATCAAGCCTGCAGTTAAAAAAAAAAAAAAAAAAAAAAAAACCTAATATTATGAAATATTATTACAATTTAAAATAATGGTTCTCTTTTTTAATATATTTTAAAATGTAATCTATTTTTGTGATGCAAAGCTGAATTTTCATCAGCAAGTACTCCAGTCTTTGGTGTCTTATGATCCTTCAGAAATCATTCTAATATGATGATTTGATGCTCAGTTATTATCAATGATGGAAACAGTTGTGCTGTTTAATATATTTTTTTGGAATACTTTTTCAGGATTCATTGATGAGTAAAACGTTAACAGCATTTATTCATAAAAACAGCATTTATTCAAAATAAAAACATTTCTAACATTATAAATCGTTACCATCACCTTTTATCAATTTAACGCATCCTTGTTGAATTAAAGTACTAATTTCTTTAAAAAAAAAAAGTTATTGTTCCCAAACTTTTGAACGGTAGTGTATATTGTTACAAAAGATTTCTATTCTAAATAAATACAGTTCTTTTTAACTTTTTATTCATCAAATAATCCTGAAAAAAGTATCTCAGGTTATAAAAAAAATATTAAGCAGCACAACTGTTTCCAACATTGATCATAAATCAGCATATTAGAATGATTTCTGAAGGATCATAAGACACCAAAGACTGCAGTACTTGCTGATGAAAATTCA
Source organism: Squalius cephalus (assembly GCF_949319135.1). Taxonomy (NCBI): domain Eukaryota; kingdom Metazoa; phylum Chordata; class Actinopteri; order Cypriniformes; family Leuciscidae; genus Squalius; species Squalius cephalus. The sequence continues at coordinate 25,658,187 of NC_137123.1, forward strand.
GCTTTGCATCACAAAAATAAATTACATTTTAAAGTATATTAAAAAAGAGAACCATTATTTTAAATTGTAATAATATTTCATAATATTACTGTGTTTTTTGTTTTTTTTATTGTTTTTTTTAACTGCAGGCTTGATGAGCATAAGAGACTTCTTTCAAAAACATTAAAAATAGTAATGTTTCCAAACTTTTGACTGGTACTGTATATAAAATCTGTAATTAAATGATATTCTCTAGGTTATATAAATTATATAAAATAATGAAATAACATGTATAAAATAATTAAACAAAGTAATTAAATTATATAAATAATATTCATATAAAATAAATAATATTTCTAAACAAATAAGCAAATTTGTAACAAATTTGTGTCTAACCTGTATGGGTAGATTGTCTATGAGAGAGATGATGCCAAAGATGACAAGCAGTATATTAGTAAAGATGAAAGCTCTGATGGCGTTAGTGAGTTTTTGGATCTTTCTGTCCCTCTTTGGAGGCCCAGATGGACTGAAGAAAACAATGACAGGGAAAATGTAACCATATAACTGACACATAAAAATAATTCAACATTTCACTCCTTCTTTTTCTCCACCCTCACCTTTTTTCTCCCTCGGCTGAATTCACCACGTCCTCACATTCCTTCATTCTCCAGTCCATGATGTAGCCAATCAGAGGACAGGACATCAGGCAGAGCAGCTGAAGAGTGCCAAAGATGGACGAGTAGAGACTCACTAAAACACACACACATGTTGGGTTTCCATGTTTTGTGGGGACTTTCCAAAGACGTAATGATTTTTATTCAGTACAAACTGTATACTCTATCCCCTAACTCTAAACCAACTTCTAAACCTACCCATCACAGAAAACTTTCAGCATTTTTTTTTTTTTTACATTTTTTAAACTTCCCCACAAGGACAAGGATTTTGGACCTTTGTGGGGACATTTTGTCAAACACACACAAACAAACACACACACACACACACACACACACACACACACACACACACAAAAACAAACACACACACAAAAAACACATGTCTGGTTCACTATTTATTTGGCGACTCTGTAGTAAAAAAAACTCATTCTGTATGATTAGCTCGACCTCAATTTAGGTCCCCACGGAGACACGAGTCCCCATGAGACGGTGTGCATTCAGGTTGAAGTCCCCATCGAGATAGGAAAACATGAACACACACAAACAAACACACACACACACACACAAACACACACACACATAAGCTCTTTGAATCCCGGAATAAGGTCTCAATAAAATACTGGTATTATACTCGCTGATACTTTTACTGACACATTGTATTAGTCATCAAGGAATAAAACTAAATAAATGATACTAGTAATAATTTAACTTTTTCTGAGCCATTTTGAAACTTTTATCAACTGGTATCAAGGTCAACAAATTTTTTCACTTGAAAAGTGTCCTTGAAAAATAATTACTATCTGGTTTGATATTTTATCATCTACTAGTGCAAAATCATTCATACATTAAGTGTGTCGTAAGTGTCCAAATTCTTTGTAGGGCCACTGTTTGTTCCTAAACCAAAAGAGACTTATCTTGTTTAGGTGAAAATAACAGGATTTTTCTTACCTTGGTCCTCTGCCTCCTTCTCCAACTCCTCTGAGGCTAAAACAGACACAAACAGGCGGCGGAAAATAGTCAAATATAAAAACTATGTTCACTACCCACTTCCAAACACCCACCCACTAACACAGGCTTCTGCAAAAGTATAGCATACGTCTGTAAGCTTTCGCTAATTACATTTACCCATACATAAACACATTTAAAAAAGCATATCTGTTTATTTTTCATTAAAACAAATGACTCAAACATTTAGCTGATGCTCACGGTTAGGGTCACCATGGGTAACCAGGAACTCCAACATCTTATTCATGGCACCCATGAAAAAAATGATACGGAGCTGGGTCATCGCCATCGTGATGATACTCCACAGGAAAATCGGTGAGCACACAGAGCGACGAAAGGGAGGGGATTCTGCTGTCCCACAAACAGGATTATTTTATTATCAATTTCATAATTCTTTGTCATTTTTTGTAGAGAGTGTGTTTGTGAGACTTACCCTGGTTCTCTGCAACTGTTCCATCGCTGGGTGCTTCATCAGTAGAAGGCGGTATTTTGGTCACCTCTTGCTCTTTAAGACTCGCATCAGTGTCAGTCATCTTATCGTCCACTACTTTACCTCTCAACTTCTCCATTGTACTATGAAATAAAAAGAAATTTTACAATAATAGACACAATTATTTGTGTATATCTTGTGTAGCTATCCAGTCAAATAAAAAATTATTCAGAAACCAGATCAAATTTTTAATACTAGTAGGTGCAGGACAATATAGTTAATTTATGTAAGTGAGGATAGCAAAATAAAGTAAACTCTGACATATTATCCCCAAAAATTCTTCATACAGTGGACTACCAGTAAAATTGATAAAAATTTGGGACCAAAAGTTATTCAGACACAAAGAGTCCAAAATTTTCGCACGTTAAAAAATAGCCTAAGTACATTCAAAATGCTTGCTACGGATGCGAAAAAATCGAACCCGATCCGAATTTTTTTATGACGGACGAAATTTTCAGTGTGTAAGCGTGATTCACATAACGTGAGGTCGTATTTATTTTTTGGACGCAAATTTTGGACTCAGTGTAAAAGGGCCTTTAGACCTGACCATGTTTTGCTTAAAGGGATACTTCACCTCTGGAAAGATGAATGTGTATTTAAAATTGGTCATTTATGTAGAAGAAATGTGAAGAAATTTTTTAATTTGGAGCTTTCTAGACTGAGAAAAGCCAGAAAATGTATTTTTAGCTCATGTGGATGAAAGACAACAACTCCCAGAATGCACTTGCTTCGCTGCCCGCATGCCTACTGGTAAGAGAGCGCAGTTTAAAACAAGGTTAGGCTACCAGTGAGTCTCCGTGACGAGTCTGCCTGGGATTTCGGGATCGCCCAGAATGTCCGGGATTCAGCTTTTGCATTCTACAGTCGCCATTCATCATGTTTACTGTGGCGAGCAGGACGAGGCTGACGGCCGCGGGAGAACGGCACGAGGCCGGTGGCGTGATTACTGAGACGCGCCGGTCTCGTATGTCTCACGGAGGTGCGGGAATTTTCTTAGCAATGTTAAAACGCACATCAACCGATCACTTGTTTAGCGTTCATGTAAACACTACATTCAGATTCACCAATCGGAATGAATTCAGTTAGATTGAAACAAGAGGTGTGCATGTAAACAGTGAATGGCGACCGCAGAAAGCAAAAGCTGAATCCCGGACATTTTGAACGATCTCGCCCGCCGGACAAGTCAGGGAAAGGGAGGATGGTAACAGTTAACCCCTACTTACTCAGCTTTCCCCTACTATTCAGCTTTCTCCACAGAACAAGGGCCTGCTAGCTTAGCTTCCAAAGAAAGACGGCTGACACTGTGTACATTCTGTGAGTGAGATCCCACCTCCTATGGGCGGGCTGAAAACATGCGGAACAACGCCATCTACTGGCTGTAGTCTTTAGCCTCTGGACAGAAAATCCTCCGATGACGCAAAATGACGATTTTTGCGTCATCGGAGGATTTTTTCCAGACAAAAAATACATAAATCTCTTGTCTCAGGGGGATATGAGGGTGGAAAGCACGGTAATTCGAAAATACTACAGGTTTTCTACTAATACAAAGCTTAATGCTAAATCCTGAAGTATCCCTTTAAGTGTTTTTTCGGTCCCACTTTATATTAAGTGGCTTTATGTACTTACATTGAAATTAATAATTTGATACAATGTACTTATTGTGTACCTACATGTTTTTACATTGTACTTACATTTAAAAAAATCCTGCATGTAATTACAGCTGTAATTAATTTATGTAATTACATTTGTAATTACACAGTTGACCCTTCCCTTACACCTTAAACCTACCCAATCCACCACACCTGTCCCTAACCTTACCCGTATCACACCTCAATAGCAGCAAAAGTGTTTTACAATACAACATGAACACAATAAGTACATTCATAGTACTTAACGCCACTTAATATAAAGTGGGACCGTTTTTTCTTTAATTGCGAATGCGACCTTTTTACACCACATACTGAACAAAATGAAGCATTGCTTGGTAACTGGTTGACCTAAATTGCTATTATCTAATTGTGTACTTAAATTTAACAGCTGACAGCTATTCAACCTAATTCATTTGTGAGACAGTCTAACAGAACGATGGCCAAAACCAGTGAAATATCAACTGATTTGAGTTCTTGTCATGTTTTATCATCATTTTCTAAACTATAGCGAATAAACTGTGATAATGTGAGAATTGTTGAAGGTGTCTGAATACATTTTGCTTTGACTCTAGATGTTGTATACATTCTTCTGGGTAATAACTAGGTACTAACCCTGAACCTACCCCTAAAACTAACATTAACCCATGTATTTACCTTATATTACAAGTACTTTCTTGGGTAACTACACTGTAAGTACACATAAGTGCTGTCAAATAAAGTGTAACCAATTAAACTGTTAAAATAACACATAGGTGTGATGTTTAGATGTCTGCATATTTTTGGGCATTAGGCATATTAGTGTATGCATTAGACAAGTACTGACATGTATCTGATGTCCTCAGGGGCAGGGAAAGATTCTCCCGGCCAATTAATAAAGCAGTTGAGGAAGACGAAGCAGGCGAACCCTGCCCACATCCAGAAGATCACAGAAAATGATACGCCCACATCATAGATCAGCTAAAGGACAAGACATGTTGGTTCAAATGCTGTGTTGCATGAGAAAAGTCTTTGAGCATGATGTCTAAATGCTTTGTATTTCTGCTGTTTGTGCATTACCTTGACTCCTGGGAAGGTGACAGCAGAGGAGGCATAGGAGCCAATCATGAGAGAAAGAATCGTAGAGCGCACATTTCCAAACATATTCGGCAACTGGGAAAATCAATCAAGAAGAGAGAATCATAAATGAATGTACTAATATATGCATTCAAACTGTAGTGTTTGTCTGTTGCCACTAGAGAGCATTATGAGCTAGAAATTTGAAATAGCGCTTAGCTATACAACATGTGAAGACTAACAGCACTCTCTGTGCATCTCAAGATTTCCACTGTTTATGTGGGTGTTTGCTACTGCTTAGACACAAGATACAAGTAGAAATAAAAGTTTGATGATGATTTGGACATAAAAAAGAAATAATTGATATGCTATGCAATTTATTTATTATTATTTAAATATATTTATTATATATAATTGTATTTAATATTATATAATTATGTGTGGTACATTAAATAAATAAACAAACAAATAAATAAATAAATACATTTTTATTATTTTATTTATTTAATAGTTATATATAAATGGTAATAATTATATATTATAAAACACAATTATATATTATTTTATCAGATTATTTTATGTATTTATTATTATTATAATTATTTAATATGAATAAATAAATAAATAAATGTGTACACAATTACAAGAATGATTTAATGAAATATATGGCATAAATGTTTCCAAGCGTGCTGCAGTCATTTGTTATTTATCAACCATTCTGCCCATCTTTCTTTCTAAATTTAAATCAAAAGTTCCCTGATTTATTTGATTCACTTAGTGTATCATAATAAATGTGTGGGTATTATGAAGCACAGGTAGCAACAGCCATAATAAAATGCTGACCTAAATTTTATTCCTGTGCTGCTGTGCCAACAACGCTCTAACACGCCAATCAAATAAACACACACACACGTCCTGAATTGAACTTGAACTTAGATAAAGACCTGAATCATGTTCAATTAATATGAGTTCATAAAATCTGAATGTATAATAGAAACAAAGTAGCAAAGTGCTGTTTAATTAGTTTCAGATGGAGTATACAGTAGCATGCCACAGTGAAGGACATGTCAGCATCCTGTAAGTATTTCATTTCTACTGACCATTTATACGCTAAAATAGTAGGGTTATTTTTAAGAGTTGGTAATTAACTGTTTCTCATTGACAGCCTCTTGCCATGCCACTTGTTTGTGTTTGTCTCAGTTTGAATAGGAGTATCTGACTCTCTGTATGTGTGTGTGTGTGTGTGTGTGTGTGTGTGTGTGTGTGTGTGTGTGTGTGTGTGTGTGTGTGTGTGTGTGTGTGTGTGTGTGTGTGTGTGTGTGTGTGTGTGTGTGTGTGTGTGTGTGTGTGTGTGTGTGTGTGTGTGTGTGTGTGTGCGCGTGTGTGTGTGTGCCATTATGAAACTATGAAATTTGACAGCCAGGACATGCCAGCAGTAAATTCACAAAGATCACAGAGAGAGAGGATATGGGACAGAGAGAGGTGGGCGGAAGAGTTCAGTGAGGTTGATAAGCTAGAAGGGAACATTGTGGCAATGTTTGCATGTCTATAAGACAAAATGATCTAATTGCCAAATAATCTGGCACATTTACAAGTCAGTTTTACAAAGCTACAAAACAAACTCTTTTCACTCTCAAATCAATTCCCGTCATACATTTTTGCTTGTTGAATATGCTGTTGTACTCAGAACTACATTGTATTATATGGAAGTAAAATGGGAACAAATACCCACATGCATGAAGTGAATTACGAAATATAATCTAGATTCATTCTTATAATAAATGTCTGGTCCATTTATATATGGTAGGTTACGGAAGATTTGTTTTGCACAGTTGTTTTTGGTATGGTAAAAACAAGGGGGACACAAGCGCGTGAGAGAAAGCAAGGACAGTGGTTGTTAATGTGTTAGGGGAGGTGGGCATGGCGGAGTTGAGGGCGTGAAGTCGGATCTGTGCTGTGATTGGCTGACCAGCATGCCAAAATGTAGAGTGAGGGGATGGAAAACATGTGCAGCACTGAAGTGATCAGCAAAAGACATGCAGATCAAGAAGTACAACAAACATGTGTTTTGATAGTGTGTAATGAGGAGAAGTATTGATTAAAGTAAGTGCAGTCAAAAAGCTTCATACTTACATTTCAGCTTACACAAGTCTCTTATGCTCACCAATTATTTTTTGATTATTTGACAGTAAAAGAGCAATATTGTAAAATATTACAATTTAAAAACTTTTTATATCTAACAATATTTTAAAATGTCTTCAGTGTCACATGATCCTTTAGAAACCATTCTAATATGCTGAGTTGCTGCTCAATAAACATTTCTTATTATTATCAATCAGTTAATAACAGCTGCTTAATATTTTTTTGTAAACTGATTACCATTTAAAAGTTTGTGGCAAGTTTTTTTTAAAAGAAATGAATACTTTTATTCGGCAAGGATGCATTAAATAGATCAAAATTTAAAGTAAAGACACTCAAAAAATATATATTTCAAATAAATGCAATGCTGTTCTTTTTAACTTTCCATTCATCAAAGAATCCTGAAAAAAAATGATCAGAGTTTACACACACACAAAAAAAAGCAGTAAAACAGATTTCAACATTGATAATAATAGGAACTGTTTCTTAAGACCAGATCAGAATATTAGATCTGAAGGACTGTGTGACACTGAAGACTGGAGTAATGGATGCTGAAAATTCAGATTTGCTGAATACATTACTATATTAAAATAGAAAACATTCTTTTAAATTTTAATAATACAGTATTTCACAATATTGCTGTTTTTTAACTGTATTTTTCATTTTTTTTAAAAATGCAGCCTTGTTGAGCATAAGAGACTTCTTTAAAGAACATTAAAAAGCCTTAATTATTCTAAAATTTTGACCGGTTGTGTATAAAGACACATATACATATTTAAACACCAATACAGTCAAGTGTCAACATGATCACCACCCACTAACAAACAGTGTTCATGATATAATAATGTACCCAAACACATTCAAACTCGACCTCAGAATATAGAACAGCTCGAATGGCAACTTTGCATAGTTATCATTACAATAGTTTTCTTGGGTATATACAGTACACTGTAAAAAAAAATTACATCCCCAAGTCAAAAATTTCTAGTGACTGATAACATCTAAATATTTCACTTAGTCTGACGTATTATTTCTCATTGAGCCAATGTTAACAGACTATTGCAACAAGAATTGCACTTGGGCCAATTTAAAAATTTAGATGTGACCAGTCACTCGAAAATTTTGACTTGGAGAGGTTAGAAATTTTTTACAGTGTATAAGAACTGAATTGATGTAAGATTGCTGTAAGTCAGTCTGTTTTTTGTCTATTTAGTCAGTCTATTGTTTTTTTTTTTTGTTTTTTTTTTTTTTTTTTTTTTTTTTTTTTTTGTATCTATGTGAACATGTGAATGTGTCTCACTGTTAGTGAAGTGAAGGTTAGACAGATTCCTCCAAACCCATTCATGGAGACAGCAATAAATATGAGAGCTGATAACACTGAGGGAAAACAGAAACAATGCTTATATTACTTATAAAACATCAAAAATACAGAATCACTCATTATAGACCTGTGAAATTATTAAGCAATAAATAAATAAATATATATATATATAATTTATTATTTCTATGGTATATGTGCATTATACGTTGGTTCTGAATGTTCATTTAACAATAAAATAAGCATAAATAAGCATTACTACATACTGACCTTTTGGATCATAAGATGCGACTGCAATCAAAGCCATGGAGAATGCAAAACATGAACTACAAGAGTCATAAAAACAGAGATTTGGAGGAAATGACCATGATGTGGGTTACAGGGCAAGATTGATGGATAGTGATGGATATTCATACATAGAATTTCATGTTCACATGCCGCAGACACGCTGCAGATGAACGCCTTCAAACTTAAAGTCAAGCCAACATTCAGCATTGGTTTTGAGGAACTTTTCGAGTTTTATACTGATAGCTGTATGTCTCTCACCTGCCAAACAATCTGATTGGACGTGGCCCAAACTTGTCCATCAGGACACCTAGTGGCAGAGTGGCTGCGCTGATGATGAACGAGCCAATCGTAAAGCCCAGATTCAGAATTTCCTCCTGTTCAATACAGCTCAGCCAAACCGGCCGCTCCGTCAAACTCGCGTTAGTGTGACTCTCTGTGACATTTTCTAATAGTATCAGAGGAAGAAATAGACAGTCAAATACTTTAAAGCTCTGCATGTTGCTGTTTCCTATACCTGCTAGCAACAACTCAGAGTAAGACTGCGCCTGTCAGTGTGTATGTGTTCTAATCATGTACCTGAACACAGGTGTGAGTAGAAGCCCTCGTTCTTCAGCATGATAAGAAGGGAACCCCAACCCAACAATACGGCAGAGAAGAGCAGGTTTTCTATGATTGACGTGACAGCCATCCACCAGCGCCTCCTGTAGGCCTGCGAGAGTGACGGCGCCATTGCACTGGAGAATGAAACAAACCACATGATTTCACAAGTTCACATCATTTGAATACTACAATTCAATACTGTACATTAAGAGCAGGACCATCTTTAAGTGTTCGACATTTGAACACTACTTTCATTTCAACCCCATTTCCAGAAAAGTTTCATTTAACTGTCACATCACCTTTCATTTTTATTACACTTTTAAATCATTTGGTAACTGAGAATACTGATTGTTGCATGGAATTTTTGGCCAATCTCGCCTGATACAGGTCAGCTGCTCAACAGTCTGTGTTCGTCGTTGTCTGATTCTCCTTTTTATGATGGGCCATAGATTTTCAATTAGAAACAGATCTGGACTGCAGGCAGGCAGTCAGGCACATCCACTCTACAGTGTACAGTGTCTAGAAATCCCTCCATTTTAGCATGTCACCCTGAAGGCAGTTTATGTCTCTGTACAATCCTAATGTATGCCTCCACATCAGTTGTACCTTCACACACATGCAAGTCACTCATGACATTTGCACTGATGCACTTCCAAACCATGTCAGATGTTTTCTTTTGTACCTGTTGCTGATGAATGTTTGGATGGTCCCTTTTATCTTTGGGACTGAGAACTTGATATCTGTTTTTCCCAAAAACAAGCTGAAGCATGGACTCATCTGACCACAGCACACATTTCCACTGTGTTTAAGACCATCTGAGATGAGCTCGGGCCAAGAGAACTCGGCAGCATCTCTGCAAAGAACGTCTCGGTTACGTATGTAACCCTCGTTCCCTGAGTAGGGAACGGAGACGTTACATTGTGACGACGAATGGGGTTTCGCTTAGAGAGCTTCTCACCTTCGAGAATACAAAACAAGCCAATGGCTAGAAAATGCCATGGGTCTGTGGAATTTGCATAGCGTAACTCCGCCCCACCTCGAGGGTATTTAAGGAAGTAACATGCAGATATGTTTTCTCGCTGAGGAGCTGAGACTGAACTCCGGCGTTCTAGTGGTACAGCAGAAGTGGCAGGGAGAGATCTCAGTGGAAATATGCAATTATTTGGCTGCCTGAAGGGGGGGTTCTTACAAAATACACATATGACCCGCGAGCGGGCTGCATATGGAGAACACTGGGGTGGAATGTTTCAACCCCAAGGGTGGCAAGGTGGCTTGCCAAGGGAAAGACACATGCTCAGAGAGGCTTACAGTGGAAATAGACATGTGGGGGTCGTGCCAATCATGCATATGGTGGCACCTCGCCAACGTGAAAGCTGCCAGTGGCATAACTCTGGCGCTGGAGGAACTCAGGGCTTCTCGGGGAGGCTCACCTGAGGAAATATCGCACGTATCCAGTCCGCGGAGTGGAACAGCGAGCAAGCGAAGACACCTGAGCAGATCCTAGTACTGGCAGGTTGAAGCGAGTACATGAGAGGATACTGGCTCCATTCGGAGATTGTAGAATCTCACGAATGTGTTAGGTGTCGCCCAGCCAGCAGCTCTGCAAATGTCTGTTAGCGAGGCGCCATGCGCTAGAGCCCAAGAGGAGGCCACACTCCGGGTGGAGTGTGCCTTCACACCAAGGTTGCACGGCCGACCTTGCTGCTGGTATGCCAAAGCAATGGCGTCCACCATCTAGTGAGACAACCTTTGTTTGGAGAGAGCCTTTCCCTTCAGCTTCCCACCATAATAGACAAAGAGCTGATCTGAGGTCCTGAAACACTGCGTTCTGTCTACGTAAGCACGGAGGGCGCGTACTGGACAGAGCAGTGCCATGGTTGGGTCTGCCTCCTCCAAGGGCAGCGCTTGCAGGTTCACCACCTGATCTCGAAAGGGAGTGGTGGGAACCTTGGGCACGTATCCAGGCCGGGGTCTCAGGATCACGTGAGAGTATGCCAGCCCGAATTCCAGCCACGCTTCGTCAACTGAAAATGCCTGCAGATCCCCTACCCTCTTGATGGAGGCCAGTGCAACCAGGAGCGCTGTCTTCATTGACAGGAACTTAAGCTCCACTGATTGCAGAGGCTCAAAGGGATCACTCTGCAGGGCAGTTAAAACCACTGAGAGGTCCCAAAAGGGTACGAAAGGAGGGCGAGGAGGATTCAATCTCCTCGCTCCACCTCAGGAACCTGATGACCAGGTCGTGCTTTCCCGCGGACTTACCTTCGACTGCGTCGTGATGTGCGGCGATGTGGCAACATACACTTTCAGGGTGGAGGGAGACAGCCTTCGCTCCAACCCTTCTTGCAGGAAGGAAAGCACGACACTGATCGGGCATTTACTGGGGTCTTCTCAGCGAGAAGAGCACCAGGTGATGAAGAGGTTCCACTTCAACGCGTAGGCATGTCTCGTGGACGAGGCTCTAGCGGAAGTGATGGTAGCCACCACCGCTGGTGGTAGGGTACTCAACCTGCCTCGTCTCGTCCAGGAGCCACATGTGGAGGTTCCAAAGTTCGGGATGATCCATAGGGTGCCATAGGGTGTAATTGGTCAGGGAGGTGCTGTCGCGAGGAATACTAGTTTGGACCGGGTGGGCCAATGAGGCGCAACCAATATAACCTGCTCCTCGTCCTCCCTGATCTTGCACAGGGTCTGTGACAGTGTGTGTGATCTACCTATGTGTCCCCAACTGTTCCCAAATCAGCTGAACCGACTGGTGATGGAGTCTCCATTCTCCAGGAAGAGGCTGAAGCCATGAGAGCTCGTCGGCTGCACAGTTCAGGTCTACACTGAAAACACTGGGTCCCCGAGAAAAACCAGGCACACATGGAAGCTCCACGGTTGGCGATGTGGAGGGGGGCGTGGCCCGAGGAATGTCTCATTGGTTATTGTGCCACACCGTAACCCTCAGATCACCCTGGCCACCAGCCAAAGTATCCACTCTCGAGGAAGAGATAGATTGGAGTGTGGCAGAGGGGACTCTACCCACACAGAGATCATTGAGTCTCAATCTAAACATCGCGATGGTCATGTTCCCGCAAAGAAACATGATCCACGAGCGCTGCCGAGCGTGATTAAGCCCAATACACCAAACAGCGCTCGTGACCATTAGGCAGATGAATCACGCACCCACATCCAGAAAACACATGGGTGAGCCGTCTTGAAAAAGACGTGCCACGTTCAGCTCTTTTAGAGAGAGGAAAAAGCTCAGCAGAGTGCTGAAGCGCCCAGGGAGAAGCACACACACTGTCGGCAGATCACTGCACAGACCAGCAGCAGGCAATGTGATTTCGCTGGAACACGCCGTCGCACCAACACACTGGAGAGCCGCTCGTCTTGTAGAGTGAAGATAATTCAGAATGGCTTGTGGGAGTGAAGAAAACTCTTGGCTCTGAAGCGAAAACATAACTGCATGTTGCCAGCGTACTTCCTTATATACCCACAAGATGGGGTGGAGTTACGCTATGCAAATTCCACAGACCCATGGCATTTTCTTGCCATTGATTGGCTTGTTTTGTATTCTCGAAGGTGAGAGGCTTTCTAAGCGAAACCCCATTCGTCGTCACAACGTAACTTGTAGTGACCACGAAAGGAAACTGATGTATAGCTTTCTCCTTGCGTAACAGAGATTCAAGTTGCATTCCTTGATGCAGACTGTTAAGTGACAATGGTTCTCCAAAGTACTCCCGAGCACATGTGGCTTTATTTAACACAGTAGCGTGACGGTTTCTCATGCAGTGCCATCTGAGGGTTCAAAGGTCATGCACATTCAACAGAGGTTTACTGCCTTGCCCTACATGTACTGAGAGTTCTCTGGATTCCCTGAATCTTTTCACAATATTATGCAAGGTAGAGGGTGAAAGACATAAATTCTTTGCAATCTTACATTGAGAAATGTGATTTTTGAATTGTTTGACAATTCTCTCATGATATTTGGAACAAAGTGATGAGCCATGAACTTCGCTTGCAAAGACAGATAAGCTTCTTTTATAGCCAATCATGATACCTTCACCTATTACAAATTCACCTGGTCTCAAAACAGTTTATTTATCAAAACTTGTATATTCTGTAATCTTTTCACTTGCCTCTGTCCCAACATTTTTGGAGTTTGTTGCAGCCATCAAAAATCTGTTTATATTTATAAAGTGCAATTAAGTTGGTCAGTGAGAACTTTGGAGATCTTTTCTTTGTAATTTTGTTAGTTAAATAAAGGGTTCAAGAGAATTAACAAATCACAGATTCTTGATTTTATTGGATTTTTACTAAATGTCCCAACTTTTCTGGAAATGGGGCTGCATATACCATAAGTTTAAATTCGTAAAGTTTACTTAATTTGCATCTGCTTTGGGACTAAGTACATGAATAATTTTCATTTCCTGTTCTGTAAGTGGAGGAATAAATCTAGATCCAATCAGACACTAAAGAGATGGTTTAATCTAACATCATCCACATGTAGTTTATTTACTACTCTACTTAATGCTTAAAGTAAATGTAATTCCTTTTTTCTTATTGTATTCCAGAAAAATCAATATGCAAATGTTTAGTAAAAGGCCAACAACAGTTAAAACCCATATTAATCCTTTACATTTTTTGCATTTAGTAGGCATAACAAAATGAATTAGACCATACATACTGTACAAGATAACACATTTATTTAAACTTTATTGAGTGTACCTGTATGAGTTACAGCCAATTTTACACTTTTGTCCAAGTCTTTAATGATCTACACTTTTAGACCCTACTTGCCCAAAGTTTTACAAAAAACAAACATAAAACATTCATTAAAATAAACAGCCTGCATCTTAGACTAATTCATACCAGAATGTGAACTGAAGAACACAACTGTGAATTCAAGCAAGTATGAATAGACACCTTTTCGCACTCATTGACTATTAAATTAGAAAACGGGTCACAAGACCAGTTCATTCACTATTACTTGTATGTGAACAGCATAAATTAGAAGAATTCAGGGGGGAAAGCCCATGAGAAACAGAACTGTTACAAGTTTATGTCAGTACTTGTCCTCTTTGTTCAGCACATTCTTGAACAGCGCACGTCTATCTTGCAAAATTAAATGGGAGACTGCGATTTAGGACGAAGTTCAAGTGTCTGTCTCCCAAATCATTGCAATCTGCGAGTTTACATGTGATTTATATCTGTTTATGTTCTGAATCTGAACTCAGCTTTTTATACTTGTCCTCATCACATGGATAAAAGAGGCTGAAGTATTTTTATTATCCATCGAGCACATGTCAACACACCCCCTGACCTGTTGACACCAGAAATAGTCACAGACCTTCATGGCACACCATAAGCATCTTATCTGATTTCACCAACACATAGAATAATCATTGGTGTAACACTTATATGAACTTGGATCCTGTTGTACAATATATCCAAACCAGATCATTACCATTAGCATGAGCAGTATTTTAACAGTAATGTCAGAAAAAAGGTTTTATTCATTTTTATAAAACAATTTGTTTGTGATAATCTCCAAGTCTAAATGTAAACAACAACAAAAATATATTTATTGAAGAATAGAAGACTAAAATATATCATCCATTGAGTTCCATTCAAACAGAAAAGGCATTTGTTCCCTGTTAAGAGTTAATGCCTTTTAAAATATCTTAAGCATGCGCATTTTACTGATATACAGCACATCTACAGACAAAAAGTTGCATTTTCAATTGTTTTAGTAAAAAGAAATTATGAGTCAAGTAAATTCTGAACAAGTTAATTGATGCCGTAACTTGTATTTATTTACATATATTTTTGACATGAAACACCACAAATATGTTGCTGAATCAAGCAGTGATTCCTGCTCCGCTTTACATAAAGTGTGTCATAAAGAGTCAGTTGCTGAATTTGAAACCACATACACTAGCAACAAACTCAGGAGTTACCGGGTTGAATCAGTCTGACGAATCCTTTACTGAATGAACACACCGAATCTATCAACTGAATCAAAATATGACTCGCTCACTGTTGATGAGAAGCACGAATTATCTGTATTCTTCTTGTAATTTATAGTCTTCTTGACCTTGAATACAAATATTTTATTTCCCTGGTGCACACTGTAAAAGGGTTTCTCAGATTTTCCATGCTTGCTCTGGGATTACTAAAAATATAAAATGTTCTTTTAACACAATGTTTTTATACAGGACAGCAATACTACTAACTAAAAAAATATGAGAAACTCTGTATTTGCTTACTAAATGCTTACGTTCACCCAAGAAACTTTTTAATTCTTTGCGACTGAATGAATATTTTTTTTCTCCCATCTCATATTTTTTCCATCACAATGTCCCTTTAGGGCAGTGGTTCTCAACTCCAGTCCTCGGGACCCGTTGCTCTGCACATTTTGTATGTCTCTCTTATCTGACACACTCATTTCAGTTCATGGAGTCTCTCTTAACGAGCTGATGATCTGATTCAGGTGTGTTAAATAAGGGAGACATACAAAATGTGCAGAGCAGCGGGTCCCGAGGACTGGAGTTGAGAACCACTGCTTTAGGGGCTCCGTACAAAAGTGTTTTCCTAATTAACAACCTTCTTTTTCAATTTTGTTTTTTTTTGCCTGTGTTAATGCTAACTGCATAAAATTTGGCACAGGTATGTATTTTTAGTGGATTTTACTATTTTACTGTCATTTCCTTAAAAAAAAAAATCTATTTTGCACTAGGTACACAAAGTACTTCCTCTCAGCGCCTTTTGGACAAAAAATGTCCCCATTGAAACCCATTAAAACTGCAATTTTTAATCCCATGGCCATTTAACTATAAAATGATGCAATTTTTGTTCAGAGGCTTTCATTCTGTTGGCAAGGCTTCAAAAGTTACATTTTTACTATTTTTTACCAGATGGTGCCATTTTTTTCAGGTTTGGCCTATAAAGCAAATACTCGCTTTATTCCTGTTTTCTGCTTCGGCATATTATAGAGCCAATTGCATAAATTATGCAACGATAATTGTGTGGGTGGGTTGGTATGTTTTATAAAAATATGTGTGTGTGTGTGCATGTGTGTGTTTGTAATATTGAGAGAGAAAAACTCAACTGCAAATAACAAATCCTGGCATCCTTGCTGGCATCCAAAGGGGAAAATCTGTTACTGCGCCCAAACAAAATCTTACCAAAAGCTAATTTTTTGAGATATCAACCTCAAATTTGGAACACAACTTATTTAGATTTATGGCTTTGATTTTCTAGCCGTTTTAAGGGTTCAACTTGTTTCATAAAATATATATTTTATATAAAATAATGTTCATAAATCATTTTCATAATCTTGAACTTTATTTTGGATTTACTTATTATTATTTTTTTACTTCAGCAATAATCTGCCAAGCGTCTTCTTTAAAATGAGACCAAACTTAAGTCTGTGCTCCCAAGCTTCAAATTCTTATGACAGTTTTTTGACACAGACATTTTTGTCCACTATGTACTTATGTGTGACTTTTTTAAATTGATGCACAAGGGTTAAAAAGTTTAACTTGTGCAACCCCAGCTAACAGTGATCGTTCTGTCAAGTTCTCTCAAAGTTATGAACAAAAAAACATTCTTCCAGTGTTAATAGGATGTTCATTGAAAGTAATGTTTTATGTTGCCATAATGTTTGCATATGTATCAAATGGAATGTTCCCTTAACGCTTGCATAACCAAAAAATATATATATATACTTTTTGAACTTTGAAAGAATACAGTATGAACATAGCAAAGCATTACTTTTGTACTCTCTCTCTCTCTCTCTCTCTCTCTCTCTCTCTCTCTCTCTCTCTCACACACACACACACACACACACACTTTGGGTTTCCATGTTTTTTGGGGACTTTCCATAGACAATGTTTTTAGACTGTACAATCTGGATATTCTATCCCCTAAACACAACCATCACAGAAAACTTTCTGTATTTTTACATTTTCAAAAAAACAATCTAAAGTGATTTAAAAGCACTTTTCCTCATGGGGACCAAAATCTCCCCACAAGATCAAAGATTTCTGGTATTGCCATCCTGGTGGGGACATTTTGTCCCCATAGGGTTTACCAAGACAGGACCACACACACATACACACACACACACACACACACACACACACACACCCACGCACGCAAACAGCTGTTTCCTTCACACTGGCTGCAGTTTCTACCGCGTGCTCAGCTCACTGGAAGAAGTGCCGCGTGCGCACTTCAGTTTCCTAAAGGAAAAAACACCGCGCGCACTTGAGATTGCCTATATCAGTTGTAAAAGGTCATAATTAATCAACTTTAGCCTATTGTAATGTTCATTATTGCTTTGGATTGTGTAATTTGATATGCTATTTTAAATAAATGTCATAAAATGAGAATACGCACGACCCTCAACACAATCTGATTACTAAAATATATAATTTCAAATGCACAATTCAAGATAGAATAAAAAAAACAATGAGCTAAAGCAGTCAATTTAGTTTCTTATGCAAAGTTTTCGTATGCCACAAAAGTATTCACACACCTCAGAAAATTAACTGATAACGAGAAAAGAAACTGTTGTCAGATATGTAGGCTATTTAGCCTACAAATCTCTCTTTTTTATGTTTTGCAAAAACGGAGACATCTTGGAAGTATGGAGAGAATAAACTTACCACTGTGTTATGTACTGTTATTTATAGCAGTGGCATATGTCTGGTTTTCCTCAGTGCTGATATCCTTTCCAAACCGTGGTGCTATAATTTTGCGTTTTTCTGTTCGTGCACTCCAGGTTGTACTTGCACGTTTGTACAAACTAAAAAGGATATGTGTCAAGTTTCTTATGCTCTTTCTCTCTCCCTGCTCTTTTTGTCTATAAATGGCTCCCGGCATTGACCCTCCTCCCAACCTTTCCAAACGAAAACTCAATTTATGGATGTTTCCGAGAGAGCACACAAGACTGATTGTTAGTGTAGAAGCCTGATCATTCGCAGTGCCAGCGGCGCCCTCGTGTGGCCTTGACCGCCGAAACTTTATTTACGGTTTTTCTGAATTGCTCAAACACATTTCTTGAAACCATCACTCACTTTCTCAAAACCTTTAACGCAAAACCAAATTTTCAAACCACATTCACAGAACTTCTGACTCTTCTGGCAAAATCAAACTATTGCCTCAAAACTATTGTATCCGTGCTCAAAATCAAATAATGCTCTCAGATCATACACAGCGAGTTAAAATTATAAACACTAGCTACAGATCATTCATTAAACACTACATAAAAAAACTGCAACTTGTGCAACTGCAAAATCAAGGTCAGTGACAGCATCATGTCTTCATGTTGGTCCGGCCTGAGGAGTTTCTCCACATCTCAGTCAATGTCATCTCTGCAGGCAAAGGGAAAACCCCTTGACAACATTCTCCACATCTTGCTCTATCGCGTCCTCTTCCTCTTCCTGCTTGTTCACCTCCTCTTACTCATCCTCTTCCTTCTCTCCCTCTTATATTGTTTCCATCCGTTGTCGTCTGTATCAACATCCAGTGCAACATTTTGAGTACATTTTGGGACTCTTTTCGGTAACACTTTAGAATACTGTTCCTTCATTAATGAATAACTACACAGGAACAAATGAGTAATGCATTAGTAACACTCTAGTAACTACTATTAACTAACAAGAAACTCTGATTAACAAATTAGTAAGTAATAGTGCTCAGACGGATGTGGTAGTTCACTATTAGCTAATCAATAACTACTATTTTTCATACCTCACTGAAGACTATACTATATACAATAAATATTTATAATGCACAATGTTTAATATAAGGTAATGGTAGCACATTAGTAATGAATCAAGTATTACTACATCCTTCTAAAGGAACTACTAATAATTTGGATCCGTATTCTAAAGTGAAAAACATGATAACAACCTAATATTGACTGAAGTCACTGTAAGCTTTTGAGATTTTTGTAAGGTTTTGGATAGTAATGAATCAAGTGTTACTACATCTTTCTAAAGGAACTACTAATAATTTGTATCAGTATTCTAAAGTGAAGATCATGGGAACACACTAGTAATGACCAAAGTGTTACCAAATCCATTGAAAGGAATTGCTATTCAAAATCTTACAAAAATCTCAAAAGCTTACAATGACTTCAGTCAATATTAGGTAGTTATCATGTTTTTCACTTTAGAATACTGATCCAAATAATTAGTAGTTCCTTTAGAATGATGGAGTAATACTTGAGTCATTACTAGTGGGTTACCATTACCTTTTATTATAAATTATGCATTATTCATGTTAATTATGAACCTGTAGATAGTAGTTCTCTGGGAGGTATGAAAAAAAATAGTAGTTCTTGATTAGCTAATAGTGAACTACTACATTCATCTGAGCGCTATTACTTACTAATTTGTTAATCAGAGTTTCTTGTTAGTTAATAGTAGTTACTAGAATGTTAATAATTCGTTACTTGTTTGTTCCTGTGTAATTATTCATTAATGAAGGAACAGTATTCTAAAGTGTTACCCTCTTTTTTAGTGAGTGAGAATGTGTTTAGAGTTTTGAAAAAAGAGTTCATGAGATTTGCAAACAGTGTTTTAACCACCTGAACTTGATTAATGTTTCACAGTGATTTATTCAACAAATTGGTTTAGACTATTGAGAATTTGGTTCAGAGAATGGGGTTTATTGTTTTAGCAATTCAGAAAAACTGTAACTGGCTGTAGTGAGTTTTTTGTTAAAACCAAATGGTTTTAACTTTCTCCGGATACTGCAAATCACACAACTAATTCATTATTTTGGTACGAGGTCCAGTGGCGAGGGTATAGAAATCATACTGTGAAAATACCCGAAACTTTATTTACGGTTTTTCTGAATTGCTCAAACACATTTCTTGAAACCATCACTCACTTTCTCAAAACCTTTAACGCAAAACCAAATTTTCAAACCACATTCACAGAACTTCTGACTCTTCTGGCAAAATCAAACTATTGCCTCAAAACTATTGTATCCGTGCTCAAAATCAAATAATGCTCTCATCATACACAGCGAGTCAAAATTATAAACACTAGCTACAGATCATTCATTAAACACTACATAAAAAAACTGAGAACACAGAATATAAAAAAAATATATTGTAACAAAGTAAACAAATTTTGCAATTACGTAAAAAAGTATAGTAATGACAACTAACATATATCCACATCAAGTATAGTACTGTACTGAATATTGAATAGTAGGCCTATCGAATGCCGTGACCCAACTGCAAAAGCCAAAAAGGTTACAGTAAAAAAATAAATAAAAAAAAAGAGTTGTGCAACTGCAAAATCAAGGTCAGTGACAGCATCATGTCTTCATGTTGGTCCGGCCTGAGGAGTTTCTCCACATCTCAGTCAATGTCATCTCTGCAGGCAAAGGGAAAACCCCTTGACAACATTCTCCACATCTTGCTCTATCTCGTCCTCTTCCTCTTCCTGCTTGTTCACCTCCTCTTACTCATCCTCTTCCTTCTCTCCCTCTTATATTGTTTCCATCCGTTGTCGTCGGTATCAACATCCAGTGCAACATTTTGAGTACATTTTGGGACTCTTTTTTAGTGAGTGAGAATGTGTTTAGAGTTTTGAAAAAAGAGTTCATGAGATTTGCAAACAGTGTTTTAACCACCTGAACTTGATTAATGTTTCACAGCGACAAATTGGTTTAGACTATTGAGAATTTGGTTCAGAGAATGGGGTTTATTGTTTTAGCAATTCAGAAAAACTGTAACTGGCTGTAGTGAGCTTTTTGTTAAAACCAAATGGTTTTAACTTTCTCCGGATACTGCAAAATCACACAACTAATTAATTAATTTGGTACGAGGTCCAGTGGCGAGGGTATAGAAATCATACTGTGAAAATACCCAACTGCAAAAAACAAAAAGGTTACAGTAAAAAACTGCGTCCTGTATCAAATCAATAAGGGACGGGATTTGTCCCGTATTTTTCATAAGGCCCACACATAGTTGAATAAAAACATAAGGATTTTGCAGTATGGATAATAGCAAATATAAATATATCAATTTCACAATAAGTAGTAGATAAGCTCATTGCATGATTGCATTTTAGCGTCTTTGTTTCTATAGCGACGGAGTTTTATACAAATCTGGATCGCTTAAAGCTAGAATTGATCTTTTTCTCATTTCTCATGCTATTTTGAAAGATGTCCATACTGTCAATCATCAATTTGCCCCGTTCACTGACCACATGTTAATTTCTTTGAATCTTGCACAATACAGTAAGTTAAATAGAACAAGGGGTTACTGGAAATTTAACAGTTGTCTTTTGGAAGACGCCAATTTTAATGATTGTGTAATTCAACTGGCTAATTCTATGTTTAGTAATACTGAAAGCGACCCTGGCTCTAGCTGGGAGTTTTTTTTTTATTTAGAGTTAGAAACCTTGCTGTTAATAGAAGTAAGTAAATTAAAAGAGAAAAAAACATTAAAGAATTAGAACTCATTCATAGATTAAGTGTGTTAATGCAGAAGGAAAATCCCAGTATAGAGGATGAGGTAGAATTGAGCACATGTCATTTGCAAATTGAAAATATGTACACAGAGATTGTTAAAGGTGCTTTTAAATACTCTCTAGAGCAAAATGGATCGAGAAGGGCGAAATAAACACTAATTACTTTTTTGCTCTTGAAAAAAGAAATCGTAAAAAGACATCTCTCTCTGCCTTAAACATTAATAGTGTTTTATGTACAGATCCAGGAATGATTTCAACCTTTGTATACTCCTTTTATAAAAAACTGTATACTTCTCAGTTTTCTCAAGAAAAATCGGATGATTTTCTTTTGAGTATTCATGATAAGATTTCAGGTATTAAGGATGACTTTAAGCAACTTTGTGATTCTGATATCTCTATAGTTGAAATGGAGGATGCACTGAAATCTATGAAGAGGGGAAAATCTCCAGGTACTGATGGCTTGTCTGTTGAATTTTATTTATATTTTTGGGACATCTTAAAGCAACCTCTACATAGTTTAGTCAAAGGAGAGATGACTCCCTCAATGAAGCAGGGTCTTATTTCCTTGATCCCCAAAACTGATAAAGACCCACTTTTAATTGAAAACTGGAGACCTATATCACTGTTAAATGTTGATTATAAATTACTTGCTTTAATTTTGGCATGCAGTTCGTTTAAAATCTGGTCTTAATAGTATAATTGGCGAAACGCAAAATGGATTTATGAAAAATAGGCATATTAGCTCCAACATAAGATTAGTTCTTGATCTTATTGATTATTCAGAGAATATTGATTCAGAAGCTATTATAATGTCTTTGGATTTTTATAAAGCATTTATCTATCCATCATAAAAGTGCATCTAACCATGATAAAAGTGCATCTGTCCATCATAAAAGTGCATCTATCCATCATAAAAGTGCATCTAACCATGATAAAAGTCTATCTAAAAGTGTCTGCCTCCTTCTCCTATGATGGATAGATGCACTTTTATGATGGATAGATGCACTTTTATGATGGATAGATGCACTTTTATGATGGACAGATGCACTTTTATCATGGACAGATGCACTTTTATAATGGATAGATGCACTTTTATGATGGATAGATACACTTTTATGATGGATAGATACACTTTTATAATGGACAGATGCACTTTTATGATGGATAGATACACTTTTATAATGGACAGATGCACTTTTATGATGGATAGATACACTTTTATGACGGACAGATGCACTTTTATGATGGACAGATGCACTTTTATGATGGACAGATGCACTTTTATGATGGACAGATGCACTTTTATGATGGATAGATGCACTTTTATGATGGATAGATGCACTTTTATGATGGACAGATGCACTTTTATCATGGTTAGATGCACTTTTATGATGGACAGATGCACTTTTATGATGGACAGATGCACTTTTATGATGGATAGATGCACTTTTATGATGGACAGATGCACTTTTATAATGGATAGATGCACTTTTATGATGGACAGATGCACTTTTATGATGGACAGATGCACTTTTATGATGGATAGATGCACTTTTATGATGGACAGATGCACTTTTATGATGGACAGATGCACTTTTATGATGGATAGATGCACTTTTATGATGGATAGATACACTTTTATGATGGACAGATGCACTTTTATGATGGACAGATGCACTTTTATGATGGACAGATGCACTTTTATGATGGACAGATGCACTTTTATGATGGACAGATGCACTTTTATGATGGATAGATACACTTTTATGATGGATAGATGCACTTTTATGATGGACAGATGCACTTTTATGATGGATAGATGCACTTTTATGACGGACAGATGCACTTTTATGATGGACAGATGCACTTTTATGATGGATTGATGCACTTTTATGATGGATAGATACACTTTTATGATGGATAGATGCACTTTTATGATGGATAGATGCACTTTTATGATGGATAGATGCACTTTTATGATGGACAGAAGCACTTTTATGATGGATAGATGCACTTTTATGATGGATAGATACACTTTTATGATGGACAGATGCACTTTTATGATGGACAGATGCACTTTTATGATGGACAGATGCACTTTTATGACGGACAGATGCACTTTTATGATGGACAGATGCACTTTTATCATGGTTAGATGCACAACAGCGTTTTCACAACTTTCAAAAAGAGTAAAAAAATAGATAATGGCAGTCGGAAGAGAGAAAGTTGTCAACTTAGTCACAGCCGCAGAAACACCCTCACAGCAGCGTTAACTAGTTTTTGTGTAATACAAATATAGTGTTATATGTTATATATCTTTTATTATGACAGTATGTGGCAACATGTACGTTAAAAGCGCATCTTCTGCACTAAATTATGATATTGCAATGTTCTAGACTCTTACATGTATCTAACGCCACACTTACACTACAGAAGAGAAGACTGTTAAAAAATATATATATTTTTGAATTTTCAAATTACAAATTACTTGTATTTTAATTAAATGCTTTTTTCACAGCAGTATTTTGTATTTTATTTAAATACATTTGATGAGCAAGTATTTGTTATTTGTAATTAAATACTTTTTGATGTATTTGTGCCCATCTCTGGTTAAAGGTTGTCAGAAGAACTGCTCCATGCTACATAGGATGCCGTTGCCAGGGGTTGGCAACCAAATGTAGTAGGATACAGCATGCTGAAACACTAGAGAGCAGCGACAGCAGCAGTGACTCCGAAAACAGCTAAACAAATAATATAAACATTATTACAGAAATTAGTTATCACCCTTAATTGTAATCTGTTTATCTGTTTCATTAATCTTTTTTTTTTTTTTTTGTACAAATTGCTACTTAATGTAACAGTTTTAATCAGTAAATACTTTTAAACCTACTCCACACATGACTCCTGTGTGTTTTAGTCTTTCAACATTTAGTTGTCAGTACCTTTGTCTCACACTCCAAACACCTGGATTGAACAGTGGAGTGACCAGCCTAACCCAAAAACCTCAAATCCTTTTTTTTTTTATTTCGATATAATAAATAAAGCTATCCCACTTGTGAAAGAATATTAGAAATACTAGACATTGCAATACAAATAATAGATATTGCATAAATATGCAAACGATATACTGCACATACAGAAACAGAGCAGTATACAATTAACATGTGTTATGGGCCATGAGGACTGTCTGGTTAGTGAAAATGATCAAAATATGATTTCATCTAGTAAAAGTTAACTTCACATGGTAATTTGTTTATTTGAACAACAACAAAGGGAAAAGAATGCTACCGATTACAAATGGAATGTTCCATATTTTCTTTTTTTTGCCTACCTATGAATTAAGAGGCATTGTTAACTCTGACATTCTAATTACATGTACAATCAAGGCATCAGATGAAAGCTTATCTTCCACTCTTTTGAAAGGTGTGCTCAGTTTGTTTCTAGCATAAAGTATCAGGGAGATATGCCTCAGGATTCATGAATATAATTAAACCTTTTTAGCATGTTTGGGTGATTCTGGGGAGTTAAAGCAGAATTTGAGGTAGCATTGTTTTGACCCTAATTACAAGTTTCCAGCAGCTTGTTGACCGGGTTGTCCACCCAGGTTGTGATCCTCAGACATCATAGATTTCATTTTTATATGACAACCTTTTACAGCAGCCCATGTCTGATTTCCTAAAAAACAGGTGTTTTGCCCCCTGGGTAGTAAGACTTTCGTTCATCTTCGGAACATAAACTAAGATATGTTTGATGAAATCTGAGAGCTGGATCACTCTTTCATAGGCTGCTAGGTAATTGATATCTGCCAGCCCAGAAAAGTTAGTTAAGACATAGTCCAAGCGACTACAGTGGCTCAACCTTAAGTTTACCAAGCGACGATACTTTTTGTGCACAAAAAACAAACAAAAATTACAACTTTATTCAATACATTTTCTTCTGTGTGAGCCTCTGAGCGAGTTCACGGTGTAACAGCACAGCGCTTCTGGGTTGTACGTCAGAACGTAGGCTCACTATTGGCCAGCATCACACGCATCACACACATGACCAGCGTCAGCCAATAGTGAGCCTACATTCTGACGTAAAAACATATGTTGTCATAACTTATTGATCAAAAAACTTTTTACAGTGTATGAAGTGCCTGACAGAACCCTTTAAGGTTATACATGAGTGTATTGCTTAAATATAGTAAAATGTTTTGTTTTGGCACTGACCTTCAGTGTCTTAATATTGTAACCCAAAATATTTCAAATCACAATACACAAATTATAATATTATAATGTATAAAAATATAATTATATATAATAATAATGTCAGTTATTACAAAGCACATCTCAAATAAGTGTTACTACTACAATTATTCATTCACAATATATGTATACAAATGTATAATTTATAAACTAAACTTAGGGTTGAAATAATGTATCTTTTAAGGATTATAGGCTCAGGGTTACTAATAATAAATGAGGATTGTTTTTTGCAAGGCTGTTTCCACCATCTTATTTGTTGACCATTAATCTGAATATTGGGGAGACTATTCATATCCCCATATGGATGTATGGATAATATAACAGACAAAACTATATATAAAAAGAGATGAAGTGTAATGTACGTTTAAATGAATAGCAAATTGAATACTGTGTTGAGCAAAGTGCATACTAATGTACAATAAAAATGTGCAGTGCATTGCCGTACAGAAGCAGTGAACATTTTTTCCCCTACCTGAGATCTACCAGTTAACAAAACGTAGTAGTTATTACATCAGCCCATATTCCTGCTCTACTACAAAGAAAAAAAAAAACAGGAAGTTTAATGGAAGAATCAATATCAAGAATCCCAAGTTTGCCAATCATCCAAAAGTTTGCATGCCAGAGATTTGTGGTGTCATCCACTGACCTGTTTGAGCAGTAGACAGACTTGAAGTTGTTCAAGTATTCTGGGAATACTATTCCATGGATTACATAATTTCCGATAGTTTCCCAGGAGGAAGTAACAAGCAGTAAGCATGAGTGCTCAGGAAATTCTAACGAATTGACAATAGCGTTGAGACATGTCCAATCAATACACCCACACAAAATTGACGTACACTTTCTAGTCTGGTGAGAAGGTTGATGACTCTTCAAAAGTTCTCTGAAAGTTTTGAGTCCAAAACTTTGGGTTTGCTGGAAGCTTGTGATGAAATATACCTCAAGATATATAAGATGGAGAATCCGGAACATTTGCAGAAGCCGTGACACAGACGTCGATCTCTGACGAGGGCACCCAACTCTACAACACCGCCAGCAAAGACTTTGTGTTTGACACACCAAGGAGATACAAGTAAGACTTTATACGATTGAGAAAATGAATGAATTTCTTTAGAGTTTGCTTGTGATTTCATTGCTGTCAGTGTATGAGCTTTCTGGTTTTGTTTTACAGTGCATTCTATGATATATGCCTTCCTAATGATACTGTATGTGTGGTCTGGCAGCCTTGCATCCACTGCACATACATTGAGTCCAAAAACTTGCAAACTTGCAAGGCTGCAGGTCAACAGGATAAAACATTTTTTGACCACTGAAAGTGTAAGTGCAAGTGTCATTAATATCAGTCTATTTTGAGTTAATTTCTTAATCTAATGATAATTCCATTTGTATATTTAGTTCACACCTACTCCAAGTACAAGCAGGGTCATCTCTACTGAAAAAGGCAGTAGAAAGGTAAGTTACTGGCGGACATTTGACAGCTTCTTTTAGCTAGTGCTTATAGCCACTGTACTGTATCTGACAAGATATGCATTTGTTCTTTTCTCAGTCAAAGTGTGAAGTTTTACAGGAACTTGATGATTACTATAACTGTAACTACACGGAGGCGTTTCAAAAAGATGGCCATATAATCAGGAGCGAAACTAAAGGCCTAATTGATAACTTACAGGTAATGAAAAGTGTTAAAGATGAATGAACTACATTTGCACATATTACACAAGATGAGTTGCAATGTATCTTTGTATTTGCAGATGCTGAAACGCTCAAAAGATGAAATGCCGTGCAATTTATCAGTTCCCTCGTGCCCCTCGAAAATCCAACAACTCTCTTCGTGGGAAAAATATATAGATTTTAAGAAGCTCATTGGAGAGTGTTTACAAATAATACAACATTTGTGTCCTAAAGTGTTTTAAAAAGTACTGGAAATATCCTGCTACTTTTATAATTATATATTTTTATTTATCATTTAATATATGTTGTCACACATTGTTTGTGCACCTGACCTTATTTTTTTATTGTGATAAATGTATGTCAATAAAAAATGTTTTACATTTTAATATTTACAGTAGTGTTTCGTCAGATGTTTCAAAATGCTACAAGACACGAACACAGCTAATGAATTTTAAATCAAGAGTTTATTTTCCATTTCATGAAGCGGTTTCCATTTCCCTGTTAATGGAACAGCGATTAAATGACAATTATGGTATCAACTGCATGAATAACAAAATACTACAAAATTCAAAATGTCTTTTTCAAGAAATAGGAAATAAATAGAATCTAAATGACAGGGTTTTCATTCTTGTATAAAGCTCCTTTAGTGGAATGATTTTCAATCAACTAACATTAAAATAAGACTCAGATGGATGAGGGAAACAATGACCAAAAGGATGAATGTATGAAATAAACAGGTGATGAACATGAACATTTTCCTTTCCCCCCCAAAACTCGACACATTATGATGGAATTCAACTTAATCACTCTGTTCTTAACAACAACTGATCCACAACCGATCCTGAAACTTTCTTTTGTTGGGCTCTGATCAACTACAGATGCTGTTGCCAAACGTTTTCAGCATCCATCTGATAAGCGGAGTATGATGACTGGACACCTGATAAAGATGTTTGGTCTTAATAAGCAATAAATGGCCCCCAATAAATAGTAGCTGGTCAGACTCAGGACACAAGAGTCGTATTAAAGGATAAAGGCAGGAAAAACAGCATTCTCTGCCATACAGGCACAGCAATAAAAATAAAGCAGTCACACTGAAAATATTTTTTTAAATCCCCAACGTAATTTTGAAAGTAATGATTCATCGTGAGTGTGAGAAGTTTTAAAACCCCAACCCCCCCTAAAAAGGGAATGAAATGTGACAGTTTCCAATACTCATGGTATAGCTGGCATACCCAAATAAAAGATCTTCAAGGAAGTGTTCCGTGTAAGATAATGAAAGTTTTTTTTTTTTGTACTGTCACATCACTTGGACTAGGGAAATTTGATGAAATTACAATGAACGGCATGTGAAAATATGATAAGTGACTTTGTGACAAATAAACATAAGAATATTGTATGATGCTAAAAATGTATATTTTACCCCAAGCACAAGTGAAGTAATGTTGGAACATAGTGAAAATCATAAATTCCTTCCTGGGATATTTACTTTTTTAGCCTGCTTTGACTTAAAAACATCCCCCCCCTAAACATTTAGTTCAAATGTTTTAAGGCCCAACAAACATATTTGAATGCATGTGGCAGTATGTGGTTAAAATGTCATTTATCATGAAAGATTAGTCTTTGATAGACAATTGCGATGCTTTTGGGGCTGTTTGAACTATATTTCTTTAGGGAAAGTTTGACATTTCTGTGCCAATAGCAGCACCAGATAAAGTTTCCACTGTCTTTCATAGGTCAGTCAGATGGACAGTCCTGCTCAATTCATGCGTTGAGCCAATGTTTTTATGTCTCACCCGGTTGGGCTGATTAAGAAAACATATGGCATTTCCGTTTGGTATCGCTAGTAATACAAAAATGACACAAGTAACCTTTAAAAAGCAACTAATTTAAAGAAAATTGTATTAAAATTTGAGGCTAAAATGAATATAGACGTATGTGCATTTTTAACTTATTTTCAAAAATAAATAACAAAAATAAAAACTGAAAGTACAATGCAAAACCAGTGACACATGGGGAAGGCTGAAGTAGTTGGTCATGAGCACATCATTTGCCATTTTTTAAGACTGAAAAACATTTTTCTCCCTCTGTCTGTCCCTAGCTTTTCCCAGCATCCATTTATCTGTGATTGTCCTGGTCCTGCTCTACCTTTTACAGAGCACCTTAAAGGACATAGTGATGAAAAAGAAAAGAGTGTTTCAAAAGTTTTGCCAGGTGACGCAAACGAACGAAAAGATTCTTAGAGGAACACAAAATTTTGAACCCAAAAGCATTGACAAAATTTTTCTTCCCATCTCATGTTTTTTTTCCCTTCACCATGTCCTTTTAGTGGCTCTGTAATTGTTCCTTCGTACTTTTCTGTTTTTCACTCTGAGCATAAAATTCGTTCTACATTAGATCCGTACACTGTTTCTGTACATCAGCCGCTTTTCTGTCTGCCTCTGCCTCTGACTCACACACACACACACACACACACACACACACACAAAGACTCACACATCCACTCCTTCCTTCTAATCCCAGAAGATATTGGTTATGTCTGAGTCCAGGCTGAAGATCCAGACCAGCAATGGGGCAGAGATGAGCACAAATGACCAGGATACACCCCTAAATGCCTGCTGCAGTTTGCCAATCACCCCCCTGGCCACATTTCCGTCCTCCTCCAGCAACTCGTTGCCAGGCTCAATGTAGTTTCTGGCCAAGAACTTCAGGGCTTCATCCATCAGAATAACAGGCAGAGACATCTTCAGAACAGTCACCCACTGAGGCCAAGATAATGGTCTGATCTGAAATATGAACTACAGAGACAAACAGTAACAGACATGGCTTTAACTTACAGGAATAGTTCAGCTAAAAAGTTCTGTCATCATTTACTTACAACAAACTGTCTGACTTTCTATCTTCTGTGGAGCCTAAGTTAATCACAGAACAATTGACATCAATGGTCTCTACGATCAACTTAGGCTTATGATGCTTTTGGGAAACACAGCCCAGTTTTTTGAGAACTGAAGCATTGAATTAGATTCATTGAAAAGATTCAACTCAAAATAATAATTTTTTCACAAATATGATAGGTCTACTCTCATTATCAATACAAGGAGCGATAGGGCGGATGTCAAGATTTTTAATAAATAACATCTTAAATTTATGATATATAATGCATTTAAGATACTTTCATGGTGCTTTTTTGCCATTTTGAAGCATGATGGCACAAGTCCTAATTCACTTTATAGTGACCAAGATAGTCTTCAAAAAATTCACCTTTTGTGTCCCACCAAAGAAAGAAAGTCATACAGGTTTTTGGAGCAACATACACCATCGTTCAAAAGTTTATGGTCATTAAAATGTGTTTAAAGAATTTAACACTTTTATTCAGCAAGGACGCATTTGGTGATAGTAAAGACATAATGCTGCAAAATACTTCTATTTTAAAGAAATGCTGTTCTTTTGAAATTTCTATTTCTCAAAGAATCCTGAAAAAATATATAATTGTTTTTACTTGAGCACTAAATCAGCATATTAGACTGATTTCTAAAGGATCATGTGATACTGAAAATACAGCTTTGCCATCGCAGGAATAAATCTTTAAATATATTAAAATATTTTTTCATTCTAACAAGAGTTCACAATATATAACTGTTTTAATGTATTTATGATCAAATAAATGCAGCATTGGTGAGAAAAATAGACCTCTTACGGTAGTGTAAACTACACAATTTTTAATTTTCATTCTTAAAGATGACATAATTTCCTTAACATTGCATAATTCTATAGATAAAGTCGCAAATATTCCACAAAGTCATGATTTACTGTATTATCATTTATCATCCATCATAGCCGTTATTTCTCAGGGAAGCCTTTCATCATCAGTGAAATAAGCAGCAATCTCCATCATTTCCTAGATTCATTATGCAACCACTTCCACTGTGGCTTACTAACAGACAGGCATGTACAAGCCCAAACTATCAAACTCACACATTCCTCTTTAATTATGCCCAGTCATTTTTATGAGATACTTCTGCATCATCTTTTAAAATCTCTGGCACACAGAATCTTACTTACAGGAAGAGGGTCCACATATAAGATGAGGAAGTGTAGGGCCATGGAGAGACAGATGGCTCCCACCAGCCAGGGGTTTGACCAGGGTGGCATCTTGAGTAGAGACTGATTTTCGGACAAACTGAAACACACATACACACAAAGACAATAAGAGCAGTCCATGTCTTAAAACCAAACATAGGTAGAATGATCTGCCCTTTTCAGTATTATTACTGTTCAGAAAGATATTATAATATTACTTCAAAGTATAAATTATATTTATGACATTTAGTTGAATGTATTATGTAGTTTTAAAGAACTATTTTTTAAATTGAATATACATTCAAATGTAATGTATTCCTGTGATGGCAAAGCTGAATTTTCAGCATCATTACTCCAGTCTTCAGTGTCACATGATCCTTCAGAAATCAGTCTAATATGCTGATTTCCTGCTCAAGAAACGTTTCTTATAAGTATCAATATTGAAAACACGTTGTGCTGCTTAATATTTTTTGGAAACCGTGATACATGTTTTTTTTTTTTTTTAAGGATTCTTTGAATAGAAAGTATTTATTTAAAAGATAATTTTTTCTAACAATATAAAAATCCCATTTAATTAATTTAATGTGTCCTTGCTGAATGAAAGTAATAATTTACTGTCTCCAAACTTTTGAATGGTAAGTGTATATATTATATACTTTATAAGTGAGATACGTCATCATTTTGATGAAATAAAGAGAAAATCAAAATAATGGTATATTTGCATTAAGAATATTTTAGCATAATAGTAGGTATGGTAAGATGAATGTTCTATTCCCCCCATAAAAACATCCAGTAGTGGTTTTATGTCATGACAGCATTTCTTAAAAATCACATACCTGTTGAGGGCATTGCACATCTCTATAGTGACCAGCACAGACAGGGCCATAGTCATGGGGTATGGAGACTCGAACACGGAGCACTGCACTCCTGCAAACTCAGCATGACCTTCACTGCACTGCAGATAGTGAGACTATAGAAAAAACAACAGAGAAGATGTATTTACAGAACTGGCTTACTTGGTCAAAAATTATATTTTATCCTTATCCTCTCCTCCTGTACCTGTAAAAAAATCAGATTTTGTAATAATTCAAGTTAGTAAGGTGGACAGCGGGGGAAAAAACAAGTAAAACCTTGAAGAATACTTATTTGAAAATGCTGATTTTAATTCAGAATAAAAAAAATTCCTAGGTACGTGTACGTGTGTGTGTGTAAGCATGTGACTGTGTTCTGCATTGGGGATGTTCTATAGACTCATGCCTTTTCAGGCGTGTGTGTGTTTGTTCTGGATTGTGCCAGAATTTGAAAAAAAAAATTTGACAAATTTAAATAAAATTCCCCATTTCCTATTCATTCCTATGAGGGTCAAATTGACCCGCGAGGAAAGGATTTGTTACTTTTTTTTACAACCACATAAACTTTTCGAATCCAGTCAAAAACTGTTTTGTGTATTCCAAGTTCAAGCGTGACAGATCTCCCAAGGTCTTGGACCACTCCGATGAAATAAAAAAAAAGAAAAGAAAAGAAAATGAATTTCGGGTCAAAATGAGTCGAGGAGAGGATGAGTTAACATCAAGTTTACAGAAGTCCTTTTCAAAGAGGTACTCAGAGAAACTGCAGTGTGTGATTGTGTTTTGGGGATCTTATTTTGTATTACCAGTTGGTAGTAGTTGAGCTTTGGTCCATCATGAGCTGCCATGAACCACCATGCAGCAGCTCCAACTGTTGCTGCCCCTACATAACCTGCAAAACAGAGAGAGATAAAGGGATTGAAACTTAACCAATTAACATTTTCAGAGTCAATTCATTGGTTCTTAAACTTTAATTCATGGTTACCATCTAAAAGAGAGTGTGTGAAAGTTCATAAATAGATTGTTGTAATTTAGCCTCTGGACAGTTCTCTCGACTCAGTAATGTTTACTAGAGCTAGGTCGAAAATATTGATTAGGCTAAACGATTTTAAATCGATCTTCATATTTATGAACCGACATCGATTCATAAATTCCATCTTTTGTTGTTTTCTGTTGATGTGTGAACAAAACTTCACTATTACTTGTAGCATACCTCCCATCCAATAAGTCTCAGCTTTCATATTCTTCTTTATCATGACATTCCAACAATAAATATAGTTTTGACGCTATTTAATGTGGCGTGACAGATTGCTGTAGTTGCCTCATCTTTCATGAAAACGTCTCGGTTACGTATGTAACCCTAGTTCCCTGACGAGGGAACGAGACGCTGTCCACATTTAGCTACTCTAAAGGGGGACAGAGTTTTGAACAAAAAAACTGTGAAAGATGACACAAAATATAGGTGTCATTGCTTATGTCTGGATTGGAATGGGCCAGATGGCTCAGGCCACATCTAATCCCTGCAGCACACCTCACACAAAGCTGTATGATATACACGAGGACAAATTGGATCTATTCCACATTTATATTTAACTGTTCATTTTGTAAGAGCACGGTCATCTCTATAACAAGGTATGTCACAAGGAAAAACCCTGCACTTTAATGGATACTAAGTGAATTGCAAAAATAATGACTGCACTTGTGTATTATAGCAATTGATCCAACCGGATCAATCCTTCATTTTAATAGCATTTTTTTATATACACTAATGACAAGAAGTGACATTTGTGTAAATGACTCACAGCCAATGATGAGGTATCTGCAGAAGAGCCAACCAGAAATGAGTGGTTCTTTAGGGGAGCGTGGGGGACGTGACATGATATCCAGGTCAGGGGGGTTGAAGCCAAGAGCAGTAGCTGGGAAGCCATCCGTCACCAGATTGACCCACAGCAACTGGACTGGGATCAGAGCCTCAGGCATTCCCAAAGCAGCTGTGAGGAAAATACTGAGAGAAAGATACAATGTTTAAGGTGCGGTCACAGGATTCATTTTCATGGTACGCAGTATAAGGAAAAAAACCTTTACAGTAGTCAAGGTTTGTTTACATTTAACCATCTTAATTAAAACTCTTTCACACTGTAAACTGTGCAACGTTATTAAGAATAAATGTTAGACATAACTTCCCAATTACACTGAACAGTATTATTACTTTATCAGCTCTTTGAATCAATGCCGGTTTGTTGAAACCTGCGAACTGACAATCCCACCTACCGTCCGGAACAGCAGGCTATATTAATAACTTTATCATAAAATGTGTCGTTGCATTCCAGTGCTGCTTTTAAATTGTTATTCTATTCAACATGCACTAGACGGACGTCTTTGACCATCGTGCCGTATTTCACTGCTTTTTCAATGAGTTTTTAAAATAGCATGCCATGTTCAACTTTTAAAAACACGTCTTGAGACATTTTGCTGCACTGCATCTCGCAAATTTAAAAGCAAAAAAGCGCTCCATGTTCATTCGGCTCATGGCAGTTGGTTCTGTGTGAACACCCAGCCTAAACGCTAATCTACTAAACACAGTGCAGCGCACACTTCTTTTTATCACGGACTGACAGACTACAGTGGTAGACTGATTGAATTGCTACATGAGAGCTGCCACAAAACATTATTACTTTCTCTTTGAATTGTGGAAAGAACTAACATGGCTAACATCAACTAACATCAATTCACATTGATGATGTCAGGGTATGCAGTGTGCATACTCTGCGTACAGGCAGGGACGCCACTGGTCACATTTTCAGTTGTTCGACGCATTTTTGTGAGCGAAATCAAGTCATTTCAATAGGAATTTGCACAATTGGGAATTTCAAAGATTTACTCACGCAGATTTCGCAACGGGTTCTTGTTAACTGCTGTGGGTGTGCCCTCATGTAAATCAACAACTTTCCCCAGTAAATCTGGCACGGTGATTAATGATACCAAACATGTGTAATACTGTATGATAATTACTCACATTAAACCATAGATTGGGTGAATTTTAGTGATCTCAGAATGAGAGAGAAGGAATGGGTGAAGAGGGAAAGAGATGTAGAATAGGATGATTCTGAGATGAGACTTGAGTCTCGAATGGTGCACAAAAGTGAGTTCAAATGTTAATTTCCTTTGTTCTCTCAGAGAGTTGCCCTCTCTTCCAGAAGTTTTGAAACAGCTTGCGAAAGCAAACTTTTCGGAATAATTCACTCCGGCTGATAAACTCCTTCAAACCACCATTGGTCCTTGGCGATTATGTAATATGTAGGTGTGGCTCTAAGGCTCTGCCTTCTTCGATGTTTAAATCTTCTCCGGTTTATTTCTCTTATTCAGTCCGTCGAGGTTAGAAGTCCACGCTGAACACACTTGAGAGCTGCTTTATAGTGGAAAATGAAGTTGTAATTCTAATTGAAAGAGACACTAACACTGTTTTTTTTCATGTTTAAAACTGTATAGCTGCTTGCTTTAAAGCATTTTGTTGTATAAAGTGCTATATAAATCAATGTGACTTGATTGAAGTGCCGAATTACAGAGCTTGTGCAAACATATCCACATCACTATGATCAAATGCTTTCTTTACTGCTGTTTTTTTAGGGGTTCAAGCACGAAGTGCTGAAACCCTATTGTAATTGTAAGGATTTTTATTATTATTCTTCTGCCGTAAAACGCGTCGTGCAGCCCAAACCGTAAGTGCTGGAGACTTGAAACTTTGCCAGATGGTAGTACAAAAATCGAGGAAAGGTTGACAAAGTATGACCCCGATTGGCCAATAGGTGGGGCTATAGCAAGCAAAAGTATGAAATCGCTAATAACTCCTAGACGGTTTGTCATAGAATCGAGTGTCTTATATCACTGTAATCCTTGGCTCAAGACGGTCAAAACGTATATTTCCGATTTCATTTCCGCCTAGGAAAATTTTCCGCCATTTTGAATTTTGTCAAAAACCTACTTTTGCGAACTAGTCCTAGGTTTTTCGTCCGATCGGAACCAAACCAGTGCAGAAATGTTCTCTGGAGTCGGAATATCAATTATTATCGAAAAAAAGTTTAAATTTCGATTCACGGTCGCTAAGGGGCGCCAAAATGTACGTTGTGGGAGGAGCCTATTTGACTAAAACGGCTATAACTCGAGAAGTAAATGAGGTATCTTCACCAAACTCGGTACACATGTGTAATAGTTCAATTTGAGGTCACAGTAAAAAAATCGCGACGATTGAACACTAGGTGGCGCTATAACTTGAAAAAAACATGAAAAGGGCTATAACCACCTGACCATTTGTCCGATTGACTTGAAAATTGGTATGCAGTGTCTTGGTCCAAGGTGCCATGTATGTCTATGAGGACATTGACGTATCTCAAAAAACATGGCCGCCATCGGCCAATGAAGTTTGAGCACCTATTAGACAAGGTTAACGGAGGCTGATCGGAACGAAACTCGATGGGCATGTTCGACTCATGGCCCAAGAGGTCTGTAAGAATTTTGAAAGAAATCGGCCACTAGTTGGCGCTAACGAGATTTTCGTCTCTGTAATCACGTGGTGTTGCATACATCCACACAATATGCATATCAGTTGATAGATCTCCTCATACTGAACAACTTTGCCTCAAGAACCATTGCTGTCAATCAAACCGTTCATTTAATATTCGCAAACATGTTAAAAACCTACTTTTGCGAACTAGTCCTAGGATTTTTGCCCGATCGGAACCAAACCAGTCTAGGACAATTCTCTGGACTCTCTAGATCAATAATTATCAAAAAAAAGTTGAACTTTTGCATTTGGATGGCTATAATAGGGTCATTTATATAATGGACGTGGCAAAATACACTAAAAAGTCTATAAATCCTAAATGAAAACTCAAAACTTCACAAAAATTGGTGAGCATATGTAACATAACATCATTAACAAGCATGCCAGATTTTATGGACATCGGTCCAAAGGTGGCGCTATAACTGTTAAAAAGCTTTAAAACCATATATTTCCTATGGTAAATTGCCTGTATTGACTGTAAATGGTGTTTTCCATCTATTATGTCAGTGGTTAGATGCTTGCTAAATAAAACTTGATAACTTTTATGCTTAAAAACCCTTAAAGGCCTTAATAGCTTGAACCCCGATAAATGCTGCTTGCAGCTTTAATTTTGTTTGTTATTGAGAGGAAAGCACCCAGCACATATTTACATATTTGCTCTAAACACCACTCTCAGCAGCTTGGGTTGCAAAGGCATTTCAAACTTCTTTTTACCACTAAGCAAAGAAGGAAAAAGAACTCAGCCGTGAGTATATCAGGGCATTAAGAGTAAGAGTGATATATAAGAGTCTGTATTTCTGTCTGTACGTACCAGACTACCTCTCCAATGTTAGAAGAAATAAGGTAACGGATGAACTGTTTCATGTTGTTGTAAATAGCTCGACCCTCCTCCACTGCGGCCACGATGGTTGAAAAGTTATCGTCTGCCAAGATCATCTCTGAAGCAGATTTAGCCACGGCCGTGCCTGAGCCCATAGCAATGCCAATCTCAGCCTTCTTCAAAGCAGGGGCATCATTTACACCATCACCAGTCTGGACAGAAAAAACAAGTGTAAGGGTTCATTCATTTGAGTTTTGTGCACTTTTGCCCTCAAACAAACATAACTAGAAAAACTTACCATAGCTGTGATATCGCTTAGGCTTTGCAAATATTCTACAATGCGGCTCTTGTGCGTTGGCTCGACGCGGGCGAAACAGCGGGCAGTGCGGCAGGCCTCTCGCTGCAGGTGGGTAGGCAGCTCATCAAACTCACGTCCTGTGAGGCCGCTGCCATACGGCCCACTTTCAGCCTCCTCTTCCTCCTGCTCAGTGATGATGCCCACTCGACGACAAATAGACAGGGCAGTGGCCTTATTGTCGCCTACACAAATCAACACAGGAAGAAGACCTCAAATTGACTTTCTTCAATATGCATTTTTGCTCATTCTTTCTGTGGCTGGGTACAGTTAGACAATAGTATATTCTTGTGTTTGGCCTTATATTTGTCACTGAGCTTGCGCTTTGAGACATTCATATGAAACGATTCCATATGAATCAAGCAGCTTAATCCAAATCCTTTGAAGAGATACTTATCACTTTAGATGAGTTAATTAAAACTTTACATTTAAACAATGACTGACGCACATACGATAAACACAGCTCAAACATGTGTTCTTCATGTATGAGAACCAATGAGGTTTGTTCTTTGCGCGCATGATGTGCTCTATCGGTGTACGGGTTTGAATAAAAGCCTAATTTATATCTGTTCATCATATAAAGTGATCGTATCTCTTCACAAGACTTGGATTTAACCGCTCGATTAATGTGGATTCATTTTACAACCCCTTTATGACCTTTTTGGATTTTGGACCTTCAATGGAGGGATCCTTTAGGTTTCTTAATAAAAATACCTTAATTTGTGTTTCGGAAGATTAATCAAAGTCTTATGAGTTTGGAACAACATGAGGGTCAGTAAATAATGACAGAATTTTCATTTTTGGGTGAACTATCCCTTTAAAATCACCTCAGCATATGTGTTTAACCCACCTGTGATCATAATGACCCGTATGCCAGCCTGTCTGCACATACGCACTGCACTCAGCACTTCCTTCCTTGGTGGATCTAACATTCCCACACACCCCACGAATGTCAAGTCCAACTGCGAGATGCACAAAGAAAAAAATGTGTTAGTTATAGCACTAAAATATGCATTTTAAAAGCTTTTATGTCAATTAAAGGGGACCTATTAGTTAACTGACAAGCTGAGCCATATCGCATTAATATCGCGGACGTATCGCCTGCGATAATTAATGCGATATGGCTCAGCTTGTCAGTTAACTACGGCTCTGTGTTGTAAATGCCGCTCCATCTGAAAGCAGGAGATGGCGATTTACTACTAATCAAGGAACCGGCTTTACTGACGAGATGCGCCTAACAATGTCATGCGATATATCGCCCAGCCCTAAAACAAAGCTTCAAATATTAATTACGACTTAAGTCTATTTTAGAAGGATAAATTGTTTAGGGGAAAACTTCTTGTATTAAACAATAATGTTCGGGGAAAAAAATCATGCACTTACTTTATGATGCAATCATCAATAATTTGATCAAATTGTTTTAAAAAATGAATATTTCCAATTCCAGCCCATAGACGATTTGTCAAAAATAACTGGTTTGATCATCTTAAACGAGTCATATTCTCCATGTTTGAGTGCAATGATTGGATAGTATTACACTGTAGACCAAAATGGATGGTTAATCAAAATAAATTGAATGCAAAAATATACAAATTGATATTAAAAAATCTAATTTAGTCCGATTACTCCTCTGGCAGTAACTTGAGGGCGTGCTGTTCATTAATCTCATGACTGGCAGCTCAGATAATGTTACACAATAAAATAAAAGCCATGACATACATGGTTGGGCATCATATGCAAGTCTAAATAAACAGTTTTAAATATTTACGTTTATTGTGAAGTTCAACTAAATGAGTTTCATTTTCTTCTCAAAACTTGCATCCATCCATTGAATGCAGGCAGAAATTTGTTTACGCTACTAATCAGCGCCAGATGTGACGACACGGGGACTGTAATAAAGGCCTGTTCCAATGTGACGTCACATTAGAGTACATTCCTGAACTCATTTTGAGACACTGTTTCAGATTTATGGGGACTGTAACAAATGGAGTGAATGGATTTTTACCACAATAGGGTAGCTGTGTACACACACTGCAGACACATAAATATGTTCAAAAACAATACAAAAGGGAATTTTGCATAATAGGCCCTCATTTAGGAATTCACAAACTTATTCCCATGATTTTAAATCAGTTCTCCACAAACTTTCTCACCTCATAGTCTATGAAGCCAGCAGAGTTCTCCAAGTTCAGGGTTCGAGGGTCAGGGGGTGAATCCCTGGTTGCCATGGCGAGGCAGCGTAGTGTATCACGTCCCGAGCCCCACTCTCTTACTGTGCTTAAGAGCTGCTCTCTGAGCTCAGAGGTCAGCGGCACCCGTGCACCAGCTCCTACCCGTATCCAGCGGCAACGCTCCAGTACACTCTCTGGTGCCCCCTGTGAGGTCAGGACCAAGAGATAAAATGCATGTAGATTTGTAGATGCTTGGAGAGTGAGGATAAATTTCAAGAATCGAGAACCAGTTAATATTCAGAATGGAATATGGGAAGAGAATATGTTCTTTTCAACAAAGAATCCTGAAAAAAACATATCATGGTTTCCACAAAAATATTAAATGGCACAACTGTTTTCAACATTTATAATAATAATTATATATATATATATATATATATATATATATATATATATATATATATATATATATATATATATATAGATAGATAAATAATTGATTATATATATATATATATTAGTGCTGGGCAACGATTAATCACATCCAAAATAAAAGTTTGTGTTTACATAATATATGTGTGTGTACATATGTGTGTATTAATATATACAAAATTATTATGCACAGTACACACACATATATTATGTAAACACAAACATTTATTTCATATTTTATTTTATTTCTTTACATTCCTAAAGATTCACATCCCTAATTTTGTGTCAACGTGTCATTTTAAAAGACACAAAGACATTTCAAATGTTGGCTGTTGAATACCAACTTGTCACATTATCTTTTTTAAACATCTGCTCTTTTTTAAAATAACTTTTTCTTTATTAGTCTATTTTGTTAAAAGATTATTATGGTTATATACTGAACAAAACATTTCAGTGACTCTCCAACAAAAATGAAAAAAGAAAAAGCTTTAAGGAAGGATGAAAGCCAGACCTTGACAAACATCTTGGCACCTGAAGTAGAGCGAGTGAGTTTGTTTGGAGAGCAGAAAACAGACATGGACTTCCTGTCTCGAGAAAATTCCAGAGTCAGCTCTTTCCTCATTAACTGCTTTATGACCTGAGAGAGAGAGAGAGAAATAGACTCGCTACCTTTACTGACTGTAATTTTCACAAGCAGTAGATCACAAAAACATCCAACAAGCCAAAAGCCACCAAATAAACCATTTAACAGACCCACAAAGAATCTGTGTATGTATGTATGAATTTGTGTATGCGTATACAGTATATATATATATATATACACACACACACACACATATACATATATCATATTTTGAATAATAATATTAAATTATATACATAATTTATAGAATAAGAAAATGCTGGTTAAAATAGTTTTACATGTAATGTACAATATCATATCATATTGCTGTTACTGATTGCAGATTCTCTGTGGGCCATCATATTACTATATGAGCACTCACTGAACAGCAGGCAGTGGCTCTTTCAGCAGGTGTGAGGCCCTTCAGGTCTGTGTCGAACACGTTCATCTTCTCCACCAGACAACAGAGTGCCGTCTCAGTCGCTTCTCCCACTTTCTCAAACACCCCTTTACTCTGTGTTTATCAGAGAGATAGAGGAAATACAGAGAAAATGAAGTCTCTACAGCTTCATGATAACATAGAAAGAGTACGTACATGTGCATATGTACCTCATTGTAATCCAGCGAAGAGTCGTTACACAGTGCACAGATAGAGGCCATTTCCACCAGCCCTTCATACTGACTACAGCGTATCGGTACACCGTCCTTATACCTGAAACAGAGAGAAGAGGGTGGAAGGAATGCAGAATTAAGGAGAACATAAGAGAAAATAATGGGTAAAGTGAGAGAAAGAGAGCGAGTCTTGTGAAAGACATCATAAGCAAACCGCAGGTTAGTTCAGAAGAGATTCCTGTGAGAAGTGTATGTGCATGTGAGTGTAGTTAGATGTGAAATAAACTCACACTTCTCCTTCAGGGGCGTAAGTAGATCCAGTTATCGTAAACTCGTTCAGTAAACACCTCTCACCTGCGACCATGTCCACAATAGACATCTGCACGCAGACAAACACACATGCACAGCCATGCATGCACACACACATGATTAGTAAGTTTGGTCAGTGGTTTTAAAACATCATTCCATGGTATTAATCTCCTAGTTAACATTAAAGAAAAAAAATCCCACAATGCATTTGTTAGAATCACAGTGGATGCAAGTCTCTCTCACCCTGCAGACAGACATCTGGTTGGTGGTAAGAGTGCCCGTTTTGTCAGAGCAGATGACAGAGGTGCAGCCAAGTGTCTCTACAGATGGGAGGGAACGGACTATAGCATTTTTGCGGGCCATGCGGCGCGTGCCGAGTGCCAGGCATGTGGTGATGACGGCAGGAAGACCTTTGAGAAAGAACAAAAGACATCAGCGAGTAAGTTACGAGAAATGAGAGAGGAGTGGATCAAAGAGATTATACAATGAGATATTAAACAATATTTCTATAAATCTTCTCTTAAGTTTTCATGAAACAATCCGTTATATTTAGATTTAAATACTGTATTTTTTATGCTTCAAGACTTCACCTATTCCTTTAATCAGAGATGGGATAGTTTTCTGGATTATTTGGAAAACAAGTAGATGAATGGTCACGTAACGTGGTAACAAAGCTCATGAAGACAAGGAATAATAATAATTATTCCTTGTCTTCCTTGTGAGTTAAACAAACTCACAGGATATACTCAGGAGAAAACACCATATACATTGATGATAACGGACAAAGGAACTCAGGCCAAGGACTATAAGTACTAAACATAGACTGTAAAAAAAGATGGACGAAGCCCCTTCAATATCTTCCATTGGTGAAAAGTGAAGCCGCCAAAGTCCTAATATGGTGCTGACATTTTGCGCAGATTTGGGACCTGATTCTGCGCAGTAGTGAGTGTGAACTGAAGTAAAGCTGCGATATCAAGATCCCGCCCTCACTCCCACAGAAACGGCTACTACAAAGTTTACTGCAGAGCAACTCATTGTGTCAGTGTGAAATAAACAGTTATAAACATGTAGAAAGTTGAAGTTCCAATCTCCTCCCGAAAATAAAATAAAAAGTCTGTTGGTGCCTTGGTGACTACTTTGTTTAGAAAAGCTGTCAATCATGACGTCACGTTCCCGTTTTTATAGCATCAAATAACAAACTAAGATCAAACTTATTTAAAAAAAATGAACACTTAAACTTAAATCAGCGTGATAAAAACTACCTAAAATGACAGAAAACATCTTTGAAAAAAATGTATTTGAAGAGTAATTTGATTGTTTACTTTCAATCTCGTCCATTAAGACTTCATGGGGAGGTGGAGACTTTATGACCTATACTGGGACCAGCCACCGGGGGCCGATCGAGACGCTTTGGCTTCACTTTTCAGCACTTGTGCGTGCGGCATGCTTGCTTAGGGACTAATGAGATAATTAAAACAGGTGGACTGAATATAATGCTAAGAAAGGAACAAACTAGAAACTAGGTCAAAGGACAAGGAGACTACAAAACAAAGCACACATTACAATGTTGTCATTTTGGTTGTTTAGTTTCATTTCATTATTATTACTGTTAATTTTTGTATATGTTGTGCCTGTTTGTTTTGTGGTTAATATAAGTTCAAAATTAAAAAGCTTTATGACAAAAATACTGTATTTTTAATACTCCAAAGGGAGTTATTCTCTATATAAGAAAGCACTGATTCTGAAAAATGCCGCACACAAATTCAAAGCAGTGTGATGATTTGCAAATGCAGATTCAACAATCCATAAATACATGTAACATCATTCATAAATGTGTGATGGAAATTAATTCAAGAACTTGATATATACATATTTGTGTAAACATTTAAAATTTAGGTAAGATGCATTTGGGGAAATATTTATGCTTTTACTTGTGTATTTATGAATTGTATTTTGAATTTACGAATCGGATTTTGTAAATGTGAATTGTGCTGCGCATTTATGAATTTTGTTTTGTAAATGTATTATTTTTTAGGC
Organism: Squalius cephalus; assembly: GCF_949319135.1. NCBI lineage: Eukaryota > Metazoa > Chordata > Actinopteri > Cypriniformes > Leuciscidae > Squalius > Squalius cephalus. The sequence continues at coordinate 25,702,623 of NC_137123.1, forward strand.
TGATCTGGCTCCATAATTCTGAATTCTGAAACGCCTCGATTGTAGTCTTGATTTTCTTCCGAGAACGTACACATAGCAATGTTCCTCAATTAAATAAATTCCCACCCTAGGTATACACAAAAAAGAAGGGGGCTAGGCCGGGTTGAGTTGCATTAGTAGTGTGCTGAAATTTGCAGTTAATGTAAAGGGCGTGACATTTCCAAAACATGCTCAAAGCAGTTGACCAATCACAACACACTGGTCCAGCCGACCAATCAGAGCACAGTTGAATCTCTTTGGAAGGAAGGGCTTCACAAAGACATGAACTAAACAGGGGTCTGTTTCTCAAAAGCATAGTAAGCCTAAGAAGCATTGACATCAATGGTCTTTATGATGGATTTAGCCCAGGGCATTACTGACAGATTGGGAAGAGAGGTGCTGTAAATATGTGAAAAATAAGGTGCTTTTTGAACATTCGAGCATGAAAACCTAATCTAGTAGACCCCAAAAACAAAATTAAGACTGTGTAAAAAAAGCACAATAGGTCCTCTTTAATAACCAACAAAAAATGCTGATTTTTTTGTATTGATTTTGTCAAATTGAATATTGTTTTTTTTTAAATCCTAAAAAGTTATGTTCATTTCTATGTTCAAATTTCGAATCCCAGATTTTCAATGTGCTCTCAGACTTCTGGACCCCAACATATAGCTTGATGACAAGCGTTCCTGAGCAAAGGAGATTTCAATAATTTGGCAACAGTAGAGAGAAAGAAAAAGGTTAAGATTTGCAGACCCTCAGGGATGGCGGCTACAGCCAGAGCCACGGCGATCTTAAAGTAGTACACAGCTCCACGCAGCCAGCTGCCTCCGTGCACTGGGTCACTGAAGTGACCGATGTTAATGCCCCACACCGCCACACAGATCACTGTGATCACCTTCAGACAGAGAGAGACAGAAAGAGAGAATAACTCATGCAAAACAGCTACTTCAAACTCAACCTCTAAAACTCGATAATGCTGACATGTTCTGTTACAGAGTGAATGCTGACTGTTACGAAGCGGATGAGAGGGTCTGTCAATGAAATGCTGCAGTAAAAAACACAAATTGACCTGCTTTAATTCTCCTGTAAATGTATTTTAATGTTCATTTATTTATCACAGAGGCTTTTTGTAATGGAATACTAGACATTAGATTAGATTACACTAATTTTGATTGACATTGGGCAAAGTACAAGTACACAGCCAATAAAATGCAGTTACATATTATTCAAATAATGGTGTAAGTGCAAATGGTGTGAGGTATAGATAGCAAGAGATCAGTTCAATGCAAATTACTAGGAATAAAAATAGAGAGTGTGCAATGTACAGTGATAATGTGGTATAAACGGCAGATGACAATGACAGTGCAAATTACACTGTGTATAAATGAAAAAGGTACAGTGAGTTAATGTGCAAAAAGGACTGAAATAGTAAAAATAATATACAGTATAAAAATGGCAAATGACAAGTTTTAAAAACACTATGTGCGCTGAATTCAAGTATAACAGGAAATAGCAGAATTGTAGCCTAGAAATCTAGACGCACCCTAGCGGCAGCAAATGTAATTTGCAGCCAGGGTTGTCTAGCAACTCTCCGTTGGCTTGCGAGCTGGAAAAACCAAACTCTAGTCAGGCCAATCCCATCGTGTATAGAGTCGGTGGGCGGGCTTAACATAATGACGGCAGAGTTGCGACGGTTCCCTGCTACTTGAAAACAAAAAAGATGGGTCTATCGAATCGGCTTTGGCCGCGACTCTGGAGGACTAGGAGTTAAGCTTTTCTTTGAGAAAAGAACAAAGAACGGCACTGAAGTCATTCTTAAAAAAGGAAGATGTGTTCGGAGTTTTGCCGACCAGATACGGCAAAAGTTTAATCTATCAACTAGCTACGCTGTTGGGAAAACGCTCTGGTTGGTTGAAGCGCTGTCCTATTGCGTGCAGAGGGAATATGAAAGACAACCGTTTATCCCGCCCCTCGGATTGAGCCGTGCCAATGGTGTGTTCCCAGACCCAACATCTTAATGTGGGTCTGGCTTGTCAGGCTAGTAATTTAGTGGAAAATGGCAAGAATATTTTTCAATGTGGTATTATTTTAATCGGTTGGAAGGGTTTGCATTTATAGCTCAGTAGAAAGACATTTGAAAGGAACAAGGTATTTCTACATGCTGCACAGTATATATTAAAGGGGTCATGATGACATGATGAGAAATCAAATTTACCTTAATCTTCTAAAAGGTCTTTGTACCATCAAAACATTTCATAGTTTAAAACGTCCTCCTCATTGTAAACAAAGCATTTATTTAATCAAGTTTCAAAAAGGGCTCGTTTGGATATTGCGACGTCACACGGGCAAATGCATTTTCGTATGACTGCCTCCAGAGCAAGACATGGACAAACAGTTTTACATCATCGCACCATATAGCCCACTGGCGTTCAGTAACCTAACGGCTGACACTTGCCAATGCGTGAAAAGCTAATAGAAACCATTATAATCACTGACGCTGTCTACACTGGATACAGTATACAGATGCTCGATCACTTTTTGTCATACTCCACGGGCTTGAGTCTGCCGACAACAGGACAAATGGAAGAGTAAATGGAAGTGTAAAGGAACGTTCGCTTTGATGCGTCCTGTTTAAACAGCTCATTTGCTCATTGCTCTAGAGACTTCAGAAGATTGCCAGCATCAAGAACAAGTGGATGGTTTATTTTTAATGGTATCATGGATCGCGTCGGAGGATTATATGTTTGTTCGGAGCATTTGACTGCAGATGGTTTGCAAAAAACTGTTAACATTATAGGGGAATCTCAAGTAACATATTAAAATAATAAAAACATGCAAGAATAAATGTATGCTAAATTGTTGACCTTACTATGTGGCATATTTTCTACTTGTAATTTGGCAGTTAAATTCAATAATAAATCAAGAAAAAATATGTTTAAAATCCTACTTGTTTCATTCATCATCAGATTAGAAATGGAGAATCATGTCAAGCACATTGCTCTGCTGTATACTGCACATTTTGCAAATGTACTAGGGTATTGAATATGTATGCACACGATAAATGTCCATAATGTGCACAGCAAACATAGACAAGGCATATAGTTACTCACTAAACAAATGGATTGAAGTTCTAATAAAAAAGAGAGAGAACAAAAAAAAAAAAAAAAAGAGTGTCCTACCTTAGAAAGTTGCTCTCCAAACTGGTCTAGTTTCTGCTGCAGAGGGGTTCTCTCTGGATCGGTGGCTGCCATCTCATCTCTGATCTTCCCAATCTCTGTGTGTACACCTGTCGCCACCACCACACCAATCGCTCGCCCCGCAGCAATGTTCGTCCCCTGCATAAACACATTTAAATGATTATATTTTCATTATTTCCAGTATTGAGTAAGATCACCTACAACAGTTATAACAAACTTAGTATTTTAACCAGGTCCCAAAATAAACACTCCTCAAGTGCCAAATTGCCTTTGGCAAATGAATAAAACATAGTTATTGACCAGCTAGAAAGGAATCACGACATTATTCATGATTTAAATCATTTATAGATGATAGTTTCATGTAAATCAAACCAGTACAAATGGTCTACTAAAGAGAATTATCTTTTTACCTCAACTTTTACTTCAGTTGGAAATATAATGTCATAACTGGCAATATACTGGCAACATATTCCAGGCAATTTTGTAGCAGATGGCGTTTCTCATGCCATATATGAATGACACAATGGCATTCACTGCTTGACGCATATATACAAAAAAAAAATGTTTATTTTTCATTGCAGTAGGAACAAATCTGTATATTTCAAATAAACAAAATAAAGTTTCATCGTGGGCAACACACCCACCAATGGCACAGCCACCAATGGCAGCTGAGGCAAAAAGGTCATTTTGTGATATTTAAAGCCATTTCATTTATTGCTTTCCTTAATAGAGGCTCCAGGCCACAGTTTATATTCCTGTCCTTACAAGGCCAGACATCCATTAGCCCTTGAGGTCAGTTTCCTGCAGTGTCTAGCTCCAACCTTTATCAAACTCACCTGTCTGTAGGCTTCTAGTAATCCTGAAGACTAAACTCTGCAGGAAAGTGGACTCGAGGGCCAGAGTTGAGAACCCCTGCATTAGACTTTCTCAGCAGGAAGAAAAGTAATGGAGGCTTTAGCGTGTGCGGTTGTGGGGGTGGAGTCTTTGAGGCTGGTACTCTCTGGTCATTATCCATCTAAGAGCTCAAAGCCTGTGTGATGTGATGACTCAGTCCATAGCCATGTGGGAGCAAACAATATGAGTGATGTTTTATTCAACACAGGCTCGCCACTGCCGGACATAATCCACTACACAAACAACAATACACATTCACGTCTTGAGGCGTTTTATCTAATGCCTAATCATGTCAAGTGACAAAAACAAAACCTGAAATTCATAAAGAACAGCCACAGGTTGACAGATGACAAACATTATCACTCCAGAAAATCTTACAGAAAAGAGCATGTTTTTCTTATCCTGGTTGACGGCACGGGGGTCAGGCACTGGGTCTGTGTGTTTTATTACGGATACAGACTCCCCTGTCAGGATGGACTGGTCCACTCTCAGAGTAGTAGAGCGTATGGAGGTCAGTCGGATATCTGCTGGGACTTTATCACCAACTGGAGAAAAGGAAGGGCAAAAAAGGAAAAAAAGAGGTAATCATGTCATTTTTGGCAAGGATGTAATGTAAGATGTAACAAGCATAAAAGATGTGCATATTTTACATAGACGCAACCAATGAGAAATCAACACTAATGCTTAGAAAATGTATAAAAACACAAGTTGATGAATTAAAACTATTTAGTTATATTTAGCAACAGACAGACCATAAGATATGATCCATAAGATATGACCTTTTGATCTTTGATTCAAACAATTAGCAAAAAATCTAACCTTTCATTGTGGGGGGTAAATCACAATTTATTTCATAATGTGATTTCCCCCCCACTTTCAATTCTTTTACTTCAATGAAAGGTTAGATTTTTGCACATTTTTGGAATGAAAGATCAAAAGGATAAACAATGCAGATTTATTTTTTACAGTCATTTTTGATCATAATTACCAGGGGTGCCATTCATTCTGACCACAACTGTATCTTTAGAAACCAATGTCAGTCAAGATACAGATCGACACACAAAAGGACCTCAACCTTATTTTTATTCATTAGCTTTGGGATTCTTAGAATAGAACTGTGAGTGGCAGGCCAAGAAAATTCTGAGACTGGGTCTTAACCCTTTCTGTCAAATCTGATACTAAAGATTGCAAAAAAAACCCAGAAATGGCTTCAAATAAAAATACACAGAGTGGGATAAAAAGTCTGAGACCCCAAAAGAAAATGCTCCTATTTTTCTAATTTAGTATTTTTTCCCAGATCAACTTTAAATATACTATCAGCATAATCATTTGAGTGAAAGACTGAACTGAAAGTTCACATTGTCAATGTCACAAATTTGCTTATTGACATAATTATTTTTAATTTAAAACTGTTTAAAATCCCTACGACCCTACATTGGATAAGCGCTTTGGAGAATGGATGGATGGATGTTTTTGAATCCCAGATTTTCAATGGGATCTCAGACTTTTGGCCGTCCCTGTGCATGTACATTTATTTAAATGAATAATAGATTCACTTTGAAGTAACCAAATCATAATTACAAATGTAGCTGCAAAGGAGAGCCAAATTAGGTTGATTGCCAATTAGCAACAAGCATCAGCTATAAATGGGGTCAGACAAGTAGGACTTTGATCATGTGAGTTTTCAAAGCAACCGAGTTCCAAAGACATCCCGATTGCAGGTGCATCAGTTAAACAGAACGCAACACAATTTAATGTGTCCAGGGAAACAGTCTGCAAAGATAACATTCGCAAATAAATCTGTGAAAACGCCACTGACGGAAAAGGAACAGTGACAGCAAGTCACAGCTCACCAACAATAATGGTAGGACAGCTCTCACAGCACAACTGGCCTAAAGCCCAAGCACATTTTCAAAAACGTAAACAGTTTTTGATCAACGCAAACTTTATAAACCTGGAATTGGTGGCATTGCTTTCGATTAGAAACTGTTTTATTAATGCACAAGGGACCTATAACATGCTATAACTATTTGAACCCCTGATTAATGAAAAAAGATAACTCATTAATTAGTTGGGGGAAACCCAACTTTACCATATAGTCTTGGGCAGCCATCTCACGGGAGTCATTACTTCAGATAATCACTCTGCATGGTTTTTGGAAAGAATCAAACTATGCCAAAAAATGTATTTGACAATCCTTTGCTTAACTGTGGGAACAGTCTGCTATTTTCTTGAGAAACATCCTTACTACATGTCTGCATCTGTCTACTCTGCAAGCAGACTGTTCTAGGCAGTTTTTGATTGGCTAATACAAACAATCAAAACAGCCATCTCTATTCAGCATGTCCTATAATTATCTCCAGACATATCCTTTGAGAGTGGACCTCTTTTTTTCCCCAGAAACACTGCCACATGCATTTTACTGTGGCACAAAAAAAAAAGAGATGTAGAAATCTAATTCTCATTCTTACCAGCCACCTCCACAATGTCTCCAGGCACTATGTCCCTGGCTTTGACCCTCTGTACACTCTTCCTGTCCTGTCTGTACACCTTCCCCATCTCCGGCTCATACTGTTTAAGGGCTTCGATGGCATTTTCTGCATTACGCTCCTACAACGCACAGAAACACACACAGACAGTGAGACGTAATTTCTAGTACAACAGAAAGGCATTACTGCTATTTAATTATATAATTTAAGTTACATTATATTCATGTTTTTAAAAACATAATTCACAGGCTATACCTGCCACACTCCTACAATGGCATTGGCAATAAGAATGAGGAGGATGACAAATGGCTCTACGAAGGCTGTGATGGTTCCTTCACCTTCCTCAAACCAGGCCAGAGTCTGTAAGAGAGAGAATGTGATGCAAAATATGGTCAGTGCAAACGTTTTGTCAAAGCTTTGGTAACAATATAATGTAAATCTTTTTAATTTCTCATTTGTTAATAACTGTGTACAAGTGTATTTTCTTTTGTGGGCAGAAAAGGTTACCATGCAAAATTTCCACCAGATTCACAAAAGATGCATAGACATACAATTTAACATAAATATTCAAATGATTGTAAATTAAGCTTTGAGTTGGTTCTAAATTTTAGCATACAAACATACTTATGAATGATGATTTATGGATGACAACGTTTGTATGCAGGTTAAGCACAAATATGGGTCACACTTTACGTAATATATTAAGTGTCTTTAACTACTACGTACTTACAAAATTGTTACTGTAGGTACACTTTTGCTGCTGCTATTGACAATGTGTACATATTGGTATGAACATGTACAGTAACCATATATATATATATATATATATAGTACATGCTGTTGAATGCTTTTCAGCATAACTACATTTGGCAAGTAGTATTTGCGGATAAATGGGGTTTTGGAATTCTTTGATTATTCACTGTAGTTAGAGTTTTATAGCACTGTCACATGTTTATTTGGAATATATGAGTGTGAAAAGCTTGTGTTATTGTCCTGTGCCAGCACTACTCTTGATTACAGTATAAGAGTAAACGCGGCTTTTGATTTATACTTACAAAGGAAATACAGGCCGCAAGAAGGAGAATCCGAACTAGCAGATCTTCAAACTGCTCCAGAACAAGTTCCCATAGTGACTTGCCTGAAAACACATGCACAGACAAAGATTATACAGACTTACGGCAGTCACAAAGTTTCAAGATCCCTTTCCATTAAGTGACACATAACTCTCAGAAAATGTGTAACACGTAAGCAATTGAAAACCTTTACAAAAACAACATCTATAAGAAACATTCAATCAAGATCTATTCAGCTACAAAGAGAGTGCAAACCTCATCCAACCTCCTCAAGGGAATCCAATAATAACTCTAATTAACTACACAACCAGCATCTCCCAATGCTCCCATGCAACAAAGAATATGATGAAAGATCTGCTAATAATTACGCAAACCCAAGGGAAGAGCTCACCTTCTTCTGCAGGTAACTCTGTGGCACAGGTTACAGCAAAATAAAACAAAAATGGGCAGAAGAAAAAAGATATAAGGTTAAGAATGAGGTTAAACGTCTTCATGAAATTACGTCTTGTTCATATTGCACAAACACTTGATGTAGTACCATTGGGGCCCCATCTTTCCCTGCTTTTCCTTAATTGCTCAGAGCTCAGTCCTGTTGTCTCATTGACACCGAAGTATCCCAGTACCTCCTCAACCGTCTTTGTATGGGCATTGTCCATCCCTGCAAGAGAAGAATATATATCTTTAAGATGTGTGAATTGTTGTGAAATTGGGCCAGCACCATCAAATTAAATTTTTGTCATTATTTACTCAACCTCATGTTACTTTCTTATGTGAAAAACACAAGTGTGAGATAGATGGCTCAGTCACCTTTCACATTTATACGCAATGGAAGTGAATGGTGACTGAGTTTAACATCTTCTACAAGTTTGGACCAACATGAGGGTTAAATAATGACAAAAATTACTATCCCTTTCATTTTCAAGAACTAGAGGGAACTTTCAATATTCACACACAAAAAAAAAACAGTATCCTAACGTAAACGTAATGTAAGCTAAAATCTGTTTGCACGTGTTGTTTATCGCTGTCTGAAAAAAAAATAACCAGGGGTAAAATGCGTTACATGTACTTTACTATAGTAATAACAGTAAATTATGCAGAATTAATTAACTTACCCTAAACCAAACCCTATGGTAAGTGTATGTTGTAAATTAATATTACTCAGTACTTATTACACTGTAACAGGCACACCTTAAATACATATTTTCATGTACGTTTGCTGTATTGAAACTAGTGCGCACCTGTTACTGTACCTGCGAGTTCGGCTATTATGGTGACTTTTGAAGAAAACAATTCAAAATAATAACATTCAGGAACACTATGAGAAACCGTTTCAGAAAACAATTCACACATTATTATTTATGAATCGCCCGAGACTAAAATGTTTCAGCTGCGTAGTTCATTTGATGCCCTAGCAAATGACGATGCAAATTAAAATAATAGCGACTCATTAAAAGCTGTGAATCGGTTTATCTTGCTGTCAAGTTTGGCTTTTAGCTGACTGAACAAAATCCGCGCACAATGACTGATCATGCAGTAACGTTACAGTGATCGATATTCCCTCAATCTATTGTATTATCAGAAACAACACATTACTCACCAGGTTAACTTTAATTCGGTCCTCTGCAAAACCAACAACTTCCGTCACACTAAACCGTTATGCTTCACCGCGACAAGAGAGAATATCCCAGTTATAATAACCCAATGCGGTGAGGTGTTGTAGATCGATCTGCTGTTGAAATCCAGTACGACAGAGGCAGAGTGATGGCACTGCAGCGCTGCTCAAGGCAAATTATGATTTTCTGCTATGCGTTTTCCTTCTGATTTCAGCATGATCCGGAAAATTATACAAAAAAATTCCACTGCAAGATGAATGGCTGACTTCTTAAGTGGATTTTACGACGTTGTCGATTTTTGATGAATGTGCCGGTAGTGTTTAAAATGGCAAAGCCGATGCTATAATCCGCGCTACCGCCTAGCTATAACCGTCGCTTTATTTAATACTAGGTCACTGAGCGACATTATTACCGTAGGTGCTTCCAGTCCTAGACGTCGATGGGCAGCGCTGCAGCCAATGAGCGACCAAAACATCATCCTGACGGCTGGACTGGACAAATCATCTTTGTTCCTCTACTGATAGCCCCGCCTTCTCGTTCTTGCTGCAGGAGGGCGGGGCTTCCACCCGCATTGTGCCTTCTGCTTAACCAGTGACCGTTGCGTGCGACAGTATACGCCACACAGCTTAATAATACATTAGCCAATCAGACTGCGTAAATGTTAAGTGACGCAATTGGGAACCAATGAGAAACAACTCTAGCTGAAGAGACGGAACAACGTCGTTCGGGTCAATAATCCAGCCCCTCCCCCGCACCCATCTGTCACTCAAGGGAGGTTTATTGTAGTGTCATGACTGGTCATGACGCACTAGTGGATAGTGGGGTCACAAGTGTACGAGGTCGATATGACGAACCTGCAAATTTGTTTAAACGCATAATAATACATACCGACTTGAAGATATTATAAGGGTATTCCAGTCAAACAAGAAGGCTGATGGGGAAGAAAGGGATCTGACCTATTTCAATTGTTGCCAAAATTATCTGCCCCTAATTAATACCATTCTCTAGAGGAGCTGCTGTAATTCCTGTAAGGATACATCTTACATATGCCTTACTGTAAAACCCCTTTTAACTGCTAGAAATGCTCAAAGTTATTAATCCCAATTATTTATGTGCAAACTATTGAGAGTGCTCACTAAAATGTGTACCATTGAGGTTAAATCAATGTGGACTTAAAAAAAAAGAGTTGTTAATTAGGAAATATTGCAGCTCACAACACAGGGAGGTATTTAGCCACAAAAGATGCTCTCCGAGCATTACACAAACAAGTGAATGTATGTATTAGTGTCCCGTTTTGGGTTTTGTTTCTGGTTCTTGTCATTGTCATGTTTCTGTGACTTGTCATGTGATTCCGTTTGTCATGTGATCCTGCCATGTGTCTTGTCATTGGTTAATCGCCTGATCATTGTTCACAGGTGTTCCTTGTCTTGTCAATGTATTAAAGCCCTCATGTTTGCCGTGTTTTGGTCGAGTATTGAATGTTTCCTGTCGATGTTGTTCTTGTTCTTGTTCTTGTTCTTGTTCTTGTTCTTGGTCTTGGTCTTGGTCTTGTTCTTGGTCTTGGTCTTGGTCTTGTTCTGAGTTTCCAGTTTCATCATGCCTTTGTTTTATGTTTGATCACGTTTTGTTAATAAATTGCATTTGGGTTCTCACTTCAACTTGCCTCCAGTGGACTAAATCATTACAATTAGAATAAAGTATAAACAATGCATTTGTGTAGCTTACATATTTTCAATTGAAAATAAATGGCATTAAAGTCCCCAGTAAAAGCCATTTAAACGATCGATAAATGATGCTTCCAACTCTAGTATAAGCTTCTTTAAAATTGTACATACCCTTACATATCTTTGAACACCACTGCATACCTGAATGCTAAACTACTCCAGACATTTGCAATGTTGTCAGATGATAAATAAGTTGTGAGTCTCTACTAATAATATACTAATAAGATGGATTAAATTGAAAAATGTGAGGACCTGATAAGTGTATGTAGCAGGTGCACTGTGAATCATGATTGTTTTATAAATGCCTCAGACTCAACAATGATAGATTTTGCATAGAAAAAGGTTTAATAAAATGTAGTGTGATAAACAGCAAAGCAAACATAGTAGAACATATCAAACACTATAAAAGTTTTTTCTTCTTTTCACGCCTTTCTGTCTTTTCTCTATCAGTTTTTCAGAGGGGATAGTCACGCCAGAGACTGAAACAGAGGGGGGAAAGTGAGTGTTAGCGATAAAGGCTTTGGTTTGTGTGGTTTCTGCATGTGTAAAAGGAAGAGAGAATGTGTGAGTAATACCTCTGTGTGTACTCTGGGTCAGTGTGCTCTTTCAGAACAATGTCTTTAATCTCATGAGGGGGATTCAGCCCATGCAGTGCTGCCCTCTCCCATCTCTGCAGTCGACTGATCCCTAACACACACACACACATACACATAGGGTCACACACACTTTATTTTACAGTACATGCATTTTCAATGTACTTACAGTCTATTTACCCAAGAAAGTACTAAGATGCCCCCCATAAGATGATGCATCAACCAATGTGTTATTAAAGGAAATAAATATAAACATTTTATATTTATATATATATATATATATATATATATATATATATATATATATATATATATATTTAAGTGTCATTAATGTAAAATACTAAATCAACTATTCTATTTAACATTTTATTTTGACAATTTAGTTTATAATTCAAATTATCGAATAACGGATGACAGACAAAGCAGAATCCCAGTAAAAGAGATTCATCTGAAAGGTAAAATTATCCAATGACTTATATACAGGCATATGAATATTTACATATTTAATTGCCCATATTTTAATTGAAGGTATGTCATAATAGAAACACTTGTGATATCAAATGGAATGATTTCACTCAATTAACCTATAGGTTTAAATGAAGGCGAAGATGTCTGAAATGTCAAATTCATGGAAATATTAAATGACCCCATTAATAACAATAATTATACCATGGTCTGGGTGAATACTCGATTCTGATTGGCTGCAGGGTGTCCATTAAAAAGTGATAATGTACACCTAGGAAAGGCGTCCCGTCAATTTGCCTGATGGATGACAGTTCTAAATGATTGCGCTGGCTCAAACTCACTGATCAACTGCTGCGGTCGGGTCGCTGTGGCCACGTTGCTTGGCAACGCCTGTATACGGGAGATATTAAATAGTGCGCTCGACCAGAGACAATTTGGCTCGACTTAATAAATAAAAACCCTCACGATTTTTACTCTAAAACACATTAAAGTATTATTAATTGATTAAATATTTCTTTCTTTCGTAAGTGACCATGGTATAAGCGGGATAATGCCCTTCGAGGTGTCCATTAACAGAAATTAATGGACTTCACGGAAGCAACCGTCCGACGCAAATTAATTTCTGTTAATGGACACCTCGTCGGGCATTATCCCTTACGTATAACATTTAAAAAATAATAACACTAGTAACAACAAGCCACTCTGGGCCTTCTGGGCCAATTCTAAGGGGTTCAAGGGTCTCATTTTATCTTTTTACTTTAAAATAAAATGACATATTTTACTCCACAAATCCAAAAACATTGATGTGTCCACAAATACACACACACAAATTTTTTATTCAACATAATATAATGTCATAAATCACTGTTTTCCAGAAACAAAAAAAATGTTTAATTAACCTCACTAAATCTCACAAATGTTTATATTAAGTGTATACTAGATTATATTAAAAATAGTATACCCATTTATCAAAAGAGCTGAGGTGAGATTTTGTGCCATCTATGGCCAGGAGAAAAAATTTAGGCAGGGGGTCAACTTGCCCTATAAGCAGTAGCGTTTGTTATGTTCACTTGAAACGGGCCCACAAAAGAAGTGGCCTCTGTCCGCTTGCACTCAAAAAAGAGCCCCATCCCAGCCATCACGGAAAGGAACGGGGGCAATAGGGCAAAAATCCTACCAAAATTAATAAAAATGCCCTCAAAATTGAAAATATATAGGTCAAAAATGTCCTTGCATGAGCTCTTAATATCTCGAATATCAGCACGATTGCAAATCTTGATTTCATACAAAGTTAATGTTAGGTGACTTTCATTTTAGTCTTAGACCATTGTCTGTCTTTAAACTATTTTGCCAACAAGAACAGTTCCAAACAAATCCACAGAGCCATTGCTTGTCTCCGAGCATCACAGTGATGTTTTCATTATGTTGAATTTCGTTACGCATTTTTAACAAATCGTTTGAATGATGGGGGGCCTCCAACTGTTTCTTTGAAACAGGCCTCCGAATTGCAAAGGCAATATTAATATAATAATATAATTAATATTAGGTTTAGGGGAATAGGTTCAGGACTGGTATTACTTAGTTTTATTTTTTTAAGTAAACACACTTTAAAATGTGAACAACAAGATACAGACAAAGCTTGCAACAAAAGAATTCAAGACCTTAAAGGAGAACTAAGTAAGTAATCGATTGTCGAGTTCACGCACATTGGTTTAGTACCTATGATCATGCGCGTGAACTCGACAATCGATTACTATGGACTTTGACCGAAAACAGGATGTAAATACAGGTATGAGCGCTGGCTGAATAAACATCATTTTTATTCATATCTTTCACATCTACTGCAGTCAGATTGACCAGTGTTCACTCTGAAGGAATCACTTACATGACCTGTGCACTTGTAATGACACATCAAGGATGTTAAGAGGCTAAAAGCAGGTTTAAAACTCGCCCCATTGAAGTCAACAGGGTGCAAATTTTAAAAAGAGGATAACACGGTGTAGGCAACACCGATTTTTGTCGTTGTTCTCTGTATTGACAGCACTCCAAATGTACAAAAAATGAGCTCAATGTTAAAATTGACCGGAGTTCTCCTTTAAAGTGATAAAGCCGACAGTTTTCAGGGTTCTATATACTGTGCTTTAGAAGCTACATGCAAAATACAGACATAAACAGCATACTAATGAAACTGGCACAAAGATATTGGTTAATTAAAATGATGATGTACCTGTGCATGGTCCGAAACTCCAGTCCAGATCAAACTTCTTCAGTTCTTGTAGATCTTTTTCTCTTTCACTCGGTTGTGGGGGCTCAGGCTCTGATCAGTAATAACATGTTATAAATGCTGTTAAGACTACTGGTGCATTTACAAGCCCCTTTAAATAATTTGCATAGTTTAGGAATACAATGACATTGCAGATCTCTGCTTTTATTTAAATATGCACATACACTCAGATGAACAAACTGTCCTCCTACCTGCTTTTGGCGGGGAAGGAGACTTGTTTCTCTTGCCCCCTCTCTTTGCCTTCTTTACAACCTTAAAGGTGTCGGTGATGAGGCCACGCTTAGGTGTCATATCTAAAATTAAAGATAGTTGGTAACATTTTACACAGTAAGGTGTCAAACGTGGAGAAACATTTGTTACAGTGTGTATTCATTTTTGTTAACGTTAGTTAATGAAAAAACAACTGTTGGTAACACTTTATTTGAAAGTGTTACAGGTGTTACACGTGTTTATTAGTAATAATTATAAATTACATGCAACTCATCCTAAACCAAACCCTAATCCTACCGTAACCCTATAGTGAGTACATGTAGTTACTTAATATTACTCAGTACTTAAATGTATAATTACACTGCAACAGTGACACATTAAAATAAAGTGTAACCCAACTTTTCATTTCACGTTCATGTTAGATCATCTTTGATTTAATAATGTAATGAAGTGTTTCCAACAGGAGGTGGTGAGTCAGTGATTCTTCATTTTTGGGAGCACATGCTTATTGAGAAAGATGATTGACATAATATTCAATTTATTTCAACCAGCTTATTCGATAAGTAGTCTATGTATTAAAGGCATAATGCTGTTTTGTGAACAACACTCGGGTTTTTTACATTAAAACAATAATCTTTGGTCAGATGCTCTAGTCTAGCCCATTCGACCAAGAAACCGACGTATGTATTATAACAAAGTATAAACAATATATTTTTGTGTAGCATTCCAATTTTCGATTTAAAATAAATTGCATTAAAGGCGATGTTCATTTATCGATCGATCGAACAACAATGCTTCCATCTCGAGTATAAAGCCTCTGCAAAAGTGCATGTGCATCCCCTTATATTTGAAATTTACGGCATACCTGAATGCTGCTAGAACGTTGTCAGATGATAAAATATTTGCGAATGTTGACAGCTTTCTCCGTCAAATCCTGGCTTTTAACTTTCGCTTTGTAGTTCGATCGTTTACAAAACAGACTGACATTTAATAGGAAGGGCGGGGCCACGCACAGAGCGTGATGGCGTCACGGTGACGAGCGCGTGGCTCTGCGCTCCGCACATCTACGCACACAGGACTCGAGTCGGCCTTGATCCTCTCGCCGAATAACAGTAATACTGATTCAAATATCTCACGTTTCATTTTCTGTGCAATAAAATTGTTTGAAATAAACTATTACTGCTTGAAATTTACTGTAAATGTAAAATAAGTCGTTCGTTACAAAACACTAGCCGCTATTGTATGGTCGAATATGGTTGCTTTGCTAGCTATATTTATTTGTTTATAGTTAGAAAACAATTTACAGTGTCTAATTACACTGCAAAATATTTAATTTCGCAAAGTTGTATTTTACAGCTCAAAGCTAACTGTTTACATCCAAATCAACCTGCAAGAAAAAGTTGTCATTTGGCAGCTTTTCTTCATTGCCGAATTCATAATGCCACAGGCAGTGAAAAACAAAGAAGCTATATGAATACGGTATGATGTGTGTATTTATGATTTTACCCCTGCTGTCGCAGCTTTTGAACGTCACAGGTCCACTCTGTCTAAGCTGGAGTGGCTGACATGAGTGACACTCTGGAATTCAATGAAATTTATCAGGAGGTCAAGGGCTCCTGGGTGAGTAGAGGCTCCAGCTGTTTGGTGTCTAATCTGAGATGTTATTCTAGAAAACTCTGAACAAAAGCGACTGACTTACCTCTGTCTGTAGAATGATGGCCGTCTGCGCTTCAGTAAGCAGACGGTGGTGTTTAAAAACAGTAAGACTGGGAAGGTGGACAGCATTGGGGTCTCCGAGCTCACTCAGGCCCAGTGGAGGAGAGTCTGTCTGGGTCACGGCATCAAACTGTGCACCACCACTGGTCACATCTACAAATATGATGGCTTCAAAGACACTGTGAGTCAGAGATACAAAATTCAATCAATCAAAATACCTCCCACCCTCCACCCTTTCATTCCACGCCTTACATTTTCATCCGTCTTTTTATGTACAGGACCTTGACAAGATCTCAGAGTACTTCAAAGCCAACTACAAAGTGGAGCTGATGGAGAAAGATATGTGTGTGAAGGGCTGGAATTGGGGCACTGCTAAATTTAATGGTCAGTGCACTCCCGATGCAACACTATTTCTGAGATATGTACAGTAGCATCTTGTATAGTGACCTTAATTCAACACTCTTAAAAATAAAGGTTCCAAATAGGGGATTTTGCAGCAATGCCTTTGAAAGAAAAAAAATGTTGGTTCCCAAAAGAACCTTTCAGTGAACAGTTCTTAAAAGAACCACGTTTTCTTAAAAAAAGTGTGAAAAACATTTTAATAATCTAAAGAACCTTTTGTGCAATGAAAAAGTTCCATGGATGTTAAATGTTCTTCATGGAACCACAGATGCCAATAAAGAACATTTATTTTGAAGAATGAAGTTTCTATGGTCTATAATAGAAAGATGGATTAGTAGTATATATCATATAGGCAGATATTTGGCATTGTTTAATCATCAGCTTCGGCCGATACGTTTTTCTTTATGACTAATTGCCGGAAGCAGGACGTTCCTAATTTTCTTTGTTTGTTTAACAGTTCTGTCTAATAGATTATTACAACTGTTAAACAAAGAAAGTAAATGGTACATAAAAAGTATTAAAGTGTTATTAATGTATTATTAGCGAAATACTATGATAAGCAAATACTATGATACTTTCTCATACACCAACTTTAAATCCTTGATTTCAAAATATGCTGTGCAATGTTCATTTAGCCGCTGTCATATTCACTGTGTACTTTGTCATTAGTGCTACCTGGTCTTTATTTGAGATGATTAATATGATTCCCAGTGCACACAGACAGTGCACTGTTGGTTACAGTGTTTACTTCCTTTTTATTTTATTTTTTTTACAATTTCTTTATTTTTACAGGTTATTATTTTTTCATGTTGATTAATTAATTTCCAAATGATTGTTTTTTTTTTTAGTAAATATTATTTAAAATAAATTAGGGCTGTCAAATGATTAATCGCGATTAATCGCATCCAAAATAAAAGTTTGTTTTTACATAATATATGTGTGTGTACGGATTATAATTATTTTCTATATATAAATACACACACATGCATATATATTTAAGAAAAATGTGTTATTTATATATATAATATAAATATATATACACAGTATATACATGCAAATATTTCTTAAATATATACATGCATGTGTGTGTATTTATATATAGAAAATAATTATACACCGTACACACACATATATTATGTAAAAACAAACTTTTATTTTGGATGCGATTAATCGCGATTAATCGTTTGACAGCCCTAAAATAAATATAAATCTCATTACAGCAGTTTTGTTACATGTGTTATTTGCAATCTTTAAATAAAATTCTGTGATATCATATATCCAAACAATCTATATCAGTAGTCTGCTATAAATAATGAAAAAGCTGTTAAAATCTTAACCAATTGCATGTTCCAGCATTGCATTTTTAATACACTCAGCTTGAAAATGTCTTTTTATTGCCATTTCAAGGTATTAAACTCTTTGCACCTCTGTGGCTTTTCAGGGCCGTTGCTTTCATTTGAGGTGAATGACAGTCCTGCATTTGAGATTCCACTCTCCAGTGTATCCCAGTGTGCAACGGGAAAGAATGAGGTCACGGTGGAGTTTCATCAGAATGATGACACAGAGGTATCCCTCATGGAGGTGCGATTCTACGTCCCCCCCAGCACAGGAGATGAGGGTTCAGACCCTGTGGAGGTAAGTGTGTGTGTGTGTGTGTGTGTGTGTGTGTGTGTGTGTGTGTGTGTGTGTGTCCACCCCTACCTAACACTGACCAGCAGATGGCGTAGTTTACCAAGCAACAATCATAACATGCCCCCTAAACAAAGGGTTTCAATCTTTTAGATGCCATGAGGGACCCCCAAATATGATCATCCTCATGCAAGGTACCACAATCCTTAAAGACAGCTATACATTTTTGTGTAGAAAACCCCAATTTATACTGTAAAAAATGAATACTATAAATATGTGTAAAATATTATTTGGAAAAAATGTAGTTTTCTTTTATGTTTAAAATGGTTTTAAAAAAAATCTACTCACTATAGTACTATTCAATTCAATTCACATTTATTTGTTTAGCGCTTTTCACAATGCATATCGTTTCAAAGCAGCTTTACAGAAAAATGCATGTTTGTACATTTCAGACATGACTGTGTCAAAGTAATGTCCATATGTCAAAACTATACAGTTCTAAGATAATATAAATCAACCAGTTAGCTAATATTATGTAATAATTTAGGCTGAAACAATGATCTCATTTAAGCAAATATTACAAGTTGTGATCATAATGATTACAAAATAGAGAAAATTCATACTATTGTTAGATTAATAATTATACTTTATAAATAATGTATTGTTAGATGTATTATTTATAATTTAGAATGTATTGATTTAAATATTTATTTGAATATTGAAAAATATTGATTTGTTTAATTTAATCTTTTTTTATTGTTATTATGCATTTATTTTTATATTTTTACATGGGTTTTTTGTCTCTCTTCATTCATTTGCGCCCCCCTGGGGTTCCCCAGATCCCAGTTTAAAAACCCCTACCCTAAAGTACAACATTTACATCCTTAAAGCCGACTTAAACTGAAATGCAAATTGAGGTCACAGCACGCTTCTCTGCTGTTTCAGGCATTTGCTCAGAACGTTCTGTCCAAAGCAGATGTCATCCAGGCCACAGGAGATGCTGTGTGTATCTTCAGAGAGTTGCAGTGCCTCACACCTAGGGGCAGGTACATACACCTACACGCCAAGAAATTTACCTCACAATTTTTCAGGTTTCCCTTTAAAAAAAAAAAAAAATGTGAAGTGGCAGAACATGATTTTATTTCTCTCTCTCTCTCTCTAGGTACGATATCCGTATTTATCCGACATTCCTCCATCTGCATGGTAAGACGTTTGACTACAAGATCCCGTACACCACAGTGCTCCGCCTTTTCCTGTTGCCTCATAAAGACCAGCGGCAGATGTTCTTTGTGGTAAGTGGGGCATCATAGTCTGTAAAACAGTCTCTGGTCCATCTTTAGGGCTAGTATTAGAGGGCTTTAATCTAGTTTTGCTGTGTGTCTGATTGTCTGATATAAGACATGCAATCTCCCTTCTCTTTCAGATCAGTCTGGACCCGCCCATTAAACAGGGTCAAACCCGCTACCATTTTCTCATTCTTCTGTTCTCCAAGGAAGAGGACATCAGCCTCACTCTCAACATGAACGAGTGAGTGAGAGCGAGAGAGACAGAGAATGAGTAAGACCGGTGAAGGATGTGATGGTTGTCAGAAATAAACTGTTTATATTTTCTGCCAAGACTAAAAGGAGGTACCAAAGAGAAATTAATTTTGTGTGCGCAGTTATGTTTAGCTATATTCTGTGAAGTGTTATGTCAACAAAAAAAAAACTCTTCCTGAGCAGCTGTTTCACTTCAACAAGGTCGATGACACTATTTAATTTAGCAGATGCTTTATCCTAGGCAAATTACAGTACACTTATCACAGGGACTTAAACCTTGGAGCAACATGGAGTTAAAGGAATTGTTCACTTGAACAACTGAATTGAATTCTGCTGTTATTTGCTGATTCATTCACTATGTGTTGCCATCCAGCAGTATTATTTCTCTCTCTTATGATGCGCAGGGAAGAGGTGGAGAGACGTTTCGAAGGGAAACTTAATAAAAACATGTCTGGCTCTCTCTATGAGATGGTAAGCAGAGTCATGAAGGCCCTGGTCAACAGGAAGATCACAGTGCCGGGAAATTTTCAAGGGTAAAACACATATACCATACATATAAATAATATACCAAAATTGACTACAGTAAATGACTGTAAAATAAAATTATATTATATTTATAACATTATTTTATAAATAAATGTATGAATTATCATAATTTACGTTGACAGTTTTATCTAACAAAACAATATATAGCTTCTTTTACACATTGTTAAAATTATATCTTTAAACTTTAAAGAGTATAGAAAATGCGTAAATATAATAAAATATACACTAAAGGCCCTTCCTTAATGCCTGAAACATTGCCATTGAACCAAATCTTTCTGATTTATTTCTTATTTTTAACAGTAATTTGTCAAAATACTGTAAAAACGGCAGTATTGTGAAATATTTTTTCTATTAAAAAATATCTGATTTCTATTTTAATATATTTGAATTTATTCCTGTGATGCAAAGCAGAATTTTTAGCAGCCATTACGCCAATGTTCAATGTCCCATGATCCTTCAGAAATCATTTTAACATGCTGATGAATAAAACGTTTTTTTTGTTTAACTATTTTAATAGAAATCTTTTGTAACATTATGAATGTCTTTACTGTCACTTTTGGTCAATTAAATGCATATTTGCTGCAAAAAAGAATGATTAAAAAAAAAATATATATATATATATATCTTACTGACCCCAAAGTTTTGAACATTACTGTATGTAGTTCAACATAATATCAATACAAATTTTGTCTCCCTCTCTTCTCTGTAGTCACTCAGGAGCTCAGTGTATAACATGTTCATATAAGGCCACTTCAGGGCTGTTGTATCCTTTGGAAAGAGGTTTTATCTATGTGCACAAGCCCCCGGTGCACCTGCGCTTTGAAGAGATCGCCTGCGTGAACTTCGCCCGTGGAACCACCACCACTCGCTCCTTCGATTTTGAGATTGAGACCAAGCAGGGCAATCAGTACACCTTCAGCAGCATCGAGAGGTACCCATAAGCCTAATGTTGTTCTTGTCCACTTGTCGGGAACATAGCTTTGTGGGAACTAGACCATACCAGTAATGAAAAGACCAGTGTCCAATATCCTCTTTAAGGCACTTCCTGCCATTATGTCCTTCAGCACTTAACCCCCATCTGCCATAGAAAGTCTATGCTGCCTCTTTGTGGTGATTCTTTCTGCTTTGTCTTATATTGGAGTAAAAGAGCCTCTCTCTTTTAGTGACCTGACCCCTTCTACATTAGATGTTAAGGGGAAAGAACAAAGCTACTTAAGTCACATTACAGTATTTTCAGTTGGGCTCATATTATGACTGAATCAATACACCAACACATCACATTAATGTGGCAGAAGCAACAGTAACTTGAAAACAGTTCATCCTCATGTCGTTCAAAACCTGTTTGACTTTCTGTTTTTGTCCACGCAATGAAAGTCCAAAACACTTTCAAATTTTCAAACGATCTTCTTCCATGTTCCACAGAAGAAAGTCATACAGGTTTGGACTGACATGAGAGTGAGTAAATGATGGCAGAAATGTCATTGTTTGAGTGAACTATCCCATTAACACATTCTTCAACCATTCTGGTACGTTCTTTTTGTAAAAACGATACACACAACAAACATACTGCGCCTCAAATCTAAAACACATCACATTGAGCTAAAATAGAAAAACATATCTCGCTAAACAAGCTTTCCCTATTTAACATACTAAAGATACTTTTTCAACTGACAAATACTGCACCAGCCCATTTACACCAATGACAATAACTAACTGTAACTATAAAGTTTTCATTTTCGCTCTAATTTTATATGAATAGGTAAGTCCACACCACGGCTACAATGATAATGACACAGAGGAATGATTATTTCCAGCTGATGAATGATAAAAACATCGACATCCAATCAGAATCCACCCAGCTTTAAAGAGCTTGAGCATTTAAAGGTGTAGTAAGCAATTTCTGAGAAACACTGTTGATATTTGAAATTGACACCCAAACAAACACACTCCTACCCTCATTTCTCCACCCCCAAAATAACAAACGCGCTGTGCAACACATGCAATGACTAGCAGCTGGCGCATCAGATTGTCACATTACTATAGCTAATATTACAAAAACAGCATATCTTGGAAAAATATCAAAACCAATGTTGCTCAAGTATCGAGCAGGAAAAATGCGACCTCTGTGTCTGTTTTCAGGCTCCCTAACGTAACTCCAGCGCTGGGAAGCTTTTCCAATATTAACTTGGGTGACTAATTGTAACCTTTCTTCAATTATATTCCTCTGCCTTTTTCCTCTTTGGTAATATATCAGCCTTCTCTTTCTCTACAGTCTTTCTACAAATGTCCCGCTTGCTCACTCTCTCTCCTCCCCCATCACGAGCGTATACACCCCCTACTGCTGATTGGCTACAAGAGTATTGTGGTGCTCAGTCTGATCGGTCCGATCCACTTCTTTCTCCTATTTACACAACCAGGACTATGTACAAACACAATTTTATGTTTCTCAGAAATTGCTTCACCTATAAAGCAGCAGACGACATAACAAAAGTGCTCTTAGGAAAAAAATCGTCCATTGTTGTGGACGCTAATACAGTTATTGTTGTAGTTATCGTTTTTGGTGTGAACAGACCTTAACTCACTAAAAGAGCCTTCATCCTCTCTTTGTTTTTATATGTTCAATCTATCTCTACCTTCTTCTTCAGGGAAGAATATGGGAAACTATTTGACTTCGTCAATGCTAAGAAGTTAAGCATCAAGAACAGAGGCTTTAAAGAGGTACACCTACAGTCCTTTTTCTGTCCTATCAAGCACCACATAATTTTTATCTGCATAGACATGTCCATATAGACCCCTCACACAGTGGACGGACACTTATTCTACTCTTTGTGTTTGTTGTATGTCTGTATTGTGTTCATGTAGAAAAAGGTTGGTATTGTCCTGCGGTTTGGTGTCGGTGCTCCAATAACTTGCTTGCATGGTGTTTGTTTGCGTGTCACAATCACAACCCGAGTGTCGAAAGCATTCTCTCTTATCTTAGAAGGCTTAAAGCAGATGTCTCATCCACCAAAAGGTGGCAAGGCTCACTGGTTTATGATTTGACCAGGTGAACGCTGTGTTAAGATCACTCAGACGTCATTATAAGACTGCAACAGTATTTCATCTGAAATCTGTATTTAATGTTGTGGTCGCTTTACAAAAAAAACATGTGTACTAAACAATTCTGTGTGCTATGAACACAGCGTTGCTCAAGGGCGTGCTTTTGAATGAGTTAACACTGATTGCTTATATGAAAGTTCTGTATGTGTGTGTGAGAGAGAGAGGCCGGTGAGGATGGGAACATGAATGGGTTTGAAATCTGTGCTTGGAGAGGGTTTCCTGTGTCCGCTTTGTTACAAATACTAACTTTGCAATGACATGATGTTGATATTGCATTGATATCATTTTGATTTGTATTCTATCAGGGTATGAAAGGTAATGACAACATGTACAGCGACTCGGACGACGACCAGCATGATGCGTACCTGGAGCGCATGAAAGAAGAGGGCAAGATCCGTGAGGAGGCCAATGACAGTGACGACTCAGAGGGCGAGAGTGGTGAGTGGCCACTCAATCATTCTTATTTTATTAATGACTGTTTACTTGTTTTCTATAAGCTTGATGACTTATGCTAGTTAGGCTAGAATTGTTTTTTGCTGTGACATCGAAATTGGTGTAGAAACTTGTGAAATGTCAGTAGTATCTAAAATGTTGGTATCAAAACAACCTTATTTCCATGAAAAATAACTATATTGCGATGTATATATTGTTCTCATGAAATAAAATTACTCACATTGAGATGAGAATTTGTTTATATTTATTAGCCACACCTAGTTGCAACTGTATTTGGGTGTCATAAATTACAGCTGGCTTGGCTGAACAGAATATGTGTTGTGTGAGATAAATTAACATTTGAATTGACTTTTTTTCTCCCCCCAGATGAATCTTTTAATCCTGGAGAAGAAGATGATGATATTGCAGAGGAGTAAGAGGCTTTGCGTTGATCTGTTTGTGACTGCTTCAATTAGTGGTGCTTGCTGAGGAAAACATCACTATTACTATTGCTCATACTTGAACAAACTCATAACTTTAAGTATTAACAAACAAATTAGTAAAAAGTACCTTAGTATCAATGACATTTGATGCTAAAAACCACACGTAACACCCTAGTGTTAAGGGGGCAAACACACTTTCTTCATAAAATGAAAAAATCTGATACCTAATAAAGTCATATTTGTGTGTGTGTCAGGTACGACAGTAAGGCCTCTGCCAGTGAAAGCAGCGCTGATGGCGGGGACAGTGATGAAGACCGAAAGAAGAAACCAGCCAAGAAAGCTAAATTTGTAAAAGAAAGAAAACCACGCAAGAAAGAGGTGAGAAAAGAGAGAAGAGTGAATGATAAAATTTGTTGGTGACCGTTAGGGTTTCTATAAACTCTTTACCTAGCATTTATTGTAAGTACAAGCATTACAAGTACTTACAAATTCAGTGCTACTTTGTGTGTTCTTGTGTGTAGAAAAAGGCAAAGGATGTTAACGCCCCCAAGAGGCCAATGAGTGCCTACATGCTCTGGTTGAACTCTAGCAGAGACCGCATTAAATCAGAGAACCCAGGCATCTCTGTCACAGAGATCTCGAAAAAAGCTGGGGAAATGTGGAAACAAATCAGCAAAGACAAGAAAGAGGTGACTCTCTACCACATTCACTTGGACCTTCCACAATGTTAAAAGGATAGTTCATCCAAAAATGAAAATTAGCCCATGATTTACTCGCCCTCAAGTCATCCTTGGTGTATATGACTTTCTTCTTTAAGACGAATACAATCAGAGTTATATTAAAAAATGGATAGTTAGATAGATGCACTTTTATGGACTTCAAAACAGAAACTGCCATTATAAAGCTTGGAAGAGCCAGATTTTTTGAAAATATAACTCTGATTGTATTCGTCTGAAAGAAGAATGTCACATACACTTAGGATGACTTGAGGGTGAGTAAATCATGAGCTAATTTTCATTTTTGGGTGAACTATCCCTTTAATGCCTCAGATTGTTTTCTCCGTCTAACTGTCTTGGTATACTTTAAACTTGAACTGATACCTGTGTCTTGTTCTTTCCACCAGGAGTGGGAAGGAAAAGCAGAGGAAGCAAAGAAAGACTATGAGCGAGCGATGAGAGAGTACAAGGAGAGTGGTGGAGGATCCTCAAGCACCTCAAAAAAGTACTCAAAATATTCAAATAGCCTAGTCCTGCGGCTTACTACTTCAGCCAAAAATGAACATTCTGTCATTTACTATCTCGCAATCACCATTGTTCCAAACTATCATGTCAGCATTAATAATTGGCTATGTCTCACTCTTTTCCCACATTTTATTCCTGAAGGGAGAGGAAAAAGAAAGGAGGGAAGAATGAAGAAAAGAAGAAAAAGAAATCAGGTGGTGGGAAGGAGAAAGAGAAGGAACGAGCAACAGGCAACGACAGCTTTAAGAGTCGAGAGTTCATATCCAGTGAAGAGAGCTCATCAGAGTCAGAAAGAGGGAAGGGACGGAAGCGCAAGGTAACACTAACACACACTTAACAAAACTGTCTATGCAATGGAAACAGTTTCACTCAACAACGTAGTTACAGCAACAGCGTAACATAGTACATAGTTTAGAAGGTGGGTAACTTTATAGTTCAGAAATGTACGTTTTTAAAACTATATCATATTATGTACATCACATCTTGAGAAGTAAGGTTGTCAAACAACATCAAAGTATTGCCCAAATGTCAGGATTATGTAATATATATATATAAATTTTTTTTTTTTTTCAACAGACCTCAAAAACTACAAACTAAAAAAAGTCCTACAAACAGCAAATAACAAAGTATCGAGCCATAAAAACAATTTCAGTCATGTTTCAAAGTTACTATGAGCTGTTGAATAAAAAATAAAGCAAAGCAAATTCTGTCCAATTTTTAGCAAGAAAACTAATGAATTATTTAGATTTACCTCAAGAAGAATAAAAAAAATAGAGCAGTATGACTTTTAATAGTAAAACTTTACAATGAGGTTCCATTAGTTAGCATTGGTTAATGTAGTAGCTAACATTAACTAACAATGAGCTATGGTATAGTATTTATTCATCTTTGTTAACTTTAGTTCATAAAAATGCAAATGTTATATACAATATTAGTTCATGTTAGCTCAGATACCTTAAATAATATAAACAGATAATACTTTTGACTTTAATAATGTATTAGTAAATGTTAAAATGAACAAACTTAAATTAATAAATGCTTTAGAAGTGTTCTTCATTACTTCATAACTAGTTAACTAATGGTAACAAATGGAACATTATTGTAAAGCGTTACCAATTTAATAAAAAAAAAATATATTTTTAAATTCTAAATTCATTCATTGTTAATTCTAAATTTAGCAAGCTATTAAAATAAAATGATTAATTTACATTTTGATTTAAACTTTTACATTGAAAATTTAGATTAATATTTAATCATTAAAATTAGTTTTAGTCTTAATATGAAACATATATGTGTCTCTCTGCGTCCAATTGTACAGTTTGTTTTGATTTATCTGTGACACTGATTTTTTGTTGTTGTCATTTGTTTTTGATGACTGCTTTGATGCTCTCTTCTCAATTCTAAATTTGGTCCCATCCATATTCTGATTTATGCTGTGCCTGGTTTATGCATCCACAATTCCTGACACTTTTCTGAATTTATAATTTTATAGATTTTTTTAGATTTGATCTTATACCAGTGGGTATTAGGGGGGAAGTGTATTCACTGTATTAATTGTCTCCCTGTCATTCTCTGTTCCTACTACTTTTTATACAGGGGTCTGATGATGAAGAGGAAGCGGTCAGCACACCGCCAAGCTCTGAGGAGTCTGGCTCAGACTGAAAGACACTAATGAAAGACATAAACAGGGGGAGTGGAAAAAAACCCTTTCTTATACTTTTCAGTGTACATGACCTGATGAAATCCTGATAGTACATGCATTCAAAAACACTTGTGTATTTAGGGGCCAAGCACTGAAAGTGCATCGGCACCTCTTGAAATCATTGGCGTTCTTCTTCTTCTTCTTCCGTATGGAAGTATATGGCAGGCTCAGCTCATAGAACCGCTTGCGGGAAAGTTATGAAATTTGGCACACTGATAGAGGACAGTCTGAACAGTCACCATAGTAAATTTGGAGTCTCTAACTCAATCCCTCTAGCGCCACCAACTGGCCAAAGTTTCACTCATGTTTATGCTAATAAGTTTTGAACCGTAAGGGCTAGTAGCAAAATATATTTATGCCGAAAACATAGATACCAATTTTGCCATAGTCAGCTAAACTTCCTGTCCGCCATTTTTATTTTATTTTAAAACCTAGTTTTTCTAACTTCTCCTAGACCGTTTGTCTGATTTTCACCAAAATCGAATCATATCATCTCCAGACCATGCCGACAAAATGTTAATTTTTCGGATTTCATGCCAATAGACGAAACCGTTTTTGTATACCGCAGCAGCAAAGTTAAGGGCATGATGCCAAAATGACTATTCAGGCTTTATCTCTGCATTGCCTTGACATATTGACACCAGACTTTGTATGTGTCATTGTCACCTCACTCTGACCACACCACATCAATTTCGGAATTTCGCGCCACCTATTGATCGAAAGTCATAAACTGCTAAATCGTATTATTAGTGACTGTATATATTCAGCTATTTGCCTAAAATCATCTTAAAATGTCTTTAATTGCTCCTTGCTGCTGTTTGTCTGACACTCCCAGCCATGTTGACATGTCTTTTCGTCTTCTTTGAGCTTGGCTCCGATAATTGCTGCTTGCAGCTATCTTTACCTTTGGTATTGTTGACTTCAGTGGAATAGCTCACCAAAAAATTAAAATGCTGTTATTTACTGACCCTTATGTCATTTTAAACCTGTATGACTTTTTCTTCCTGAATGAAGACTGGAGCTTTCAAAGATGCAAAGACGCCATAAAAGCATAATAAAAGTCGCCCATACAACCAGAACATTATATTCCAAGTCTTGCAGAGCTATACAATAGTTTTGTGTGAGGAACAGAGAAAATGTTCACTGAATTCACCCTAGCTTTGGCTCATTCAGGAGAGAAGAAATAATGTCTTATTTATGAACAAATCATTCTTTTGAGCTATTTTCAATAAATCGGTTGATCCAGTTCATAAATAGGTTTCCGTGAATCGGAATTGGCATTTCATACATGTTTGGAACAACACAAGGGTAAACTATTCCTTTAAATGAGAGTGTATTCATTTTATCTTGTCCTGTACTTGTTCTGATCACTATGTTTATCTGTTTGTACAGAGATATTTTACAGTGCTGCTTTCCAAACAGAATAGAAACTGCATCTTTGACACATCTATTGAGCTTGCTCTATATGTATTTGCATTCAATGACAGTTATGAAAGACAAAAAATACCTTAAATGTAAAATATTTTTTTTACATTTGTATTCACCTTGAAACATATTTGATTTTGATCCGAGCTCAACATTTATTTTATACAGTATTTTGAAATGTTGTTTAGCGCACACATTACTAATTGTGCACGTTTGTTGATGCATTAAATAATCTACATTTGAAAAATATTGAATTGTTAAGAAATTTTTCTAATAATTATCTAAGTAATCATATTCATTTATGACATATCATGAAAACAACAACCATTTTCTCATCCACGTGCTCATGCTCATCATCCTCTGAAATGTAAGCGGAAATATTGTGGTTTGTAAGATAATGTGTTTGTAGAGCCAGTAAGGATTTAATTTCATTCTGGGAAGTGTATTGTATGTTACTGAGTAAAAAGAAAACAACAAATTGATTAATGGTCAGACAGCCCATTAGGCGACTACCAAGGGCGGCACCTTTTTGTGGGAGCAAATTTCCAAACTAATTTCACTTGGGAATCATTAAATCAGTGCCTTTTTTCAACATTTACTCACAACGTTTCTATCATTATGACACGTATCGCATTTTATGTTGTTTAGAAAGGATTAGAAGTGATGTCTGAGGCCTATTGCATGCATAAATTGCTTAAACTATTAAATGTATATATTTTGTTATTATTATTAAGAATACACATAGTGCCTCACCTTTACCAATCCAGTTCTATGAATCAAATTCTTCCAGAATTCACACACAAACACATACACACACCCATTAATGTTTCCTTCCTGTCTGTCTCTCTCCTCCTCTCCTATATGAAACCGAAATCGGTCAGATCCACGAACCTGTGTCGTGGTGTAAGAAGGCCGAATCGCCGAGTTATCCAGAGTTATCTTTAAATTAATATTAGTATTATTTGAAGTTAACATTATAAAATACATAGACCTACACCACAAAACTAGTTGAGGATAAATTCTTTACAAATTCCAGCGTTATGGACGTTACGTCTGCAGTCAAAACTTGAAATATAATTATATTTATAAATATAAACTTGAATAATTCTCAGGAAATGCATTTAATACCAATATATTGAAACGTCTGTTTATATATCCATACTCCCTTAAAGGTGCTCTAAGTCATGTTGGGTGACGTCTTCTTGTTGACGTTCGAAGTATTGTCAAACAAAACGGAGGCTAGCTCGACCCTCCCTCCTCCTCATATCCTCCACAGAAGATAAAATATTCATTTTATTTTATTTTTTGTGTTCGCATTTATGAGGAAAAAACAATGTTACGTGACAGTTCTCCGTTACGGACATGACCGCTCTGAAAGCGGCACTAAAAGTCTGCGTTAAAACTTTCACAGAGACCTCAAACAGAAAGCACAAAGCCTTTCTTTAAAGGAACACTCCACCATTTTTTGAAATAGGGCTTATTCATCATCTTTCCTACATTTAGATAGGTGGGCAAACACATTTTTATCTCAGTGCATGCATTGTTTTAGTTTGGCAGCGCCGCCGATAGCTTAGCTTAGCATAATGAATGGAATCCTTTGTTGCCAGCTAGCATGTCATGAGTAAAAGTGATGAAAAAAAAAAAAACAAAAAAAAACAAATTACTTCTTGTGGCCTGCATATTCACAACGAGTACAAATAGCAATGCAGATTAAGACTAGGCGATTTCCTAGGCAGATATTGACTTGGGACTATATTGTCATACCCCCACCCACCGAAAACAAATGCAACAATTTTTATAGAATAAGGGGTATGGCAAAATGACATGATAATTTGATGGGTTTTCATAGACAAAGCCTTCTGTTACCAGGTAGAACCAAACTCTGTTTTTGGTTTCAAGTTTAGACACCTGTCTAGTTTCATTTCCCATATTTGTTATTTTTACACGCACAACCAAAGTCATGAGTTTTCGCCAAAAGGCACACATACATTCAGCCAAAGTACAGAACGTCTTAGTACATTGTTGTTTCTGCAAGAAAAACGAATGTTAGTTAGCCTATGATTAATTAAAAAATCCATCACACTTTTATTTAATCAGTTGCATAAAAACTTTGGATTGAGTTTGGTCTTTTTTGAGAACGAAAAGTAAGACTGAATATCTCTTTGCTATCTGCTGTTTGATCAGACTACTACAGTCTGTGTTTATATAACTGGACCCTAATTCTTGAATGAATCACCTGAGTCAGTTCTTTTCCATGAATTGGTCAAAAAGGATAGCAAAAAGGTCTTATTTACTCACAACGGTGAATCGTTTAGGGCGGTTTCTAACTCGTACAACAAAACAAAACAGAAAGAACGCTGAAATAAGCGAATATGAACATACAGCCAAATCAAACATGCGAAAATGCACTAGCACAAGCAACTTGTGAACGAGACTAGGCTACTGCAGGTAAAGATATTTTCTGAATCTGTGATAAAACATGAAAACACTAAAACTACCGAAGTAGGGGTGCGTCTCATCAGGGATTCTTAGATTTATTTATTTGGCAGACATGTTTAAATCCAAATAACTCCTCGGCGGGTCTCCCTTGGAGATTCTGCTGTCTCAGGCGGGAGGAGCTAATTTTCACCCCCGCCCGGAAATATGGAACCTGTGGATTTGACCTCTGAGGGGGCCCAACTCATAGATGCTGGTCTCTCAACCGAGGTTGAAAGGAAACTTTACGCCCCGAAGTGGAAAGTCTTCACTTCTTGGTGCAGTATGCGACAATAGGATCCAGTTACCTGCCCTGTTGGTTTCTACAAGATCGCTTTAAAGCAGGGCTATCCCCTTCCACTTTAAAGGTTTATTTGGCAGCCATAGCGGCTTACCTTGCCCCTGTGGATAAGGCATCTTAGGGGAGGAACCCTCTAATAACTTGTTTCCTTTGTGGTACTTTGAAGCTGAAGCCTGCAATTTGAACCAGGGTTCCTGCTTGGGACCTGGCTTTTGTTTTAGAAGGCTTATCTGTGGCTCCATTCGAGCCCCTTGATACGGTTTCAGAAGACGTTAAAAACAGTTTTCCTTCTAGCTATTTCTTCTCTTAAAAGAGTAGGAGATCTTCAGGCCTTATCCCCCACTTGCCTTGACTTCAGGATGGTCAAGGCATTTCTTTACCCAAAACTGGGCTATGCCCCTATGGTGCTGACCAATGTACCACGGCTTATGGTTTTGCAAGTCTTCTGCCGTCCTCCTTTCAGAGATCAGGACCAGTAAAAGCTGAACCTTCTCTGTCCAGTAAGAGCGCTGGATACAAAAATCCACAAAGCTGCCCCTGTGGCGGAATTCGGATCAACTGTTTGTCTGTTTTGGATCACCTAAGAAAGGTCTTCCTGCTTCCAAGCAGACAGTCAACAAGTGGATAGTCGAGGCTATCTCTCTTGCTTACAAGGTCTCTGGTCACCTTTGGCTGTCAGAGCTCATTCTACCAGGAGTAGGACGGGCTCCAAGGCCTTAATTTCGGGTGTATCCCTTCAAGAGGTTTGTGATGTGGCGGATTGGTTTTCCTCACTCACATTCGTGAGGTTTTATAGCCTGGACCTGGATGCTGCCCCAGGTTCTCAGGTGCTTATGTCTTAGTTGTGCCACAGTTTCACACAGACAGGCACTTGTAAGTACAGTGTTTGGGTATTATCGTTCCCAAAGCGTCATAGATGCAGCGCGAGTTCCCTCGAAAGGGAACGTTTCAGGTTACGACTATAACCCTAGTTCCCTGAGAAGGGAACGAGATCATGCGTCGCCCTGCCATACTTCCTTCATCCCTGTGATAGACAGATGCTGCGTTCCAGTCCTCTTTTAGACACGCACTTGCGAACTTCCCTAAGCACTTCCCCTCGGGGGAATCCCTGCCGCCATTTTGAAGTGCGTTCCACTTGTGAAGTGGACGAGGGAAGTTTATATGGACAGACCCTCGTTCCCTCGATTTTGACCGAGGGAGCGAGTCTACTTCAAAAGTACACTTCAGGCACCTATATGTCCCACAATGCATGATTGTGACGTCCCCACAGATCTCATCTAATCATCACCACAACAAACAACTCTATGATATATTAATTATATATTTTTTTAATTTAAAACAACCCAAACACACCTATAAACATTTGTATGCTGCATTACACAAATTCTTAAAGGAAAAAAAAATGCAAATAATAAATCAACTCCATAGCTGATTCCAAGTGATCAAGGGCTTAGGACGTTCCAGTTCAGCCCGCCGCAGTTTCCGCCAGTAGTGGGCACTCGTGCAACGTAAGCAATGACGTACATCCGAGTGAACGAGACGGAGGGAAGTTAGCGAGTGAAGGGCATGACAATTTTGGACTGGAACGCAGCCTTGCTTCGGCTAATGGAAACTAACGCCTGTCATCCCTGATGTGCTTTAATCCTTTTCTGGTCGTGACGTCACCCGCCCGTGACGTTCCCTCTCGCCATTGGATTAGTGGACATACGTACTTCAGTTGCAATCACGCGGAGGTTCCCTTATCAGGGAACTAGGGTTACAGTCGTAACCTGACAATTTGTGTTACTTATCCAGTTATTTTGATCTTGTTTCTCCCTTACAAAAATTAACCATGGTTTTACTACAAATAAAAACAAAACACCATATTCTAGTTAAACCATGGTAACCCCAATTTATCCATGGTTTTGTTACAGTAACCACAGTTTAATAATGGTTTTTGTAAAACTGTGGTTATACAAATGGTAATCAATCTGCCAAAAAACATGGTTACTACACTTTTACTATAATAAAACTATGGTTAATTTTCGTAAGGGCTGGTTTCTGGTTTATGCATGTAACGTTAATTCCAATATCTCTCCCCTCCTCTGGTGCTATCCTTTCCCTTTAGTTTGCTTTTTTTTTTTCCATCACTCCCCCTATTCATATCTGTTACGTTTCTGTGAATTTTGTCTCTCTCTCAATCATGGCTCTCAAACCACTTTGCTCATTATTGCATTTGGCGCATTGATGACTTTGTTCATCAATTTGTATTGAGTCCCATCCATTTCCTCACTCTCTCTCCCCCCTTTTCACTCTGTACCTTCCCTTCATCTCAAGATCCTGTTTCAAGACAATCAAATCAGCATGAGACATCTAACACTTAACATTATCCTTGACTGATAGACATCTTCATATACTCCAACAGTGCATGAGCATAGCCCCACTCTGCTCCCTCTTATTCGATTTGGTCCTCTGTCATGCGTTACTCCTTCATTGTGTGTGTTTTTGTGGGGAAGCAAGTCCCAGATGTATTGTACTTATAGAGAGAGAGAGAGAACCACAGGTTAATGTTTCCACTCTCGGCCCTTTCAAGAAATGTTGCCTCTTAGTTGTGGTTAAAGTGTTTATGTGTTAGTGCCGGTTGTGGGATGCAGCCTAAATTTTGCATAATTGAGACTGAAGTTAGTCTGGCACTCTCATCCACCTGGACGCTTCAGTGTTAATGACTGATCTTTAAATTGAAGTATAAATTATAATATAAAATAAATAAATATAAATTTCAACTTGCCAAAGGTTTGTTTTTGTTTTGCTTTAATTTTGGGAAATAAATAAATACTTTTATTCAGCAATCAAAAGTGACTTTAATGATGTTACATGGGGGGGGGTGGGAGGGGGGTTAACGCATCATGTTTTCCACAAAAATATTAAGTGGCACAACTGTTTTCATGTGACACTATGGCTGCTGAAAATTCAGCTTTGCCATCGCAGGAATAAATTGCATTTTAAAATTGTAAAACAGTTACGAAAGTTATTTAATTTTCTTATATAAATATTATTAATTGTCATTGCTGTTTTTATTGTTATTTTGATTAAATAAATGCAATATTTGTGAGCAGATGTTACAACGTTTAAAACTACTAATAACTTTTTAATGGTAAAAGCGTAAAGGTTAATAAAAACATTTATATAACATTAGTAAAAAAAAGAAACTAATATTATTGCTACTAATATTATAAAATATTATTTTAAATTAATACAACTAATATTATTTCTGATAATATTATTCATATTATTTTTTACACAAACAACATTAGGGATTCTTGGGCCTCCAAGCATAAAATTGTCAATGCATAAATGTAAAAACCATACAGTCAATCTCATTAGAACATGAGAGTTTAGATAACACTGATATTGCAAATGACTATACGGTCCATCATCTCGGAAAAGATCGCAAAGATGTAATCTTTAATGCTACTCTAATGAGACGCTTTTTACTACTGCATAGAGCTTTCATGGTGACATGATGTGCGTCAGTCATCAAGATTCAGCTATTCCAGACCTCTCTGACACTAAACATCTAGCCTATACCTATACTTATAACATCTACTAAGAATGTCAAATGTACATTTTATATAACGGATAGAATAATTGAAGGACGAAGAAAAAGTAAAGAGGGAGGAGAGAGGGAGGGACTTGGAGGAAGAGAGATATTCTGTGAAAGCATCTGATCTCAAGATGTGGAGACTTTTTATCAGGGAAACAAATAAGGAAGATTACTGAAGAGATTTTTTGACTTTTATTGACAAAACGCAGGATAAAGCATTTGGACAGAATTATTGTCCACCAGGATTAACTAAACATTCATGCAAATACGTTGATACACTTGAAGTGTATTTTTTGTGAATGCAGCAGTGTTCTGGAAAAATGTGGAGCTGCATAACAGATTTCTTTACCTATGAGACGACCAAGTCCGTGGTGGTAAAGAGCTTGACCATCGGCATCATCAACCGTGTTGTCCAACTCCTCATCATAACGTACTTCATTGGGTGAGTGTTCCGACTCATTTGTAGCGAGATTTAAACTTGTGCCCAAATAAATAAAAAAACAAAACATTTTTGTGTTTTTAAAATTATTTAAAAATGTATTAAGCATTTATTCGCCTTAATGTTAATTTCAACATTTACGAATAGCCTACATTATTAAAATCAAAAGTTGCATCTGTTCTTATTTAACGGACCTGTGCTAATATGAACTAACAACGAACAGGTGTATTATAATTAACTAACATTAACAAAGATTAATATATTTCAATCAGCAATTTTATTTGTTACAGTTAATTTGAATAATTATTTTTGGACAATTAAATTACTTGTTTTTTCGTCTTTCGACTTGGTGACATAATTGATGTACAACGCAGTTGTATGAGACTAAAAAATGTTCTTAGTATATAAGTGCATGAAAATCTTACATTTTACATGCAGTTTTTTATATATATATTTGTGAGCATTTAACATTAAAGAAAGCAAAAATTGCTCTGTATTTCCGGTTTTCTTAACCCTCTATCTCCCCCTCTCCCCCTCCCCCTCCCTCAGCTGGGTGTTTTTGTATGAGAAAGCATATCAAGTGCGAGACACATCTATCGAGTCATCAGTGATGACTAAAGTGAAAGGTTTCGGAGAGTATAACAACCGGATCATGGATGTAGCCGATTATGTCACACCAACTCAAGTAAATCTCAAGTTTTAGAATACTTAAAATCATTTTGTGACCAATTTGTATTACAAGTGTGTGTGTCTATAACATCATGTTATGTGTGAGTTTGATGTCAAAATTGTAAACATAATTAAATCTAACAAAATCTCCCTTAGACATGTGAGGACCCAGAAAAAAAAAAAAAAAAAAAAGTTCTAAGAAAGTTTTGCTAATGTTCTCATTAAGTTATGAAAACATTATTTGTAAATGTTCTCTGAGCGTTCAAAATGTCCTGTTTTTTAAGCATTTTAAAAACCTTTTTCTTTTTTTGCGAACATTTGATCATTTTCCAAACATTAAAGGGATTGTTCACTCAAAAATGAAAATTCGGTCATTAATTACTTACCCTCCTGTCATTCCAAACCTGTAAGACTTGTTCATCTTCAGAACACCAATTAAGATCTTTTATAGGAAATCTGAGACCTTTGTGGCCCTCTTTAGACAGCTACAACTACCACTTTAACGCTTCAAAACGTTTATAAAGATATCGTAAAACTAATCCATATTAATTGAGCGGGTTTAGTCCAAATTTTCTGAAGAGACCAGATTACTTTATATGATGAACAGATTGAGTTTAGTCTTCTATTCAGATACACATTCATCAACTCACATTTTGGTTGTGGTAAACGGAAGATCAAGCATGTTTGCTTGATGTGCGAGAACCAATGAGGTTCATTCTCGTGTTACGCAACATGTTTGAGCTTCAACAAGAACCAATGAGGTTCATTCTCGTGTTACGCAACATGTTTGAACTTCTGCAAGAACCAATGAGGTTAATTCTCGTGTTACGCAACATGTTTGAACTTCTGCAAGAA
Source organism: Squalius cephalus (assembly GCF_949319135.1). NCBI lineage: Eukaryota > Metazoa > Chordata > Actinopteri > Cypriniformes > Leuciscidae > Squalius > Squalius cephalus. The sequence continues at coordinate 25,739,678 of NC_137123.1, forward strand.
CCAATAAGGTTCATCTCATGTTACGCAGCACGTTTGAGCTTCTGCAAGAACCAATGAGGTTCATTCTCATGTTACGCAGCACGTTTGAGCTTCTGCAAGAACCAATAAGGTTCATCTCATGTTACGCAGCACGTTTGAGCTTCTGCAAGAACCAATGAGGTTCATTCTCGTGTTACGCAACGTTTGAACTTCTGCAAGAACCAATCAGGTTCATTCTCGTGTTACGCAGCACGTTTGAGCTTCTGCAAGAACCAATGAGGTTCATTCTCGTGTTACGCAACGTTTGAGCTTCTGCAAGAACCAATGAGGTTCATTCTCGTGTTACGCAGCACGTTTGAGCTTCTGCAAGAACCAATAAGGTTCATCTCATGTTACGCAGCACGTTTGAGCTTCTGCAAGAACCAATGAGGTTCATTCTCGTGTTACGCAACGTTTGAACTTCTGCAAGAACCAATCAGGTTCATCTCATGTTACGCAGCACGTTTGAGCTTCTGCAAGAACCAATGAGGTTCATTCTCGTGTTACGCAACGTTTGAGCTTCTGCAAGAACCAATGAGGTTCATTCTCGTGTTACGCAGCACGTTTGAGCTTCTGCAAGAACCAATGAGGTTCATTCTCGTGTTACGCAACGTTTGAGCTTCTGCAAGAACCAATGAGGTTCATTCTCGTGTTACGCAACATTTGAGCTTCTGCAAGAACCAATGAGGTTCATTCTCGTGTTACGCAACGTTTGAGCTTCTGCAAGAACCAATGAGGTTCATTCTCGTGTTACGCAGCACGTTTGAGCTTCTGCAAGAACCAATGAGGTTCATTCTCGTGTTACGCAACGTTTGAACTTCTGCAAGAACCAATCAGGTTCATTCTCGTGTTACGCAGCACGTTTGAGCTTCTGCAAGAACCAATGAGGTTCATTCTCATGTTACGCAACGTTTGAGCTTCTGCAAGAACCAATCAGGTTCATCTCATGTTACGCAGCACGTTTGAGCTTCTGCAAGAACCAATGAGGTTCATTCTCGTGTTACGCAACGTTTGAGCTTCTGCAAGAACCAATGAGGTTCATTCTCGTGTTACGCAGCACGTTTGAGCTTCTGCAAGAACCAATGAGGTTCATTCTCGTGTTACGCAACGTTTGAGCTTCTGCAAGAACCAATGAGGTTCATTCTCGTGTTACGCAACATTTGAGCTTCTGCAAGAACCAATGAGGTTCATTCTCGTGTTACGCAACGTTTGAGCTTCTGCAAGAACCAATGAGGTTCATTCTCGTGTTACGCAGCACGTTTGAGCTTCTGCAAGAACCAATGAGGTTCATTCTCGTGTTACGCAACGTTTGAACTTCTGCAAGAACCAATCAGGTTCATTCTCGTGTTACGCAGCACGTTTGAGCTTCTGCAAGAACCAATGAGGTTCATTCTCATGTTACGCAACGTTTGAGCTTCTGCAAGAACCAATAAGGTTCATCTCATGTTACGCAGCACGTTTGAGCTTCTGCAAGAACCAATGAGGTTCATTCTCGTGTTACGCAACGTTTGAGCTTCTGCAAGAACCAATGAGGTTCATTCTCGTGTTACGCAGCACGTTTGAGCTTCTGCAAGAACCAATGAGGTTCATTCTCGTGTTACGCAACGTTTGAGCTTCTGCAAGAACCAATGAGGTTCATTCTCGTGTTACGCAGCACGTTTGAGCTTCTGTAAGAACCAATGAGGTTCATTCTCGTGTTACGCAGCACGTTTGAGCTTCTGCAAGAACCAATAAGGTTCATCTCATGTTACGCAGCACGTTTGAGCTTCTGCAAGAACCAATAAGGTTCATCTCATGTTACGCAGCACGTTTGAGCTTCTGCAAGAACCAATGAGGTTCATTCTCGTGTTACGCAACGTTTGAACTTCTGCAAGAACCAATCAGGTTCATTCTCGTGTTACGCAGCACGTTTGAGCTTCTGCAAGAACCAATGAGGTTCATTCTCGTGTTACGCAACGTTTGAGCTTCTGCAAGAACCAATGAGGTTCATTCTCGTGTTACGCAACGTTTGAGCTTCTGCAAGAACCAATGAGGTTCATTCTCATGTTACGCAGCACGTTTGAGCTTCTGCAAGAACCAATGAGGTTCATTCTCGTGTTATGCAACGTTTGAACTTCTGCAAGAACCAATCAGGTTCATTCTCGTGTTACGCAGCACGTTTGAGCTTCTGCAAGAACCAATGAGGTTCATTCTCGTGTTACGCATCACATTTGAGCTTCAGCAAGCGGTTTATTCTCGCAGGTTCAGTTGAGCTTTTATGTTTGCTGATCAATGTTTATATGTGAATAAAAGCCTAAATTTAATCTGTTCATTGTGAAGCGATCGAGTCTCTTCAGAAAATTTGTACTAAACCGCACAATAGGTATCTTTTTGAAGCATTAAGGTGGTAGTTGTGTAGCTGTCAATGGAAGGACAGAAATCTCTCAGATTTAAATAAAAAAGATCTTGATTTGTGTTAGAAGATTAACAAAAGTCTTAGGGGTTTGGAACGACATGCAGGCAATTAATGATGGAATTTAAATTGGGTGAACTATCCCTTTAAGGGAATATTATTTAATGTTCTCTGAATATTCTGAAACAAATACTAAGATTTTAAAATGCTAAAATGTCAAAACTAAAATGTTTCAGAAAAAAAATGATTTGTAAATAATGTTTTTGTGTTAATGTTTTGAGAAAACAAAAAAAAGTCATAATTTACTCACTCTGGTGTTGTTCTAATGCTGTATGCCCTTCTTTCTTTTCGGGCCACAAAGAAATTAAATAAAAAACTTGTCCCGGTTGCGCGCGTATATATATTGGCAGTGAATAGAGTGGCGCAGGGATGACTTCAGAACCCGAAAGACTGATTCTCCACTGGTTCCCTCTAGATTTTCCTAAGGGTTTTCAATTTATGAGTAAAATAAAGCCTGTGGTAAACATAACTTGATACCATGAGACCATTGTTTACCATGCAAACTGCACACATTCACATTCCAAACTGTCTAATCTTAGACCCCTTAAACCTTAAATCTCACTATAAAAGCCCAAAGGAGCATCTTTTTTTGATGTCACCCCTGCACCACTTGACCACCATTAAACTTTAAAAAATATGCAAAATTATCACAGAATGGTCCAGTGAAGTCTTGTTTAGTCTTGATTTCTCACAACTTTGCACTTTTTCTGGCCGAGTCGGAGTGAACTGCAGCACAGAGTCACAGGCACAGAAGACCAATGGCCAAGGTCAGGATTTTGGTTAAATACTACATTACCTCCAGAACACTTGGAATATACGACACGTTACGCATTTGACCATTCTGTGATATGTTTGCATCTTTTTTCAAAACTGGATCCTGGACACTATTCACTTTGGAAGCTTGTTTCTGCCACAGAATAAAAACCTTTTAAAAGATAATTGCGACTTTTTATCTCACCATTGCGAGTTTAGGCCTACATCTCGCAATTCTGAGCTTTATTTTTCAGAATTGCAAGATATAGTCAGAATTACATGATATAATGTCGCAATTGTGTGTTATAAAGTCAGAATTGTGAGAAATAAACATGAAATTCTGAGAAAAAAAGTCAGAATTGCGAGTTTATTTCTGTCACAGGTCTGGTTGCAGCAAAGGGGAAACAGGATCTATATGCAGCAGTCTTTATTAATCATAAACTCAAACTTACAGAAATACTCACGAAAGCTAGGACAACCATGCTAACAGCAATGACGCAAGAACAAGCAACCAGCACGAAACTCAGACTTAAATACACAGAAAAACAAGAGGAACTAATTAGACTGATTAACAAAACACACCTGAACTCAACTAACACAATCAGTCCATAGAAACAAACAGGGAATGAAGGAGAGCTGAAGTAATTAACAGATTAGAAGACTTATGAGAAACTTAAACATTAACAGAACTCAAAATGTGACAATATATCACAATTCTGACTTTATAACTCGCAATTGCGACTTTAGGCCTATATCACGCATGCAATTATGAGATAAAAGTCTGAATTTTGAGATAAAAATGTTTATTCTGTGGCGGAAAACAAGCTTTCATAATTCACTCCCATTATACACTGTAAAAAAAATATTTTGAAAATTGTGGAAGCTGACAATTACATATTGGCTCAATAAATGACTTCCAAATAATTATCCCCATGCAAAAAGATGCATTGTACTAGCTTGAGGTCTTCACTTAAAATTAAAAATGTATATTCACAAACATATTTAATTGTGCTGTCAATCTATCAAGTCAAAGTGAAAAACTGTGTTGGCTGAATAAGTCCTACGTCCAAAAAACTGTAGGCCTATACGCAGAATTCAAATATGGATGTGGGAACCAGCCAGTGCCAAATAATACAGCCATTTCATTCCCAAGATAATACAAATATTCATTGTCACAAGTTTCAAGACGTTATGGACAAGCGCAGGTGGGTCATTTTAAAAACAAAATTGCCTTTTGTGGTCCGAAAAAGAAAGAAGGGCATACTGCATTAGATCAACGTTAGGGTGAGTAAATGATGACTCAATTTTCGTTTTAGGGTGACAGGTTAGCTCTGAAAGCACATTCTATTAACATTACTGAAAGAATACTTTCTCATAACTTTGAGAGAACCTTGGACAAAGTTCTGAGAACTTTCCTTGTTGGGGATGTTCTTACATGGAAAATCTATTCATAAATACAGTAAATACTTTATACTATTTTACATTCTAAAAAAGCTCATTAAGGGTGTTGGTTAGTTTATAGTAATTGTAAATAAAAACAATAGCAGTTAATTACACAGCATGTCTTTTTTTACACAATGTCTGTGTGTGCATGTGTCCACCAGGGGGCGTCGGTTTTCTGCGTCATAACAAAGCTCATCACGACAGAGAACCAAGTTCAAGGAAACTGTCCAGAGGTGAGTGAGGAAACTGCTTTGAACTACCGTTTTTTGAAGTAGCCTATACTGAAATCTGTCACGGTTAATGTACACTAATTTAATTGATTCTTGTCTGTGTGTGTGTTCATGTGTTTGTCTATGTAACTCTTCAGAGTGAGATGAAATTCAAATGTGACAATGACAGTACTTGTAAGAAGCTGATGTCAAAACCACCAAGCAATGGTAAAATTCTATTTTTTTTTTTTTTTTTTTTTCTATGAATAATAAAAATAAAGGAAATTCATTTTAAATTGGTTAGACCCCCTGTGGTGAAAATCAAGTTTTTAATATTTATATGTCTATGTGGTGTTTTTAATATGCTTTAAGACAAACCATGCGCAAATTCATCAGTCAACACCAATGCTGAGTATTTTAAAACGGCAGTGTACCAAAGACAGTCTAAAGAATGCAGTATTAGTGTGTGGGTGTGTGCTAATTGACTCTGTGCTGCAGACCGATCGCCGGTCTATGACATCAAAGTACCGCGAGAGTGATTAGAGAGCAGACGCCACCGTATGCTTTCGAATAGCTCTCGCGGTACTTTGATCACATCGTTTTGCACAGTATGGAAGCTTGTTTCCACCACAGAATAAAAAAATTGTGATAGATAATTGTGACTTGTTATGATGTCAGAATTACAAGATATAAGCTCACAATTGCTAGGAAAAAGTCAGAATTGTGAGTTTCTCACAATTGCGAGTTAAAAAGTCAGAATTGAGGGATATAAACTTGCTATTCTGACTTTTTTTCTCGCAATTGCGAGATATAAACTCACATATTGTGAGTTAGAAAGTCCAATTCTGAGGGGAAAAAGACTGACTTTTTTTTCTCAGATTTGCCAGTTTATATCTCACAATTCTGAATTTATAACTTGCAATTGTGAGGAAAAAAAGTCAGAATTGCAAGATTTATTGTCGTAATTGCAAGAAAAAAGTCAGAATTGTGAGATAAAAACTCGCAATTACCTTTTTTAATTTTTATTCCACTTTTTTTCTCAGAATTACAAGTTCATATCTCACAATTCGGACTTTATAACTCGCAATTGCGGCTTTATACCACTCAATTGTGAGAAAAAAAAAGTCAAAATTGGTTTAATCTCATAATTTCGAGAAAAAGTCAGAATTGTGAGATAAAAAGTCACAATTACCTTTTTTTATTTTTTATTCAGTGGCTGAAACGAGCTTCCATAGCGCAGCGCTGCTTCAAGTCGAACACACCTATTATTTTGCTGATTGTTAGAAGTCAGCTGTCTGACTCTGAGAGGGCGAACGGGAACATGGTTCGTGTTAGCAACACATTATTAGCTGTTTGATAACTGTAACGAGGTCAGTAATCGGCATACATTTAAACAGTTTAAACAATAACCAAACACGAAACGAAAGTAAAAGCGACAGCCCCTCACAGACACTCATTATAAATCACGTCATTCTCTCATGGCTCTCGGCTCTGCCCTGCTTGATACAAAAACGTAGTTAAGCCAAAGGCTAAACATATCAGTTACCGTTATGTGTCAACTTTTATTAAAATTCTGAATGGATTATATAGTCTAGAAAGCACGCAAAGACCCCCTTATAATCCCTTTAGAATCACTAAAATGATCGGGGGTTTATGTAAATTTTAGGGTTAGTGATGTCACTAACCCGGGAGGAATGTCGTGTAGTCCCTACCAGCCGTTTGTTGTAGTCCTTAAAAAGCAATTTCTTTAAAAGCAAATATCTCCCTTTGCTTTGAACTTTGAGAGTTGTAACTTTGCAGATGTTGTTTATGCTCAAACAGCAACATTACACACTAACTAAAGTTAGAAAAGTCAAATCATATTCAACCAAGGGATACAAATTTTTACTGCAGGGGAACTTTAACAGTTTGAGTGTTTCATTGTGGATTGTTTTGTTATATTGAAATGATCAAGGAAAAAACAATAACCTACTAACATTCTAGCAAATTTTACAGTCTATATGGTATGTTTTGATCTACTGGTTGTATCTCGAAGGGTTGCTGACAGGACGATGTGTGAACTTCAATAAGACCCACAAAACCTGTGAGATCAAAGGATGGTGTCCTGCAGAGATTGATGAAATTCAACCGTGAGTCCACTTTTAAATAAACAAACTAATATATGTGTGAATGTTGAATAAAAAAGGACTGATGGAGTTTTTTTCTTATTAAGAAACCCCATGATGGAGGTGGAGAACTTTACCATTTTCATCAAGAACAGCATTCGCTTCCCACGTTTTAACTTCACAAAGTAAATGCAATCAAACACAAAGACTGAAAAAATCTCATCATTATCATTCTTTTTTTTTTTTTTTACATAATCTACCAGTAAACCTTTTTGGATTATTTATTTTTTAAATAATGACCTTCATTGTTTCCATTAAATATTTCTCTTTTCCTTTCAGGGGAAACTTTTTGCCCAACATCAATAGTAGCTATATAAAGAACTGTCACTTCGACTTTGAGAGTAACATGTATTGTCCAATATTCAAAGTGGGTGATGTGATCCGATTTGCACAACAAAACTTCACCACTCTTGCTAAAAAAGTGAGTGTTTATTTAATTATTTTTAATATTTGGCTTTTTTGTTACTACCTTGCTTTCTTCCTTTCCTCATCTAATTTTATATATGTAAGAAATATTTCACAAGCACGACTTTTATACAACAGTTTTATATACAAGTATAAATATATAAACTAATGCAATTAACTCATATTAATATAAATGTGTTACCAATAAGTCAATAAACAGAAGTTTGGCCACGTAGTTCAAATGTTTTCATCCACCAATGGAAATAGTTTCAAAAGAGGCCAAATAAATACCTGTTTCATAAAAGTATCTAATAACTGTTAGCAAACATTACATTAGTCAACATTACATTTCAGACTATTTGTTTTTAAATTCTCAACACTGTAAAAAGTGATCAGTTGACTTAAAAAAGTGAGGAAACCCATTGCCGTAAAAAATATTAAACAAATAAATTTCATGCATAATTGAAAAAATTAAGTTATGTGGAATTGTCAAGTTCACATAACTTATTTTTTTCAATTACGCATTAAGTTTATTACTTTTATTTTAAGGAACGGGGTTTAGTTAAGTCAACTGATCACTTTTTACAGTGAAAAAAATTGCACCATCGTTATTTCTCTTTAAGTGCAAAAGTCAAATTGGATTTGTGTAAGTAATCTCTGTCTCTTTCTCTCAGGGAGGAGTGATAGGGATAAAAATAGCGTGGGTATGTGATTTAGACAAGGCAGATGATGAGTGTAAGCCCGCCTACTCCTTCACTCGTCTGGACGCCATGTCAGAGAAGACCACTGTGTCTCCGGGATACAACTTCAGGTTCTAGAAACTTTTCTTTCCACCTTAAAGTTTAATCAAGAATGTTGCAGTCTGCAGGCCTCTAATGATACTGCACAAACAAATGCCTCCAATCTCTCCACATACTTCCACATGTTTATCACACTTTTTGTAGTGGCCACATACTATAAAATATTACAAAAAGGCACCAAATCATTTGAAGTTGATAGCTTGGATAATCCTGTTTGAAACTGTATCCGCTAACATGTCTAAATCTTTGTCCTTAGGTACGCAAAGTATTTTCAAATGGAGAACGGAACTGAGTATCGCACTCTGCTGAAAGCCTACGCCATCAGATTCGATGTGCTGGTTAATGGAGATGTGAGTTCATTTTAAATTGTTTGTGTGTTTTTTCGAGCATTTTCTGCATCTGGGCATAGTTGCTCATTACATTTTCTCTTTGAAGGCTGGGAAATTTGACATGATACCAACTCTAATCAACATGGTTGCTGCCTTCACCTCTGTTGGTGTGGTATGTGTCTTCATTAATCTGCATAAACATAAAATAGCTCGTTTTCACAAAATGGATAATATAAATGGGTCACTTTTTTGGTAATTCTTAGAAAGTCAACTCCAAAATGTCAGCTAAAACATAATAAAATCAACAACAAACTAGAAAATAGTCAAATGGTGCAACCATAATAATTAGAGATCCGTTATTTTGTGTAGCACCAAAGACATAAAGAGTAGCTTACTCAAATTCACCATTTGCTTTAACTATTTAAGATGTAATTTGTAATTTCATATTAATGAGATGGTCACTTCACATTGCACTGCTGGCTTGCAGCATAGCATTAGTCAAAAACATTAATTCCATATTGTCTTAAAGTTTAGTAGATTATACTCAATAGTTATATCTGTGAACTTTATTAAAATCTGCAAATACATGTAAATATGTTTACAACATTTTTTTTATGTTGAATCAATACACGACTCATTGTAAATATAATGAACAAGCCAAAGTAATATATAAGTATCAGTTAGATCTTTGATTTCTACTTGCATGAATCAAGTACAAATGTAATATTTGTTTCATATTTTTAAGTTCACGTTTAGGCAAGGCAAGGCGAGTTTATTTATATAACACATTTCATACACTATGGCAATTCACAGTGCTTTACACAGAAATGAATTAAAATAATCACAAAATAAAAGGAAAAAGGAAAATTAAAACAGTTATAAAAGGAATTAAAAGAGTAAAAAGGTGATACATTGATAAACTTCTCATCTGGAAAAACACCGGTGTATCATATTTTTCAGAACTCCCAGTTTTACTCTGAGATTTTAAGATTTTGGTTACTCTGAACTTATTCAATGTATAAAAAAAAGTCCTTTTTTACTTTATTTACTATAATACTGTAATATACTATAATTTTGCTATATATACTATATATTTATACAAAATAAATTGTGTACAACATTCTAAAAAATCATTCAAATGATTCAAATAAATTCAAGCAAAACGCTTTCACTCATTGTCTGTCCTGCCACTAAGCACAAAACTGGCTTTTACCATAGTTCTGGCCAGTGCAAGTCAAATAATGAAGATTTGTTTATTTTAAGTATGTGAAATATGACCCAAGTGAGAAGTGAGCAAACCGCCCGGCTGGCCCTAGACCTTTAAGAACGATCGATCAGTATAGACATAATATACCACTGTAAAAAAAAAAAAGTTGCTGACTTTGAAGTATAATCAACTTGTATATTTAAGTTGTTTCAACTTAAATTACATTAAACTGACTTAAAAAATGAGTTGAATCTTGTATAACTTAAGATTTATTGTTATCAACTTATTTTGATGAGTTAAAGCAATGTAAACACATTTGTTAACTTATTGATCACATAATTTTAAAACTGCATACCCATTTTTTGTGTAATATATATTTACCTTTGTATATACATGTAACTATAATATTCATGACATGAATTTTGTCTCCATCCTCATCTTGAACTTGGACTGTTTTATCATTAATCAGTGCCAGACAGCCACTTGCTTCTTAATACAATATTTTAAAGCGTGTTTAATAATGAAATTAATTCATAATAGAAAATATTTCATACCTGTTAACCTCTTTAAGTAGACAAAACTGAGACTTTTCCTTTATTTTAGGGTACAGTGCTTTGTGATATAATTCTGCTGAACTTCTTGAAAGGAGCTGACCAGTACAAGGCCAAGAAATTTGAAGAGGTTTGCATTTTAGCAAGTCGCCAACATTACTACTTCTATCCAGTTATGATGACAATGAATGCCTCACTGCCTCTCTCTTGCTCTGTTTCTAGGTATCAGATTCACATAGTCAGAGCACTAGTTCATTCTACAGGTCCAGAGACCACAGCCAGCATTCAATCAAACCTGATGAGAAGTTCTCAACTGACTCCGGAGCATTTTCCATTGAACGCTATAGTTAATAGTGCCCACCACAGCGCTTGGGAAGGATTGCAAAAAAGCACTCATATTTGTTTCATTAATTCAGTAATTTACATACATACATACATACATATACATATTAAAGTTTTCCCCCATTAGCCATTACGAATATTTTAGAATCATCTTCAAATCAAATTAAACTTAAAAATGTGCCTGACTGATCAAATATCAAAAAAACATTCCTATTTTTTTGTAAATAATAGTATTAAGTAAATACTCAAATTCTGTTATGTATTCTCACAGTGTTAGCATGGCCTTTACACAACTTAAACATGGCCTTTACACAAGTTAAAAATATTTAATAATTCATGTGATTTAGTAGACTCCCAAAATGTAGCTATGCAACTGTATGTGTTTTTTATTTTGTGAATATAAAGGTATTGTAAAAGAGTATCACCCTCTCTTTTGGCCAAGTGTAGATGAAAATGTTTTTGCTTGATAAAAATTTTCTGAACTTTTCTAACACTGTCAGGAGTATTTTTGGTTCATTCTGTTCCCTGTTCAGCCGTTTGCACGACACTTTCAATAAAAAACTGAAAACTTTAAGCGTTTTGGCTGATCCATTTCCATGGCAACAGTGTTTTGGGGGCCTGAAAATACATTTGAAAACGGATTTTAAAGTGCAAGTTTTTGAAAACAATACCGTTATCATCTCCGTGTAAACTACAAAAATGCGAAATTGTGAAAAAGGTGAAGTCATGTGTATTACTTGTTCAGTTTATAGGCGCGTAGTTTTTCTTTACAAGGTGACCTCGCCAACTACTGGCCAGTCATGAATAATACACCATTTTTTAAATCATTTTTCGCGAATCCATATGAATGGGTATAGTTTTGACAACATTGTCGTCTGTACGCAAAAAAATGCAAAGGAAAAACGTTTCCATTTTTAGTTCACCATTGTTGTGTAGATGTACCCTGATTTCGTTCTGCTAGTTTGTTTCCATGGTTAATCATTAGCACACCTGTTCTTAGTTCTGTAAATGTTTCTGTATATTTTAGCCCTTAGTTCCCCTCAGTTCTTTGTTCGGTCTCGTTTTTGTATTATATGGTTGTTTTCTATGGGAGTTCTCCTCCATTTTCCGAGTTAATTTTTTTCTGTTATTTCCATATCGTTATGCAAACATTGTTAATACTTTATTTATACTACCAATTCTAATTTGATTGTAAATATTGATGCTCATGGGGAGGCTCAGGGCAATAAAAAACATGTATATGTCATTTCTGATATAAATTGTCTTATTTGAACTAATGGTTTACGACAGAGAAATGAGACTGACAAGATATCACTATCAACGACTGAAAATCGGATTTAGAAGTAAAATAAGGTCCCTGGTTAACTTTACTAGAAGGTACCTTAACATTTTTTTGTTACCAAGCAAATGTTCTTAAGAGTGTGTTTGTTTTTTGCATGTGAAGACTGCTGAATAAGTATTACAGTTTAAAAGCAGCAAGAAAAAGTGAGAAGTAGTAGTTGTCAAAAAAAAAAGTGTTATACCACTAGCACTTTATTTTACAGTCCTGTTCCTCGTGTACATACTATGTACTTATTATTGTGATGACAATAACTGTACTAAACCTGAACTTACCTAACCTTAACCAATGTATATTTGTATTATATTACCCAGTACTTTAGGTAAGAACTCTGTAAGTGCTTGTACTGTAAAATAAAGTGTAACCATTATACTAATATTGTCATGTGTGGCTGTACAAAGCGCACGACAACAAAGGAGATCAGCAAAAACCATCTTTAATCAGGCAAGGAAAACTCAGGAACCACGTAAAACACTGACAAGACAGGACAAAGAATTGAACAAAACAGGGAGAATATATACCAGACAAAATGAGGGAACTAATGAGCTAATCAATTGAATAAAAAGTGAATAATGATTGATCAAGGAAACAAACTGGAAACTAGTTCACACAGGAAAAGAGAACTAAAACACAAAGAACATAATCCTGACATAAGGAGAAATATAGGCAACATTTACTAAGCTAAAAAATCATATAATATGCTCTGCAGTCATTTTCTGAAAAATAATCAGTCTTTTATAAGTCAGACTAACAGTACAGCCATTCAGCATATGATTTCCATCATCGTGTAGTTGCAATGTGAAATGTAGAAGTTCAAATTTAAAGAGATCAGCAACAGTGTCAGTAACCACACGGCACAGTGGTATAACGGTCTAAAGGAGCAAGCTTGTTAGTAGATCAGAAGCATTAGGCCCATTCATGCTGGGATCAGATGTTTGAGCCAACTGCATTTTGATTGCAACTTCAACAACAACAAATTGTGAAATCTTTCACAATTATGTTGCATATTATATGTTAAAGGTGTTTTCCAAACCAAAATAATGCATCCACATCTTAATTTGGTCAATCTGCTCCACAGGTAATTTGTATTTATGTTGGCATGAAACGGAAGTTGCGACAGTCTTATCTTCCCTATTGTGACTTGTATTTGAGTGAAACGGCTTCTCAAACAAGAAAAAATGTAGGGTGGGACTTGATTTTGTCCATCGGGAATTGGTTGGATGTTTGGATGGTTGTGGTTTTCTATTGCTGTGACCTCTGACAGGTTGTCCTGCCCTTAAACTAAAGTAAAATCATCAGAGAGGGAAAGTTATTCTGATTAAAGATTTGGAGGGAACATACGTTATTTTTCAAAAAATATGATGTACACAGATAAATCATTTATAATAAATACTGCAGTATTCCATAAAAAGGAAGTGGATTTCATGGTGACAAATCATTCAACTTTTTTTTAATTTATTTTTTATTCAACGAAAACTCATGCTATGAGCTTTCATGTGGAACTCCATATAGACACACTGAATGCTGAGTAAGAGAAAGGGAGGAGTTGTGAAAAAAAAGTGACGGATTTAAGACAGACTAAATGTTATGAGGAGACACGGAAGACGAGTGGAAGGAGTGGTAAGTCCATTTTAGTACCATTTGGTAACCATTTAAATTATTTAAAAAAATAAGAAAAATAAGAAATTTTTCTTTTAAATGACTATTTTATAAAACGATATTGTAAGCTTCCACCGATCATGTTCTCTCCTTCACAGTGTGCAGCAGGAATGGAGATTTTTAGCTTTTTGTTGATGACGTTCCTTTTTGGAAGTGGTAGCTTCTTAACCATGGAGAGAGGTGCTGATTAAAATTAGGCTATTTCATTTATTTAAATATTTCATGTTATATTTTTAAAGAAAGTTTTTAACCCCCAAGGGCAAATTTTGGTGTGATGTTCACATTTAGATGAGGCTGCTGGCCCTATGAATCCCTCATTAGGCTGTATTTTGCCTAAAGCCTGTCCAATGACTGGCTATGAGAGTTGGTTCAGAGTGGGATCACACTGTGTCAAATACTTTGGCAATAGTCTCAACTTCACTGCAGCTGAGGTAAGTAGTGTCAGTGTGGGACAAAATAGACAACACATATTAAAAAGAAACTGACTTAATTATCTCCAAATGATTCATTCCTCATTTTCTATAAAGATGTTTCTTATTGATGTTGTTGCTCTTTCCCGCACACAGTTCAGCTGCAGAAGCAAAGCCCCTGGAGGACACCTGGTGTCAATGCACAACACAAAGGCTAATGGTGACGTGCTCTGCATTGTGATCAAGTATAGTCCACATAACCTGCGCATCTGGATTGGAGCCTTTGAGTTTTTTCAGGCAAATGAGACAGAAGTGATTTAAAAAGTACATTTTTCATTTACCTATAACCTTTACCCTAAAATGTTTGATCTTTGTCACTCTCTCAGTCTGGTAGATTTGTCTGGACTGACGGTTCCTCTTGGAACTATCAAATCTGGACACCTGGTGAGCCCAACCACAGATTCAGTTACAGGGAGGACTGCGTGGAAATGAACTGGAACCGTAAGCAAAAGTGTTTCTTTTTTAAAATATGCAGTTGTTAAACTTTTCATATTTCAAGTAGTTGACTTAGTGACAGGAAGATAGCCTACCACTGTCCCAATAATTGTTACTATTTATTGGTAAAATCACATAAGTTGCATGATTGGTATAAAATGTAACCTAGAATCTATCATGATTATTTTATTCTCACATTCTATGTTGGTTTGACCTTTTTCTGCTTTCTTTTAGATGTTGGCAAGTGGAATGACGATGCTTGTTATGTGCAGAAAAACTACGTATGCGCCTTCAAAGTGATGACAGCTTTGACTTAGACTTGCAGTAGGCTTAGACTGAACTGTTTTATCTGTCAATGAACCTTAAACATAACTTTGTGTTCAAAATTGTGAAAACAACATATTTTAAAATATGAATAAAAAACTGTTTTATAATATAATTGAGTTATTTCGAGTTTTTAAATGGTATTGCAATGGCTGTACCAGTGGATATTGTCTTCAAATACAGTATAAATTGGGGTACATATTCATTGGTGCAGGGATTATGTCAAAACCTTGAAGACAAATTCGCAACTGGTCTCCCTTGAGATTTTCCTATGGGGTTTTTCAATTTATTCGTAAAATAAGGTCTGTGGTAAACATAACATGAAACTAGGACGTTTTGTTCTACAATGTAAACAGCACACACTAACACCTCAAACTTTCTTTTGTTTTGTTTTTAATAAAAATAGCTTCAAAATTCATGTTTTCGATATGGGTGTGTGTAAGCTATGTTGTATGTTTATGTTTGCATTAGGGCTGTCAAACGATTAATCGCGATCAATCGCATCCAAAATAAAAGTTTGTGTTTACATAATTTATGTCTGTGTATGGAGTATAATTATTTTCTATATATAAATACACACATGCATATATATATATTTAAGAAAATGTGTTATTTATATATAAAATATTTATATATAATATAAATTATATATAATATAAATTATATATAATATAAATATATATATACACAGTATATACATGCAAATATTTCTTAAATATATACATGCATGTGTGCATATTTATATAGGCTATAGAAAATAATTATACACAGTACACACACATGTATTATATAAAAACAAACTTTTATTTTGGATGCGATTAATCGCGATAGTAACAGCCCTAGTTTGCATACAATACAGTTTAGCACAGACCTTATTTTATTTTACATTGAAAAAAAACACATTATAAAACCCCAAAGGAAAATCACAAGTCTTCCGGGTTTTGATGTCACCCCTGCATCACTCTTTTCTTGTCCCAATAGCCTACCTTTTTCTTTTAAAGGGGTGGTATGCCCTTTTCACAAGATGTAAAATAAGTCTTTGATGTCCCCAGAGTGTGTATGTGAAGTTTTAGCTCAAAATACCCCACAGATATTTTATATAGCATGTTAAAATTGTCAATTTTTGAGTGTGAGCAAAAACGCACCGTTTTGTGTCTGTTCCTTTAAATGCAAATGAGCTGCTGCTCCCGGCACAGAGGGTGGAGCTACAAGAGCTCATGTCCTTTTACCTCACACAGACATGCACTGAACATTTCAAAAACTTTTAGCCTTTTATGTTCAAACCGGATTCAGACAATGATGGAGAGACTCAAGAAGAGGTGACAACATAAGCAACAGGACGTTTCTGAATGGTTAGTTGGTGAATTTATGTAGCTTATGTGTTGTTATCTTCTAGTCATTGATTAGCATATTCTGTCATGATAATCTATAAATCGTGTTCTGGGGGCGGGGTTTATGTAAATTTTAGGGTTTGTGATCTCACTAACCCGGGAGGAATGTCGTGTAGTCCCCATAGACTGTAAAAAAATAGTCCCTAACAGCCGTTTCTTGTAGTCCTTAAAAAGCAATTTCTTTAAAAGAAAATATCTCCCTATGCTTTGAACTTTGAGCATTGTAGCTTTGCAGATGTTGTTTATTCTCAAACAGCAACATTACACACTAACTAAAGTTAAAAAAAGTGAAATCATAATCAACCACCCCTTTAAAAGTATTGTCATAACAGTGCACTGGCATTATCCCAGTTCTCTCATCAGCCACTAGAAGGGGCCATAGAAACTTATTTTGTTTCTCAAGATCATAATTGTAGTGGTTTTGGTGAGCTGAAATGCCATCTGTCTGTGCAAGTGCACCTACGCGATTCAATCAGGCTTCAGTATTTTGGAGAAATTTTTGTTTAGAATGCTGTTCGTGTGCGAGACGCTTAAAAGACACGAGAGCAATGGTTACAGGCTTCCGTTTAGCGTAGCGTGTGTTTACATTGAAAAACAATGGGAAAGTAGCGAAGTGGAATGGAAAAAGGTGTTCTATGTAAAGGGCCACCACATTCACACAGCAGCAGAATACAGTCCTGTCCTTAATATGCTTACGTCCGGTCCACACACAGTGTCAGACTCAGTATACGGTTATTTACGGGACTGATCACCGCATTCTATAAGCGAACTCACACCCGTAAATTTTCAGGACTCACAACAAGATGAGCTGTGCATCATCTGAACGTTCTAGATCCAGTCACTGTTCTCCACCGGAGCGGCTCCTGTCAGTTTTGTGGTCTATGCCGTGTCATGCCATGCGCTAGCAGTGGCGGTTCTAGGATTTTTCTGTAACAGGGGCCACATGTTACATTCAGGGGCCAAATACAGGGTACATTCAAGCACACAAAATAATTTATTCAGTACAGTGCAAATACATTTCGGCAGTCATTCCTTTTTCAAACGCTCTAATAAAAAATGATGAGCCAGTAAAGTTCTTAATGATTTTTTTCATTTATTTATACTGTGCATAAATGACACAATGCACTTCTTTCTGAATTCCACCTTTTAAGTTTCATATTCATGTCGTCGCTTATAAACAAATTATTGTTAATTGTTTGGGGGTGGAATTGCATCTGTGATCGTTGTGAAGAATTCTCCGGTTCCTCTTCTCGTCGACTATTGATGGGTGGGAATCTCTAGGCACCTCACGATTCGATTCGATTCAGAGGGTAACGATTATCGATTATTAACGATTTTTTTTTTTTTTTATACTACTTGGTACTTTTAAAGCAAAGTATTTATGATGACCCATAACGAACTTACTTCCTATATTAAAGGTGCATTGCGCAAGTCTCTGAGTTTTTGCAGAACTATGCCCCCTTCTGGCGACACACGAAACTGCAACCAGAGTTGAGCACGCGGTTACATGGAGTTTGCGTTGGGGTTTGTTTGGGATGAACTAGAAGCCGGTCTCTTTGAATCCATCTTCTACTTTTGCAAAAGTCGCTCGAGTTGTCTTCGCTGATGCGGATAATGGCGGCGAATACACAAACCTGCCAGACATAGCCAGGTGAGCGTGAACGCGCATGACGTCACGCCCAGTCGATTCCGTCCCGAACCCCTTTTATTTATTTTACTGTACAGGATTATAGAGGCAATCGCAGTGATCATAGAAGGGCTCATTCAGCCCATCAGGCAATTGTTTAAGTATGTATGGGTTAGAAAAACGGGTATTTTTAACATGAAAAGTTGCTTAATGCACCTTTAACTTTATTAATAAAACAAATGGAAGTGATTTGGCAAGTCAACTGTAAGGTTACATTTGCCAGCATTTGTCCCAACATTGCAAAGAACCAACAGGAAAATAAATGTGTGCCTGTACTAGCAGCATACTTGTAGTAAATTATTACAAACTTATTCTGAATCTCTGGCATTTAATAATAGACTTCTAACCAACATCCTCCTGTTATTTCCAATGAGCAATATAATCCTTCAGACAAAAAAAAAACAAAAACATTTTGCTGTAGCAAATTCACAAACAGTTTTCGTTCAAAAATATAGAATGATGTACCAGCAGCTCTCATACAAACATAATGCTTGTGGACTTACGCGCATATTCTGAATAATTAGTAACATACAAAGCCGCTCTTATTCACAACTAAATAATAAAGAGTTATGACTTGACATGTTTGCTGTATACCACAATCAAAAACAGCTTATATAAAAAAAGTGAATGAACATCTGCAGAGAGCACAGTCAAAATGTAACTTTTTGAGACTGGCATTGCACATATTGCAGGGCAGTATAGTAGGCCTACGTATCCAGTGTTCGAATTGAGGGGGGGCTGGGGGGGTCCGGGACCCCCCATAAGCATCAAGGGACCCCCCATAAGGCCCAAAAAAATTACCTCGGGGGGTCCCCTGGTTTTTCATTAAAACTAAAATAATAGAAACATAATTTATTAGGTAATATATTTTTTTTTAATCAAAGTATTGTGCTGCCGCTCCCATTAGAAAGTAATTCAAATTAGATTTGCGTCTGAAAAGACGCTCAAGTGCGCCACACCACACGCTGTTTTCTGAAGGAATTTACAGACTGTTGAATTTATAAACAGATACATTTTATTTATCATGGCATTTATACGCCAAAAATAGTTTTTTTTTTTTTTCGTGTTAATGATACGCACTGCAAACCCCTTGGGTAGGATTAGGGGTGTGGAGTACGTGCGTATTACACGCCATAAAGTGCGTATCATATGCACGCAAAAACTATTTTTGGCGAATAAATGGTACGAGAAATAAATTTCGTGCTATAGCCTAGATAAGCATTTTCTGACAGAGTCTGACAGAGTGGATTCTCATTTTCACCTCACGATGACGGTAAGATAATATTTCTCTCTTTTATGATTGTTTGGTAATTTACTGATCTGAATAGAATTTCGACATTAACGCTTATCCGGGACACGTGCGTGTGTTTTTTAAGGGACAAGTGAAAGAGAATTGTACTTGCCCAACCGGACAATTGCCCTGATTAAAACAATTTTCAATATCAAAAAAATAAAATAAGAAATAACGTATTCGGTTACTAACGTAACCTCAGATCCCTGAGAGTAGGGAAAGAGTATAGACTAGAGAGTAAAAATTAGGGAAAGAAATGCCCTTTATAAAGCTAAAAAAAATTATTCTGATAAGAGTGTTTTCCAACAGTGATGTAGTGAAACATTGACAATTTAAGTTTGAAGGGAGTAAAGTCTCTGTTTAGGCTGGAAATGTAATTTTTACAAAAGAAGAACTTTTATTTTAAATAAATCTTAATTTTAAATCAGCCTACTTCAGTGTGATATTTTATCATATTATCATGCTTAACACTGAGAATTTGAATAATTGAAATGAGATGATCAGATGCAGATAGCCTATCTAAATCAGAGAATATCATATAGGTTCGGGAGGTTGGCGGGTGGATTATTTATTTTTAACAGCAGATTCGGGGAACTCAAAGTGCACCAATTAATGAATTTATCTTTAAAATGTACAAAATTTTCTTCCGGGGGGGCATGCCCCCGGACCCCCCTAGATGTACCGAGCTCAACCCACACAAATACTCTGAACACTAAAAGTTAAGTAAATGAAATTATAGTATTATATGAAATAAATAAATGACAATATGTATATCATTACGTTTTTTTTTTTTTTTTTGGGGGGGGGGGACCCCCCAAGAGCTTTGACACAATTCGAACACTGTACGTATCTACGTGCAGATCGGTTTACAGCATATTGATGTTAAAACTAAACAATACAGAAAGCAGCTCTCATACAAAAAATACTAAATAGGTAATAATGAAATTGCCAATTTTCCATACGTAAGCTTTTAACGAAGAGAGTGCCGTTCGAATTTGGCGCTCAGCCATCATGCGTCTGTTATGTGCACGGGACAGACTGTCCGCGCACTGCACGTGCACGTCCGCTTTAGAGTTCCGCCTTTTGCGTTCCGTCAATATTACGTTATTAGAAAAAAAAAATATATATTTTTTTAGAAAATCGATTTTTGACATTTGTGAATCGATTCAAAATCGTCCACGTCCGCATCGCGATGCATCTAAGAATCGATTTTTTTCCCCCACCCCTAGGAACGGGGGCCAATCAGGGGCCAATCAGATTTCAGCAGGAGCCAGGGCCCCTGTGGCCCCGCCTCTAGAACCGCCCCTGGTGTAGGTCCAAAGCCCCTGGTGCACATCTGGTGTCAGTGCATAGTAAAGAGGATAATAATTACTTGCTCTGCCTTGTGAAAAAATTTAACCCAAGAAACTTTCTTGGAGGCTTTGAATTCTTAAAAAGACAGAAGTCTGAAGAGGTTCACAAATGGGGAGACCAAAGAGAAATGACTGAGTTGTTATTTTCTGTTTTTCATTGACATGCATCCACTTGCTTCATCCACTACCCAAACAAACTTTCTTTCTTCAGTTTTTATTTTTATTTTTATTTTTTAACTTCTTTCTCCCTTTTCAGTCTGGTAATGTTTTTTGGCTTGATGGTTCCTGGAATTATCACATTTGGACAAGTGGTGAACCCAACTGTCATAGATCGCACCTCTGTGGCTCTCTCCGATCACCGAAGGACACCATCACCGGAGTATTGAACTACATTTCCCATCAGCCCCGTACCTAGGTCTAATCACCTGCACAGATGCATCCACTTCTCCCCTCTATATAAACTGCCTCCGAATTCTTACACATTGCAAAGTCTTGTTCTGCCCCGGCTAACATTTCTGAGCGTTTACTCTACATTGATTGATTCCCTGTTATCTGACCCTTGACTGTTTATTGATTCTAGTTTCTTCGTCTGCCCCGACCTCTGCCTGGTATTGTTTATGATTCTGGATATCCTTTGACATTCTTAACACTGTTCTCCGAGTACTGCTTGTCTGACCATTCTCTATTAAATAATACTGCAAATGGATCCGAACGTCTCTGACTCTGCATCACACCAACCACATGTACACCAGCACGGAGGAATGCGTGAGAGGAACTGCAAAGGTAAGTATGGAAAGACAGAGGAATCCTATAATGGGTTATAGGATAATCACATTAAATTTAAACTTGATGTTATCAGCTGCGTTCGATACTATAGATCACATAATACTCTTAGATCGACTACAAAATTATACTGGTGTTCAAGGACAAGCATTAAGCTGGTTCAGATCATACCTATCTGACCGATACCATTTTGTCTATTTAAATGGAGAAAAATCGATCATAACTCCAGAAAACTATGGAGTGCCGCAGGGATCTGTGTTAGGCCCTCTGTTATTCTCAATATATATGCTGCCACTTGGAAATATTATAAGGAAACATGGAATTAGTTTCCATTGTTATGCTGATGACACTCAAATATATATTTCATCACGGCCGGATGAAAACGCTAAATTATCCAAATTGACAGTGTGTTAAAGATATAAAAGATTGGATGACGCGCAATTTTCTTTTATTAAATCCAGACAAGACAGAGGTAATACTTATCGGTTCAAAAAACCGCCCACAAAACCTCTCACAATACAACTTTAACATCGTAGGATGTCCTGTTACATTATCCTCTACAGTAAAAGACCTGGGTGTTACATTAGACTGCAACCTGTCTTTTGAAAATCATATTTCATATGTTACAAAAACAGCCTTTTTCCACCTTAGAAACATTGCTAAGCTACGTAATATGCTATCAGTTTCTGATGCAGAAAAGTTAGTTCATGCGTTCATGACCTCGAGACTAGATTACTGTAATGCTTTATTAGCCGGTTGTCCTGCATCCTCAATAAACAAGCTACAGTTAGTCCAAAATGCCACCGCTAGAGTTCTTACTAGATCAAGAAAATTTGACCATAACACCGATTTTATCATCACTACATTGGTTACCTATAAAGTTACGTATTAATTACAAGGTATTGCTACTGACTTATAAAGCCCTAAACGGCTTAGCTCCAGTTTATTTAACGGATCTTCTATCGCCCTATAATCCATCGCGCTCTTTAAGATCACTAAATTCGAGGCTTTTGGTCATACCTAGGATATCCAGATCCACCAAAGGAGGGAGAGCATTTTCACATTTAGCTCCAAAACTCTGGAATAGTCTTCCTGATACTGTTCGTTGCTCAGACTCGCTCTCCCAGTTTAAAACTAGATTAAAGACGCATCTCTTCAGCCAGGCATTCATATAATACTTTTAATCTTACAGTTAAATCCGGTCTCTAGTTCATAAACGCCAGAGGAGAACTGGCCCCCGACTGAGCCTGGGTTCTCCCAAGGTTTTTTTTTTCTCCATTAGGTCACCTGATGGAGTTTTTCGGTTCCTTGCCACTGTTGCCTTTGGCTTGCTCAGTTGGGGATACTTAATTTAATTAATCAATCATCAATACTATTGATGAGCATTACCAAACGTGGATGTTTTACACTAGAAACAAACACTGATGTACTATTTTATTTAATACTGTGAAGCTGCTTTGATACAATCTGTATTGTGAAAAGCGCTATATAAACAAAGTTGACTTGACTTGACTTGACTTTGGCTAAATTATTTATTATAGTGATATTGATATTGTACATGTCACTTTCCCTCACATTTTCAGAGGCTGGCAGGTGGAACGACGACTCTTGTGATGTCAAGAAAAACTACATCTGCGCCTTCAAACGACATGACACGCTGAAAGAAGACCATGAGTAGATGGAGCAGTTTTATCATCCCATAAAACTTTCTGAATTAAAGGATTTTCTATGCATCAACAAAAAAATATATAAAAACTGATTAAAATGATAATAAAGAACTTTTGCAATCAAAACAAGCACTTGATTTTATTTATTAAGTGTTTGCCTGATTTAGAACCACTAATTAAGAATACTTTAATACTTCAAAGTCATCGCCTTTAGCCAGGTTTTAAATACTGCAGAATTTCATAGGTTTCTCACAGAATTCTCACATTAAGCACAAAACTGAATTCAGGAAGTAGTATAAAAGGGAAAGGGATGGAAAGGAAAAAAACAATAATTAATAGCTTGTTGATTTACAGTTCATGAGCAAAATCGAAAAGCAAGCAAAGGACGCACACACACAATCTAAAATTATTTTACATAATAAATCTCATTATAATATGAAAAAAGACTATGATTTAATGTGCTTTACAGTTCATCAGCAGTTATAAATGAACAAGTGTATTATTAACTTCAATAACACAAAATTCCATTTTGCCTACATTAACATGATAAATCATCATATTTATGACATTTGTTATAAAAAGAATTGTTAGGGTGAATAAAAAAAGGTGAGTTATTTCCTAGCAAATAGGAAAATAGAACATGATCACCATTATCCACTGTAACATCTTAAATCAGTGCAATCCAAACTTACAGTCATTTCAGTAGTTTTTCAGTAAAACTTTTTCCACCAATAAATGTCCTTTAGCTTCAGTTTTGAATTTTCTAGTCTTTACAGTCAAGGTGTCCTTTAATCTGCTAAAAAAAAATGGAAAATCAGACATAACATTAATACAATGATCACATTACTTGATTAAATAATGGAATTGTTTTAGTACAAAATGGTCTTTCTCTATTTGTACCTTGCTGTGTTTTTTTATAGATTATTGTCTACTGTATGTGATTTTACTGACCTGACAACTGCAGATGATAGAGCAGTCATGGAGTGACGGCATGATCTAGAAACAGTGGTGAATGATGAGGAGGAGACTTGGAAAAGGGGATGCTGTTAAATGGTAGAGATGCACGGACAGGGGATTCATTCAGGATGTTTTCAGGAATCTCGTAGAATTTGGCATTTGACTTTTCTTTTTTTACTGAGAGAAAAAAACGAGAGTAACAAATCTGTCAGAGGTTTGCACATGTTCATTTCTCTCATTTAGTACATTCACTCCACCAAACCCTCCAGAGCGTTTTTCTCACCTTTTTTGGGTGGTTTGTTGTGGGGTCTCTTTTTGCTGAGACCAATTCGACTTTTGAGAGCAGAGTTGTCCAGCAATTCAAATGACTGAGAGAGAAAAAAAATAATATTTGTCATATATTCCACTTTATATCAAGTTACAGTTAAAATCAAGGTAAAATAATTAAGTCTCTCACATATTACATAGTTACTTTAACGACAGAAATACAGAAGTATTCCCCACCTTGACTGCTGAAAAGTTCATCGGCGGAGCATCCGATGACTTTCTTTTCATTAATTTAAAATCATTTTTGGGTATAATATACATATCCAAACAGTCATAGATGTCATCTGATTTCTTTGACTTGCAGTCTATCCCAGATGCCATTTGTTTTATTGCATTAGTTGTTAGCAGTGCCTTAGGAATAGCAAAAGTATTTGCATCCTGTCTTAAATGCAAGTCACTGTTTACTTTTGCTACATTGTCCTGTTGAGCATCATTAACATCATCTTGACTGTTCTTTATGTCCTCTGACTGGTCCTGCTGTGGTGTCAAAAGTGGAATATCGAGCTGAGTATCTTTTTCTGTTTGGAGAACATCATATGTCATTGGTTGATCACTGGTGTCTTTCTCTGCTGGACTGGTTTTGCTGGGCAGGTAATTGAGCCATTCTTTTCCTGTGAATATCTCCTCCATTAAGTTGATCGGTTCAAGATCGAGTTTGAAGTCCTTTAAGGTAAATGTTCTGTTCAGAAAGACAAGATATATTAGACAAAAGGAATCGCCGGTGCAGCACAGATGTCTACTGATTAAAATATTTATTTAAGGTGCATAACAATGAATGACTAACGTTTCGATGTAAAGTTACATCTTCATCAGAGTCCTGGATTACAGAAGCGCAGAGAACCTTCTTTTCAACAAGATATATTAGATTGTACACTCACCTAAAGGATTATTAGGAACACCATACTAATACTGTGTTTGACCCCCTTTCGCCTTCAGAACTGCCTTAATTCTACGTGGCATTGATTCAACAAGGTGCTGAAAGCATTCTTTAGAAATGTTGGCCCATATTGATAGGATAGCATCCTGCAGTTGATGGAGATTTGTGGGATGCACATCCAGGGCACGAAGCTCCCGTTCCACCACATCCCAAAGATGCTCTATTGGGTTGAGATCTGGTGACTGTTTTAGTACAGTGAACTCATTGTCATGTTCAAGAAACCAATTTGAAATGATTCGAGCTTTGTGACATGGTGCATTATCCTGCTGGAAGTAGCCATCAGAGGATGGGTACATGGTGGTCATAAAGGGATGGACATGGTCAGAAACAATGCTCAGGTAGGCCGTGGCATTTAAACGATGCCCAATTGGCACTAAGGGGCCTAAAGTGTGCCAAGAAAACATCCCCCACACCATTACACCACCACCACCAGCCTGCACAGTGGTAACAAGGCATGATGGATCCATGTTCTCATTCTGTTTATGCCAAATTCTGACTCTACCATCTGAATGTCTCAACAGAAATCGAGACTCATCAGACCAGGCAACATTTTTCCAGTCTTCAACTGTCCAATTTTGGTGAGCTCGTGCAAATTGTAGCCTCTTTTTCCTATTTGTAGTGGAGATGAGTGGTACCCGGTGGGGTCTTCTGCTGTTGTAGCCCATCCGCCTCAAGGCTGTGCGTGTTGTGGCTTCACAAATGCTTTGCTGCATACCTCGGTTGTAACGAGTGGTTATTTCAGTCAAAGTTGCTCTTCTATCAGCTTGAATCAGTCGGCCCATTCTCCTCTGACCTCTAGCATCAACAAGGCATTTTCGACTGCCGCATACGGGATGTTTTTCCCTTTTCACACCATTCTTTGTAAACCCTAGAAATGGTTGTGCGTGAAAATCCCAGTAACTGAGCAGATTGTGAAATACTCAGACCGGCCCGTCTGGCACCAACAACCATGCCACGCTCAAAATTGCTTAAATCACCTTTCTTTCCCATTCTGACATTCAGTTTGGAGTTCAGGAGATTGTCTTGACCAGGACCACACCCCTAAATACATTGAAGCAACTGCCATGTGATTGGTTGATTAGATAATTGCATTAATGAGAAATTGAACAGGTGTTCCTAATAATCCTTTAGGTGAGTGTATTTGTATTAACTAAAGTAAACAAAGATTAATGCAACAAATATATTGTTCATTGCATGTTAGTTAATGCATTAACTACAACATTAACAAATGGGACCTCATTGAAAAGTGTTACCATAGATTCAAACCTTTGTTGGGTTACACTTTATTTTGATAGTCCACTTTAGACATTCTGTTAACTAAGTAACTTTTCAACTACATGTCAATTAACTCTCATTCATTTGCAACTCCATGTCAACTCTCATTAGTATTAGTAGACTTTTACATAACTCTTATGTAAAAGTCTACTAATACTAATGAGAGTTGACATGGAGTTGCAAATGAATGAGAGTTAAGGTTTAGGTTAGTAGAATAAGTTGACATGTACTTGCAAATATAGTCAGTTACAAAGTATACAGTCAGCAGATATTAAGCATATCTACTCTAATGACCTCTAGTTGCCATGTAGTTGCAGTGTTTCTCAACCCTGTTCCTGGAGGAACGCCAACAGTACACATTTTGAATGTCCCTTAGGTCTTCCTTATCTGACCCATTTATTTCAGGTCTTGGAGTCTCTTCTAATGAGCTGATGAGTTGAATCAGGCGTGTTTGTTAAGGAGAGTTTGAAAATGTGTAGTGTTGGGATGCGTCTCAATCGGCTCCCCAGCCTCGTATTTCGTGAATCTCATTCGGGCACTGGTAAGGACAGTAAGGACCCTGCGCTCACGACACATGGCACTGATGACTCTATTTCCGGTGACATGACAACGTCCTCATTGTACAACATCACTACTGGTATTTATGAACAACTGCAGAACTGATATGAAATTATTTTCTTATTGTTACATATAAGTGCAAGTGCAGCCATAAATATTTCAGCCATAAATAATTTATAAATGTTAGCTATTATGTTCATTACTTTTGATGCATGTTTATGCTGAAATATAATTAAATAATGGTTCTTAAAAACATCGATTGCGTGTCATTATGTGTAGTGAGTTGGCTCACCTGTGTGATTTATGTTTTGTACTTCAGAACTTCCGTGAAGGGAACATAGTGAGCATCGATGCTCCCTGGTTTTCACGGTGCATTTTGGGACTTTTAAGGCAGCAAACATTTCAGTGCACTGGAAGAAATTTGTGATTGAGACAGACAGCACTTAAAATGGCAGACTCCCTGAACATTACCCTGACTACTGAACTAGGGAGCTGATTGAGATGTTGGTGTGCCTCCAGGAACAGAGTTGGGAAACACTGGTCTATAGTGGATTATCGAAATAAAGTGTTACCTGTCGTTGCCTCAAAATATGATACAGTGTTTTTAACAGTGGACTTTGTGTGCAACTTGAGATATTACCAGAGGCTATGTATTTCCACCATTTATCCATATTTTTTCCAGTTTTTAAGGGCCAGCCGTAGCAGATCTCTATTACAACATACATGTTTGTGTTTGATTTGTTCCATCACTTCACATAAAAGGAATGTCACAGAACTAGAAATGAGTTATAAATAGTTGGACTTCATAATACAAATAAGGAAGTGCTCTTAAAAAAAAAAAAGTTTCAATTGGAAAAAAAGTAATGTGCATATAACATTTAAACAAGTGGGGTTCTCAACTCTGGCCCTTGAGGTCCACTTTCCTGCAGAGTTTATGCAGTATTCACTCCATGTTGTAATTACAATAGTCTCAAGATGACAACATGCAACGTTATATTCTGGGCTGGGAATTATGCATTTCTATGGCACCACTATCAATGCCTAAATTAATATGCAGGGGTCACGTAGTATAAGTAGGAACTCTCGAACAATTCCCATCTTACAAGAAGTAATTATGAGCTCTACGAGGACGTGAACGCTTTTTACAAGTTGAAATCATGTAATTTAAGTAATTACGACATGGCGTGAGTTAAACTGTAATCAAAAACACGTGAACAAGCTAATCAATGTTTTCAGGATTACTAGAAAGATACGGCAGGTGAGTTTGATGAAGGTTGGAGCTAAACTCTGCAGGAAGGTGGACCTCGAGAGCCAGAGTTGAGAACCCCTGGTCTATATCACATGTGTCAAACTCAGCTCCTGGAGGATCACTGTCATTCAGAGTTTAGCTCCAAAATACCTGGATGTTTCTAGTAATCCTTTAGTCCTTGATTACCTGGTTCAGGTGTGTTTAATTAGGGTTAGAGCTCAACTCTGCAGGACAGTAGCCCGAGGTTGAGACCCTTACACTGAAAAAAGGTGTGTTGGATTTACACGATTTAATCATGTACATCGGCCCCACATGAATCATTTAAAGGGTTCACCCAAAAATGAAAATTCTGACATTAATTACCCTTATGTCGTTCCAAACCCGTAAGACTTTCGTTCATCTTTGGAAAACAAATGAAGATCTTTTTGATGAAATCTGAGAGATTCCTGTCCCTCCGTTGACAGCTACACAACTGACACTTTAACGCTTCAAAAAGTTCATAAAGAGATCGTAAAACTAATCCATATGAATTGAGGGGTTTAATCCAAATTTTCAGAAAATTTTACTTTATGATGAACAGATTGAATTTAGGCTTTTATTTGCATATTAATCAACTCACACATCAGATCTGGTAATGGAAGCTCAAGTATGTTCCTTCTCGTGTTACACAGCACGTTCGAGCTTCTGCAAGAACCAATGAGGTTCATTCTCGTGTTACGCAGCATGTTAAATTAAATCTGTTCATCACATAAAGCGATTGAGTCTCGTCAAAGTGGTTGTTGGTAAGGCTGTCAATAGAGAGTACAGAAATCTCTCAGATTTAATCAAAAAGATATTCATTTGTGTTCCGAAGATGAACGAAAGTCTTACGGGTTTGGAACGACAAGAGTAATTAATAACAGAATTTTCATTTTTGGGTAAACTATCCCTTTAAGATAAAAAAAAATAAATTAAGATAAAAATTCAAACTTAAATATCAATAAAAGTGAATTCACAAAATATGAATAAATACAACAATAGTAGGCTATATAAACAATATAAAAATAACACTGGTAAATATGTTTAGCATATCCCACCTGTTTAAGAAAACATATCTCCCCTTTTTTGGTGGAAGTGGTGGAACCTCAACTTCCATCTCCATGGAATTTATCTGCATGGTGATTCGTTGAGCACAGGGAAAAGTTAAATAGTTAAAACGCAGCTAACAAAAAAGTTTATCAGTTCCAACATTCATTGAAATTAAAGATCTGTCATACTTTAAGATGTATGAGAATAGAAGTATGATAAAGTAAACATACGGATTGTGCCTCTTCTTCCCCACTGTCTTGGATGCTCTTGCTGTCGGCGTTCTCACAATCATGTTTTTCTTTCAACTTTTCCATTAATTTATGAGTAAGATTCTTCATCTTGTTTTTCACTCCCTTCTTTTGCATTTTGACAAGAGAGTTCTCCTGTTCCACCCCCCCGAAACTCATATCTGAATCCTCCCATCCCAAAATCGCAGCAGCTTTGCTGAACCTTTTCACTGTATCTGCAATGTTTTCATATTCCTGGAGGTTTGACATGCTTGGAGCTGAGAGGGTTCTCTCCTCCCTACGCTTCTGGGCTAATGGATCTGAAGCGGATCTTGCTGTCCTGCTTGTGACGTTCACAGCAGTTTGATAGGTTACAACACTGCTTGTGTCCATACCAACTGCTTTTGAGGGACCACCACAAGCCTCATCTAGTTGTTCATGCTTAAACTCCATCTGTGCAGTGTCACATCTCTCTGAGGACATCGAGAGGAGAGGCATGTATGCAGATGATTGTTGAGACGGATTATATGCAGCTCCAGCCATGTGCTCCTCCACGCTTGGCTCTTTGTTGTTTTTGTCCTCCAACAGCTCACCTTCTTTTGGTCCCTGACTTGATTCTGCTGCTTGTGTTTGTATGGATAAAGAGATAGGAGGAAAACTCTTTCTCTCACATTCATGCAACTCATCTGGAGGCCCTCTGAACTCTTCAACCCCTTCATTTCCATCTTCTGTTGTAGAACTCCTTGTTGGTTGTTTCTCATCACCATCAGATCTGACTGTGGTATCCAAATCGTTCCTGTCTTCATTTGCTATACGTTCTTCAGACTCCAGAGATTGGTAAAACACACTTTGGGAGGTTGTATCTAGAAGTGCATCTGATTTGAAAGTACTTCTATTTGGACGGTGAACACGTTTTCTTGGACTCGTGTTAAGTTTCAGCAGCATAGACTGCAGCAATGAGATGTTATTCTCATGACCTTCCCTCACATCACTCTGCATGAAAAAAGACAATTAATGCTTTTATGTAACTATTTACCTTTTATTTCTTCAAACTTAGTTCTAGTATACTTTATAAGATTGTACAATAGCGACAGAGCATATTTAGCCTACTCTAATATATTATACAAACCATATATCATTTTAGATCTTTGTGTGCTCTTTAAGAACTTAAATGCGTTCTTGCAGATCTATATCTTGTCTTTAACAATCTTTTCATACCTTTGCTGTTTGTTCCTCCATAGTCTCTCATTTTCGGTTATCCTTTACATATCCTGCATTGCTTAATTATTTTGAAGAGCGCTAAAACTTAATCTGTCTTTTCTTTAATCCATAGAATAGCTCTTGCAAAACAGTTGTGCAACCAGTGTGGAGCACCTTGTTTCTGTGCTTCCCTCTTAGTCACTGCCTTCTCTCTGTCTTTGAACGTCCTTTTATAGTCTAGCATTTCTGTACTGCCAAAACCTGTTTTCTAAATCTTATCTCACAATCCATCTCCTCCTCTATAAATCATTTCAAAATGTGCAGTTTGTGCAGAAATGTAAAACATGGAGGAAGGAAACTGTAAAATATTAAGAATTAACTTACAGAATGTGTCTTGATGTTATGTTATTTTTCATAATCAAACATATCTCTAGTCTTTACTGGACTGCACGGAAGCAGGAAACATTTAACGATTTCTTCAAGAAATAAAATCCTGACTGGAAATGTTAAAGAATCTTTCTGTATTTGGATCTTGCCAGAAGGAAGCACATTGGTCTGACAAACTTGACAAACAGGAAAGTCTAGTGATCTGAGAAATTCCTTCCAGGACTTTCCACTTAATCTTTGAACTGCATTCTTGATTGTAAATGATGTCATGACTTCCACACATAGATATGTGCTCACACACACCCACACCAGTGAAAACACATGCTTACTGCATACACAACACTGCAGTGGGTTCTCAACCTTTTTGACACCAAGGTCCCCCATTGTCCACAACAATATTCAAAGGCCCCATGACTTTTGTTGTGATTTATAAGGATTTAAAAAATATTTTGTATTTTTGTACATTTCAACTCCATTAAATATTTATGAGTTTGTCAATATTATAAAAATGTATATTCATCACAATTTTAAAATTGGCTTCCATGTTCAAGACTGTTTTTGTAGTTTTGACAGTTTTAATTAAAATAAGAAATATATATATTTTTAGTTGTATTGTCTAAGTTATTATTATTATTAATTCATCTTGAGACCCCTGGGGGAGAACTACTGGCATACTGAATGAATGAATGAATGAATGAATGAATGAATGAATGAATGAATGAAAAACTGTTCTATGACCACATCAACTGGCATGTGTAATTTCAGAGATAAACATGATTTCACCAAGTACAAGGTTCTGGATCCATTCAGAGAATACTGGAACAACATTCCAATCAACCAATCAGATTTGAGGGCCAGGTTTACAGTTAATGTCAAGTTTAGGCTTACAACAAGGGTTAGGGGCTTCTACACATATTTTTTTCTCTAAGTTTAGGTTTAGGGCTAGGGATAGCATATTACTTGCCAAAATCACGGCGACCGTATTTAGAGTAGCATAGTTAGCCTATAATCTCAAAAATAAAGATGATAGACGCTCATTTCCATTTTCAATCCAAATTTCTGTAAATGTCTAATCATCTTTTTGGAAGTGATGAAAGTATACCTGGAATAGCCTCAGTGTGGCTGCATATTTTGGCAAATTCAGACTCATCAGGGTAAAGGCTATTCCATATAGAAAATGTGCATACTGTACAGTGTAGCCTACACAGTATAGCCCATGGACATAATAAATACATTTATTTATTATGTGTCTATGGTATAGGCTAGCCTACATGAAAAAATCATAGGGAAAAAATAGTAGAATGGTTGTATGCTAATTCAGAGAGTTCCAAGGTCACTGTGGCAACCAATGAAAGCCTACAGTGGTCGTCACGTGATCTAGATTGCGGAACACAACCACTGTTTTGTACTTTGTACCAGAGAATGTCTAAAAGGAAGAGAATTGGCACTCTCTGCTTACTTCCGGTTTCTGGACTGGCTGCAGTAACACGTCTCTGTCCATGCGGGGGCGCTCGCAGGCGAGTGCAGAATGAATGGAGGTCTATGGCGAAAAACCCTCAAAATCCACTTTTCTCAGGATATAATTTTTTGTCTAGTAATTTGAATGTTGTATTCGAAAGGAGATGCAAAGAAATTACACATTGCTGGGTGTTAGATTTTTTAGAGTCACTTATTTGGTTTAAAAAGTCTTTTAAAATGTCAATGACGTCAGAATGCTGACGTCATTAGCAGAATGCTAGCGTGTTATGGGCAACAACAACTCAACCTGTAAGAAATCGAAAAGAAATAAGTACTCGTTCATTCAACTTTCGACCTATAACCCATGTTGAACTTGCAAAACCTACAATAAAATCTGAGATTTCTCAACGGCAATCGGGTGAAAGAGACACATTTAGCCGTCTAGCCCCATTGACTCCCATTCATTCTGCACTCGCCCGCGATCACCTCCAGTGGAATTCTAATGGAACTGCAACCAAGATCGATACAATGGGGCTAATAGGAAGTGCCAAGGCTCTCCGTAGACGGGCTCTGTTTGTACACAATATCCCACATGTTTTCTTGCTGTCGCTTTAAACGGAATTGTATTTCTTTTTAAAAAAAATGACGATGTCAGCGGTCGCCCACGTTCTCGTGCCCTTCCTGCTTTGCATAGCGCTTGCAAACACTCACATTTTCGACAAAGTTTTGGTGGATGTCACTTATGATCACTATGCGGAGAAGAAAGTAGACGATCTCCCTGCCTTCTTGGCCATGCCGTTTAACTGTCTGATAAATTCAGGATACGTATTATTGGGAATCTATTGGATCTTGCAACGGATGTCAGACAGTAAAAACAGCAGTGGAGCCGCTTACACCAAAGACGTGTTTGCGCTCATGGCAGTCGCATATGGACCGGTGCAGTGGGTCCGCTTGGCCACCTTGGGGCGCGCGCCCGCTGTTTTGGACCAGTGGTTCACTTTACCTATTTTTGCGTGGGTGCTGGTGTGGTGTAATGTCATTGACCAAGGCTGGTCATCTCGTTACGCTTTAATGGTCGAATCGTGCTCCATCCTCAGCTATGGCCTGGCGCTCTTCCACGACCGAGGGTTTGAGGTAGCTCTGGGTTTTCACGTCTCCTGCGCCGTGTTCAAAGGCGTCCGAGCGCAGATGAGCCACGGAGATACGCAGTCCATGCGCTACCTGTGGTTGGCGGTGCTGTCCTGCGCTGGTTTCGTGGTTCTGAAGCTTCTGGATCATTCTCTTGCAGAGTACTGGGTGTTTCAAAATCTCACGGGACATTTCTGGTCCAAAGTTTGCGACATTCTGCAGTTTCATTACAGTTTTTGTTTTCTCACTCGCCTTAGTGAAAATGCACAAAAACGCTCTTCATAAATGCTCATACATGTCATTTAATAAGTAGCCTACGTACTGTGAACACAATACAACCGAATAATAAGGCAATGAACATATGCTATATTTTGTATTATTTGTCAGTAACATCATGTCACACTGACAGCCTACAGATTGTACAAATGTCTAATGATTTTAATGTGATCAACGAGTTTGTAAATACACACTGATCTGATGATCTTCTTTATCTTCCTGATTCATTTTAGCAATCCTTTTTTTTTTTTTTAAGGGGGCATATTTTTCCTAACATATAAAAACATGAGCCATTTATGTATTGGCTATTTGGACTGAATCCCTATAATACAGTATTTTATTACCTCTCTCTCTCTCTCTCTCTCTCTCTCTCTCTCTCTCTCTCTCTCTCTCTCTCTCTCTCTATATATATATATATATGCTATATATTTTGGTAACACTTTACTAAGGTTGAACTATCCATGAGCAATACATTTGTTACTGTATTGTTCATCTTTCTTTGTTAACGTTAGTTAATACAAATACAGCTGTTCATTATTTGTTGGTTACTTAACTACCTAACTTACTCTCTCTTTATATATATATATAGTTCCTAATAGTCTCATTTTCCAGTTTTTAAGTTGAAGACTAAAAATGAATGTAAATGCACAATATACAAATTAACAGCCTATTATTCTTGCCTTAACTTGACTCATTAAAACAACTAGCAAAAACACACTGCAATATTGTATCATTTGTTACAATTAAAAATCATAATATGATGCATTACAAAGTGTTTCACAGAAGAAAAAAACTTTCTTATCTTTTTGCTTGTAAATAATCTTCATATTTCAAGCTTTGTAATCCCAGTCAGCACTGGCTCTGAAAAAGTCGATCTCCTTTTTTTCCAGAACAGTATGAATACTGCTTCTCGGAAGTCTTTATTTGTGCAGTAGATGAATGGGTTTAAACAACAGTCCAGATACGCCATTACTGATGATAGTGATCTCAGCCATTCAGGAGAAGGGGACAGATCAAGCCTTCCAAGGAGAACCAACTAGGACAACAAGAATGAGCAGAATTTTTATGGACCAGAGAGGCCACTGAAAAACACACAGAACAGAAGATTTTTCCATTCTTTTCTCACCTCAGATACAGCAAATGGAGCATAGCAGAACAGATACAAGATCACCAGTAGTGGCGTGACAGAGGACAGATCATCCTTGCTATACAAACAGATAAAACGTGCAAACTGATATCACAGGAAATGACCTTATGAAAACCTCTGTGTTCACCACTTCCAACTCTACAAACCTGGAATACTCTTTCCCAAACCCTACACAAGTCAGGATGGAGCAGCAGAGTATGAGGAGAAATGGGATGAAGATGGAGATGGAGAACGCACAGAGGATGTAAACCAGCATGTCAGAGTAACTGCTCTCCCAGAACACTGCACACAGCATTTCAGCTGGATCATACCTGAACATGGGACGCAGAGTACAGTGAGAAGTTATGTAGATGCATATACAGTATTTGGAGTATCTCTGAGCATCTTTACCCACCTTATCCAGTCATAGACTACTGGCACTGCTCCAAATATAGCTCCAATGCACCATGATGCCACACATGCAACTGCCATGACAATAGACAGTATTTTACCTTTGGAAGGAATGCCCATAAATCTCTGAACACAGAGAACAGCTGAGGACAAAGAAGAAAAGAATGCTGTAATTGTGACATAACACTTTTTTATAGATAACTTGGAGGAGTTTAGTTCTCAGAATATTCACCTTAAATTAAATGTTTTTTTTTTTATGAAAACTTTGAAATTTAAAGTCAAAAGACTTGCTTCAATCATATTAAGAATTGTACCCCTTTTAAATAACTAAATATTTAAATAATAATAATTTAAAAACTTTTTTTATAATTAATTATAACGAATGAAGAAAAATCCAAAGCTAGGACAAAGAACTGTTGTAATTGTGACATAACTTTTTTTATAGAACATTTAGATTTTTTTAAGGCTAAAACTATAAGTTTAGATCTCTGAATAACTTCGCTTTCTAATTCAATTTTATTTAAAAAATACTTGAAAATAAAGTTAAAAGACTTGCCTTAATCATTTAAGAATTTTACCCTTTTTAAATAACCAAATGAAAATTAAATAACCAAATAAATAATAATGAAAGAAGAAAAAAATCCCAAGCCGAGGAGGAGGACAGAGGAAAAGAATTGTATAAATGTAACAATTGTTTTATATATAGATCATTTAGATTTGTTTAAAGTCTCAAACAAGGAGTTTAGCTCTAAGAATTTTACCCTTTTAACCTTTTAAATAATAATAATAAACATTTTATTAATTATAATGAAAGAAGAAAAATCTCAAACACTGGTATTGCTTGTAAGAAGTATTATTTAATCTTTCCTCGTAATATATCCTGTGTCCAACGCACCTGTCTGCACCCATTCAGTACAAAGGACTGTTTATATATTGTCCTTTATTACAAATGACAATGAAAGCAGTATTTGTAAAGATATCCCATAGAGCTATAATTAACTCTATAAATTGTTCAATGTCAGCCATACCTATACTTCCAATGGAAGAGGTGATGAAGGTGAACTTTAGCAGGCTCACCACCTCACACCAAGGTGAAATCTGACCATCACTCAGTACAGCTAAGAGGGAGCCACAGATTACGAGGAAGGAGCAGAAGAAATCTGAGAGCGTGAGACTGAAAAGTGGCAGCCAGTAAAGACACTGAAAATGGTCTTTACACTGTGAGAAAGCAGAAAATAAAATAAATCAAGGCATGAGGTAGTTCATTGTATTTGAAAACATTCTCTAAGGGGAAGAGAGAATATACATTATTCTTACCACTATTTTAACTATCAAAACCAGTCCATTTCCCAAAACACCCACTACCATCTCAGTTGTGAGAATGGGAGCGAGAACAGACTTCTCAATTCTGGACCAATAATTCTCCTCTGATTCCGTTATATTATTTGAAGTGTTCACTGAAAGGAATAAGATACATATTTTCACACATCGGAATCAAGAATCAATTTAGCAATGCAATTTACATACTTACAGCCAGGGCTTGACATTAACTTTTTTGCTCATCAGCGACTGTGGCTATAGTTGTTTTCCAAAGTTATTAGCCACTCTGCATTTTCACTGGCCACAATTTTGACATTGAAACAATGTGGGGAAACTGCCATAGCCTAGATATTTTTAATATTATCTCATAATTTGGCAGCAGGTTACTTATATATATATTAGGCTGCTGTCATTTTAAGACCTGATACCCATTGTACTGTTACACATGCATTTTCTTTCTCAACGGTTTACATTCACTTGAAAGTTAAAGCAACACTAAGTAACATTTTTTACCTTAAAATAATGTTTCCAAAATGGTTTCAGTGGTTCATCAAGTCGTAACAGGGTGAAAGGCACTTCTGGATTCGCTTTGCGGCCCTATATCTGCTAGAACCGCACTATGCAAGTTTGCCAAACCGGGTCGCGTTTCTGTAGTTCGAATGAGACATAAGAAAACTACAAATTTGACTTGCTTTATGTCAAGCGTTACAATAGTCATTATTTAGTTTTTCTTCGTTTCTGATGTCGCAATACGTCATACTTTCATAAAATCATGCAACATACTCTACCTTGTCTGAAGGCTGCGGTAGGCTAAATTATTTACGACAGCGGTAATGGACAATTCCGTTTCCAACCTGTAGGGCGACCGAAGAGGAAAAGTTCCTTAGTGTTGCTTTAAAACACAACTGACTGTGTCTACATGAATACTCGCATTTTGTTGTTCTTTTGTGAGTATTGGACTGTTTAAGCGCAATTAAATTACTCAGAAGGCGCCTTTATGTGCGCACATGAAATCTGCTAAAATTATTTAAAATGATGCGCAACCCAACGCAGAAATTCAAGCCATGTAACACCAGCAATATTCATCCGGAGCAAATTAAACGAGTGAGTAAAGGGACACGGGGTTTGTGTGTCAACTCATTGTCGGAGAGATGAGAGAGTATCTTTTCTGCGGAAAACTAGTATTGGAAGTGTTTCAGATATTTCAGTATGGATATGTATAGATATTTATATTTATGCATCTAATATTTTTGACAGCACTATACATTGCACTTAGTTTATTATTTCAGATGCCTTTTTAAGACTTGAAAAATATATATTATATATAAAATTCAACCTGCCAAAGTGACTAGTAGGAATGACTGCAGTCCCACTTTGGCTGAGTGTGTTATAGTTACGCGAAGATGAAGATAAAAGTGAACAGACTTTATTAAACGAAAGAGAACTACACCAAACTGAACATAAGCATTAATGAGAACCGTGAGAACTAAAACACAGGCATATATATGCTAAGTGAAAACAAAGATGATTGATTAACACAGGTGATTCCAATGAGGGAACTGATGAATAACCATATAAATAAACTAGAATGCAATGAGTAACCAAGGAGACAAACTGAGAACAAATGAGACATGTGATTGAAGGATACAAACTAAAAGTCCATGAGGGTGAAACTAAGAATAATCATGACAACTATGTTACTGCTGAAATCCACCCTCATTTTGCAGATGTTGTTGTTGTTAAAGTCAAGCCCTGCTTATAGTCTACATCAACCTGAGTAGGCTAAATAATTCAAAAGGAGACTTTCACAGTGATTTTGAGTTTGCCAAATAAACTTAAAAACCTCTTTAAAAAGAAGGTTATCCACGATAACCTTTTGTGCAATAGGTGAATGTTAAAGGTTCTTTAAGGAACAATCAATGCTTTAATTTTAAGTGTAAAACAGCATATTACATTTAATCCTTCACAGAATATTAGGGTACAGAGAATTTTGTTTAAAGGAGGTTAACTTACTTTGTCACCGAAGCAGAGACCTACAGATAAACCCAACGATTAGCATAGAAAAAGGAAAGCTTCACACTCGGCTGTTTTCTGGATATGTGATACGAGAGCACTGAACACCTTGATTACACGAGGAAATATAAGACGTCACAGCTTTCTTTAATTAAACTTAACCTGCTTCATTAAGCTTTAACCTTTGAACACTTATTCAGCCGTTTTCACAGTGACGGCACTAATGGTTGTGTGCAACAAAGCATTATAAGAGAAATCGTTTAATCCAGAAATCTTCATTTTAGGACTTTAAACACCAGCAGAACCCAAAAATGTAGTGTATAACACTCGTGTCTGTCTGAACTCTGAACATATTTTCAAAACTATGTTGTCATTATCATTGTACAATGCTGAAACAATGTTGACCAAAAAAAAAAAATCCAATGTTTGAGTGAAGGATCTGTTAATTTTAATAAAATGTCATATTATACAATTTCTCAAATAATATGATAAAACTACATTATTGAATACTTTTATGATAGTGGAACAATCCAAATCTATTTATAGAGGCCGTTTTATTAAATTTATTATTTTTAATTTAATATAATATTTTAATTTTGTATCCTTATTTGTAATTCTGTTCTGTCTTATATTTTGTAAGAGAATCTCACTTCCGGCGTTCTCCGTGTGCATTTCCACAATCGTCCGCTGTTCTGGTTGAGAAGGCCAAATAGCGACTGTCCGGTGAGTACGAATTGATTATTAAACTCAACTGTATTTTTTGTCTCTTTTTTTTTTTTTGTGAGCACGCAACGCATTTTGTGCAACCGATATAATTAATTAAATATTAAGAGGTCAAATATTGGTTTAAAGGTTATACGAATAATAGCAGTATAGTCATTGAAAGTCCTTGAGAAATCTGCCTGTGGTTAAGCTACTACAAACACTGCACGGGCAACATTTGCCTTCGAATAAATAACACTGAGTTACAGATAAGATTAAATATGTAAATACACATTGATGTCTTAATGAAACTGTGTAGTAAATGTGTCGAAAGCTAGTCTGCTTTACATGCTTGAGTTCGTGTCCTAAGTCAATTGCTGCAGTCCAAACAGTGCTTAATGCATTATTATGGACGTATTACATTCTGTCTAAAGATTAATTGATGTGTGGTTCTCAAATTAACCACATTTATGTAACTTATCTGCTACCTCGCGATATGAGCGGAACTAATGGTTTGGGGTTTTTGTTTACGTTCTGTAAGGGGAAGTAATTCATGGCACACTTTTGTGTAACTGCCAAATTGTTATTTTATTTTATTCATTCGATGTTTAAAAATTGTCAGTAGATGTCCATTAGAATGTTCAGTGTTGTAACTTGAGCAAAATACACATGAAGACCCCCATTCTACCTTATTATTGTCCCTTTTACCTACAGTGCACCTCACTGAGATGTCTGCTGCGTTACGTGTGGTCTACACCGTATCAAGGCCAGGTGGGGTTATGAAATAGAAGCATACGAATACAGTGGCATTTATGTATATCTTAATATGTGGTGATCAAAATAAAGACTTGGCTCACAGATGCGTGATGTTATGCATTTATTCCTTAGGGTCATTTCTGGCCAGTCAATGTCTTGCACGGCCTCTCAGCCTGTCTGCACACAGAGCAGGGATAAGTAAGTATTTCATAGTACAAAAACAGGATCCACTCTAATATACATTCTTAATAATAAAACCTTTTCCTATCACATCCCGGTTTTATGGAACCACGTTTCCGCATAAAATAAAAAAGATAATAGTGACTTTTAATTTCACAATTTTCTTCTCACAGTTGTTTTAAATTTTATACTCACTTTTTCTATATGCAGAGTATGTCAATAATCAGGAAGATGCCACAGATATGAAGTCCATCACGGACCGTGCAGCACAGACTCTTCTGTGGACAGAGCTGTTCAGAGGTCAGTAACAACATAAGCCTTTTATCTTCCATAAAGTCTTCACATAAATAATCCCGATTACTCAGAAAAGGTAGGAACCACCGGATATTTGTGTTGATGCAGGTTTGGGAATGACCATGAGCTATCTTTTCCGTGAACCTGCCACAATCAACTACCCATTTGAGAAGGGCCCTCTGTCTCCCCGTTTCCGTGGCGAACATGCTCTGCGCAGGTACCCCTCTGGAGAGGAGCGATGCATTGCATGTAAACTTTGTGAGGCCATTTGCCCAGCCCAGGTACACTCTTTTTCTAACTGCCCTTGTTCATCCTGATATATCATGACACTGTAATGACCAGCAGTAATTGCATGTATGTTTATTTATTTGCACATGTGAATAGGAAGAGTAATTACAAGAAAATAAAAGTAATGTATGCAAAGGGACACCCTAATTCTCTCACTCAGGCTATTACAATTGAGGCAGAACCTCGCGCTGACGGCAGCAGGAGAACAACGCGCTATGACATAGACATGACCAAATGCATCTACTGTGGCTTTTGCCAGGAGGCCTGTCCTGTGGATGCTATTGTAGAGGTGAGCATCTAGCAGCACACATTTCAACTGCTCATCCCGTCACTTAGTAGGTTGTTTAATGGGTTTTAAGACAACATGCCTTAAAGCAGAGGTGTTCGAACTGGTTTCTAGGAGATCTGTGGAAAAAAGTTTACAAAATTTATTTTTAGAGCTGTCAGAAAGATACTACAGCACAATATAAAAAATAAAGTAAGAAAAACCTAATAGGATATACATTACCATTCAAAAGTTTAGGGTCAGTAAGATTTTTGTAATGTGATCTCTTATGTTCACCAAGGGCGAATGATCAAAAATACAGTGAAAACGGTATTGTGAAATACTATTACAATTTAAAATGACTTTCTTTATATAAAAATTTAATTATATATTTTTTAAATATATTTTAAAATGTCATTTATTCCTGTGGTGTTAATCATTTCTCCAGTCTTCAGTGTCACATGATCCTTCAGAAATCATTCTAATATGCTAATTTGGATAACATTTATTATTATTATCAAAGATGAAAACAGTTGTGCTGCTTAATATTTTTGTGGAAACAGTGATACTTTTTTTTTTTTAGGATTCATTGATGAATAGAAATCGAAATCTTTTGTAATTTTCTGTATCTTTACTGATCAATTTAATGCATCCTTGCTTAAAGCTGCAGTCCATAACTTTTTGTGTGTTCAAAATTTATAAGCGAGTACATCATGAATCCATTTTCCAAACTGTGTTTTTTGACTTATCCTGAATTCCCTACGGAACACCTATAATAAGCGTTTATATTCGGACTATTTTAGACTGTGGAGTAGCCCATTACCTGTGTGACTCGTCATAGACATAAACAGAGAGAAGTAGCTCCGGTTCTTCCGCAAGACGCATGCAGTTCTGTTTATTAACCGCTAGAGCACCAAAAGTTATGGACTGCAGCTTTAATAAGAGTTAATTTGTTGTAAACAATCTTACCCCAAACTTTTGAACATTAGTGTATATATTATACAATGTGCATTAAATTAGTATTGTGATATTGTACAGCATGCAAATATTGCAGAAAATAAGCAGTGTACATGCTTAGGATGAAGCATGAATAAATTTGCCATATTGCATTGTACATGACCAGATTCCCTGAAGTTAATGTTTATCTCTACTCCTCTGTCTTTTCAGGGCCCCAACTTTGAGTTCTCCACAGAGACTCACGAGGAACTGCTTTATAATAAGGAGAAGCTCCTCAACAATGGAGATAAGTGGGAGGCTGAGATCGCTGCCAACATTCAAGCTGACTATCTCTATAGATAAACATGCTTCATGGACTGTCTACTCTCAACACAGTGACAATATAGTCTTCAACATGCTCTCTTACCAATAATCACAGTTTCAATTGCATAAGGAAGAATTGGTTTTAGACAGTTACAGTTGTGCTGATTGTACCTTTTCAATGCCCAGGGACTGAATTCTTTTCTGAAGATGCACATACTTTTTTCAACTTGGGCATACATATAGATGCTCAGTTCTGATATTAAGTTCACACATTCAAATAATAATAAAAAATACAGCAGCCTTGAAGTGGTGCCTCTCATTAAAACATTTCTCTGTAAATCTACAGCCGTCATTTGACTTTGAACATTCAGCACAACCTCACACAGAAACTGAGGTCAGTTGTGTAATAAGTGTCTAATGGCAGGAGAACCAAGTTGTTCTCGAAAACCACAAAGGATGACGCACTACTTTGAGGCCAATGTTATATTCTCATTTTGCAGCAGTCAATCCATCCTCCCCGTATTCTTCCTTCTTCCTTTCATATTTTGACCATCCAGTGGGTTTAAATGAAGAAAGAGTTGTAACAAACAAAAGCACTTCAGCAAGTGTTGAGTTTCTCACATTGTATCCTTGCAGGTAAAACATTTTATTTGTCCTTGTGAGAACTGTACAAAGACTAAATACTTGTGTACCGTATATAATAAATTAATGCTCTGTCCAAATCTTTCACAATCTCCTGCCTCTTCTTTTTAAATTGAAATATTTTGGACAGCTTCATAAAAATTATGTATATTTAAGATGAAGTTTTCATATTTTACTTCTTTGAATGTCTTTTTAAAGGGATGTGAAATCTTGGTTATCTTATAAAACCATAAATAAATGGTTATTTACACGTAGTAACAGTTCTATTTAGAGCCGTGTCTTCTTGAAGGACCGTTTTATTATAAATAGAGTTTAGGGATCTTTAATCCCGCCTTTTTGTTTTCAAATCTGTAACTGTCAAAGCCACCTCCTCATTACTGGGTTTCTGCTCAACGATCCAACTACACATATTGTCAACACACTCTCAACAGGTAAATGAAATGTCTATAGATTTTAACTTTCAAATTGTAACTTGTTTCCAATAATGACTTTTTCTCTTTTTAGTTTAACAGAACATGTGGCCAGCTCTGGAGAGAAGTGTCATTAAGTAACATAGATATTGAGTTTATCATCCATATTGTTAGATTTTCTTTATTACTTGGGTTTATGTATAAACATACCCAGTCACAAAAAATATATATATATTTTTTTTCCTTTTAACATTGTGAAGGACTTTCATACTGTCCATTTTTGCTACTTTTCTCCTTCATGAACATAATTATTTTTACATAAACAAATGAAAGGGACACACTGCAACTCTAAACTCAATTGTATAGGCTATTTCTTCCCAGA
Source organism: Squalius cephalus (assembly GCF_949319135.1). NCBI lineage: Eukaryota > Metazoa > Chordata > Actinopteri > Cypriniformes > Leuciscidae > Squalius > Squalius cephalus. The sequence goes on from NC_137123.1 coordinate 25,783,846, forward strand.
TGCCGACACATCCCAGAGAAACTGCAACTCAATCACAAGACACAGAGGACTGTGAAGATATTTCACTGCATGGAACTTGGTCTCCATTACATTATGTTTATAGTTTGTGTTTTACTTCTAAAACTTTTTTTGAAATACATTCACACAGACACAGTGTTGTGGATATTATCAATCAGAGCCACAAATGAATGTCAGAGTGGTGGGTCCATGCAGAGACTGCATAAGGCTCATTTTACCCACACTTTCTTTTGCCTTTATTTACCAAATGTCTCCATACAGACATTCAGTAGGCCTACTTCAAAAGCAGATACATGGTGTGCCTTTGTTACAACTATTGTTGTAACACGTGTGCGCTTGTTTTTCTATCCCGGTGGGCACTTCAACCTGAATGACACTTTTTGCCTTTATTTACCAAATGTCTCCATACAGACATTCAGTAGGCCTACTTCAAAAGTCCCTCAATTTGCCCCAACCCACCTCGACTGTTGGATGGAAATAAATAGTTTTATTAAGTTTTTGTTTAATCATTTTTTATTTATTTATTTAACTACATTTATTCGTGTAAAACACGAATTAAACAGTTTATGTATAATAATTTGTTTAAAAAAGTATTCATTTATTTCCATTTTTATGTTTGAATTGATAACTCCTTCATTTTATTTTTAAGTGTCACTCCCGAGTCCTCCAGTCTGCGTGCGATCAAGCGCTGTTTGCATCGTTCTGTGTAATGGAGAAACTGAAGCACCTCAGCAGAGGAAGATTAGCTACCCGGCATACAACTGTTGCTCTAATCCGCTTTGAGAGGATAGACTTAGGACAACTACAAGACAGAAGCTATACTGCCATATTGTTTGTTTTTTTGCAATAAAAAAAAGAATATTTTTGAGTTAAAATAGGATATTTTTGTCTAAATCAATAATCCTTAACGACTCTATTGGAACTCTTAACTGGGAGTATTCATGCTGTAGTTAACATGTTTACTTGTTGTCCAGTCTGAAAACAGCGTCGCTGGAATTTTTTAGCTTCTATATTGACCATTACAGCTATTTGAAGTCTCATATTACATTGAACCGAAGATGAAGGATCGACTGGAACAACTAAAATCGGTAAGAGGATTTTTCTTATGAGTTATGATTTCAAACGGCGGCCTGGGGACTGAATTGCTACTGTTTGACCGTTACCTGGGAGGTCCTGAGCTCAATATTGACTAACTGGGTCTTTGTAGGGAGAGTTATGGTTAATTACGCGTAGATTATCTAGCTGCCAGTAATTACACTCATGATGATACACATAGTTTAAAAGGGTATTAACTGCCATCACGATTAATTTAAAACGCGTCTGACATTGATAGTTGAGATTCGCTAGCATCCACATCATCCTGACTTGTCATAGGTGCCAAATCTGTTTAAAATATCACATTTTGTAATGTTCTAAATTTTGAACATAAACTGCAATGGATTCTAATCTATAAATTTACTAACAAAAGCAAGTAATGGTTGCTGAAAAAAAAAAAAAAAAACTTAAACCAGACTAATGTAGTTTGCTAATCTTAGTTGGTCTCCCATCTGACTTGACCAGCCTGGAAGACCAGCTTAAACCAGTTAAGACCATCTTAAACTGGTTTAATATGTTTTTACACAGAGAAAACACTGTTTCTGCCAAGTTAATAAACTTTCTGCTTTGTTCCTGTATGTCAAAATAGAAGTCGGACCAAGCTCCCGATGATGTGGAAATTCCAATGGAAAATAAAGAATTTATGGATGAGTTCTTCACTCAGGTATATGTGAATTAACTACATTGTAAGAAAATGAAAGCGGACATTTGAAGGTCACAATTGGGTCATTTCTCTGTATGTGTTCAACAGATTGAGGAAATCCGCAGCAGTTTAGACAAGATTGATGAAAATATAGGCGAGATAAAGCGACTGTATTCTGTCATCCTCTCTGCACCTACATCAGACCAGAGTTAGTCTAATCATTTTTTTTTTACCTTTATTTTTAAGATATTTATCATTTTTCTCTGTCGTCTCCCCACCATGTTCAGGTTTTAAATATCTCTCATCTTATTTCTCAACTAGAGACGCAGGACGAATTGGAGGCAGTTACTAATGAGATAAAGAAACTGGCCAACAATGCTCGCAACAAACTCAAAAGTCAGTTTTCAGCTCTTGCATTGCTTGTTCATGAAAATATATCAATAATTGGACAATTTGCTACAGCACTCTTGTCTATAAATTTGGATTTTTTTGACAGGCATTGAGCAGAACTTGGCATCTAACACCGAGGAGAGGGTTTCAGCAGATGTACGGATAAAGAAATCTCAGGTAACCACTAGCTCTACCACAAGCCCAAAAGGATTTAAACTAGTTCGTTTTTTTTATTCATACAGTGTTTATCTCCTACATTTTAGCATGCCATTCTTGCTAAGAAGTTTGTAGAGGTGATGACCAAATACAATGAAGCTCAAATGGAGTTTAAAGAGAAGAGCAAAGGGCGCATCCAAAGACAGCTGGAGATCAGTGAGTGACAAGCAGATACACCAATCTTATTTAGGGTTTGATTTAAAACAAAATATCAGTATTCACAATGTTATATGCATGTTTAAGGCTAATGTTGGCTTCTGTCTTACAGCTGGCAAAGTCACTACTGATGACGAACTGGAGGAAATGCTGGAAGGAGGTAACGCTGCAGTATTCACAGCAGGAGTGAGTACTATTCTATATACTTCTCTCTGTGTGATGTTTTGTTGAAAGAACATAACTTGTCTGTATGTTTTTGAGCTAAAGGATACTTGTCTTACACTGCCGTTTAAAAGGTTGGGGTCAGTAAATTCATATATATATATTTTTTTTTTTAAAGAAATTAATACTTTTATTCAGCAAGTACACATTAAAGGGGTGGTATAATGTCCTTTTCACAAGATGTAAAATAAATCTCTGATGTCCCCAGAGTGTGTATGTGAAGTTTTAGCTCAAAATACCCCACAGATATTTTATATAGCATGTTAAAATTGTCACTTTTTGAGGGTGAGCAAAAACGCACCGTTTTTATGTCTGTCACTTTAAATGCAAATGAGCTGCTGCTCCCGGCACAAAGGGTGGAGCTACAAGAGCTTGTGTCCTTTTAACTCACACAGACATGCACTGAAAATTTCAAAAACTTTTAGCCTTTTATGTTCAAACCGGAGTCAGACAAAGATGGAGAGACTCCAGAAGAGGTGACAACATGTAGACAACATTTCTGAATGGTTAGTTGATGAATTTATGTAGCTTATGAGTAGTTATCTTCTAGTCACTGATTAGCATATTCTGTCATGATAATCTATAAATCGTGTTCCCGGGGGCGGGGTTTATGTAAATTTTAGGGTTTTACCCGGGAGGAAGCTTGTGTAGTCCCTACCAGCCGTTTGTTGTAGTCCTTAAAAAAAGTGATTTCTGTAAAAGCAAATGTCTCCCTTTGATTTGAACTTTGAGCATTGTAGCTTTGCAGATGTTGGTTATGCTCAAACAACATTACACACTAACTAAAGTTAGAAAAGTGAAATCATAATCAACCACCCCTTTAAATTGGTCAAAAGTGGCAGTTAAGACTTTTACATTGTTACAAGAAATATCTTTTTCAAATAAATGTTGTTCTTTTGAACTTTCCATTCATAAAATAATCCTGAAAAACTATATTACGGTTTCCAAAAAACCATTAAGCAGCACAACTGTTTTCAAAATTTAAAATAATAAGAAATGTTTCTTGAGCACCAAATCAGCATATTAGGATGATTTCTGAAGGATCATGTGACACTGAAGACTGGAGTAATGATGCTGTAAATTCAACTTTGCCATCACAGGAATAAATTACATTTTAAAATATAGAAATAGTAATAATATTTCACAATATTACATTTTTTACTGTATTCTGTTCAAATAAATGCTGCCTTGATGAGCATAAGAGACTAAATAAAAACATAAAAAAATCATACCGATCCTAAACTTTTGAACACTAGTGTGTGTTTATTATTTAAACAACTTTCTCCTTTTCTATAGATTATGGACTCTGGAATATCAAAACAGGCACTAAGTGAGATTGAGGCACGACACAAAGATATTATGCGACTGGAGAGCAGCATAAAAGAGTTGCATGACATGTTCGTGGACATTGCAATGCTGGTGGAGAATCAGGTACATGTGTTTGTCTTTTCTGGAGAATAAAGCAGAGATACAGCCCCATTTCGGAGGCCTTATGATTACAGCTGCTGTTTGATTCAGGTTGAACACCGGCCTATTATATATCCTCAGCATTTTATTCTAATCTGTCAACAGGGAACCATGATTGACAGAATTGAGAGCAACATGGACCAGTCCGTGGGTTTTGTGGAAAGAGCTGTGGCTGACACTAAAAAGGCTGCCAAGTTCCAACAGGAAGCACGCAGGGTGAGCTTGGAAATTATGAGGAGTAAAACAATTGTGTCATATAATAAACAACACTTTCACTTTATAGTTTATTTTCATTTATAAAATGCAGACTACCATTTGTAGGATTCTCAAATAGTGTTTTATGTTTCTTGCAGCAATTTTTTTTAATGTTTAACAGGTTTTATTTTTCATCATGCTTTGAGTTTCTTCTGTTTTCCTTCTCTCTATATTTCGGTTTCATCCCCATCTCTATATGTCTGTTCGCTACACCTTCTAAACTCTCCTTACTCTTCCTACTCTCTCCTTCCCAATCATCCTTTCCCCTGCTTTCCTCTGCTATTATTATATCATTATCATGCTGTCACTGTCCACTCACTTCCAACTTTGTAGAAAAAGATGATGATCATGCTGTGTTGCACAATTCTTGCGGTCATCGGTGGTTCTCTGGTGTATAGCTGGCTGACATAAGCTTCAAGGTAAGCATTCATAAAGCTAAATTCATAAACTCTATGTTGACTGTTTGTGAGTAACATCCTGTCTTTTTCAGGTGAAGACGTTGTCTAATCTACCAAGTCCAGAGTCTCTATCAAGAATCAAGAGAAGCGTCTTAGTGCCAGTGAAACATAAGCATCCCTACTGACACAACATGTTTTCCCGTGCTGGCTTATCTTATTTGGTCTTTTACATTCTTCCTGTCTTATCAGTTGGCCTTGCATTGTTAGAGGCATCATAGTATAATGTGATGTAAAAGCTAGCTGTCAATTTTAGGGCTGTGGTATGAAAAATAGCTTTAAAGGGACAGTGCACCCAAAAATGTAATTATTTACTCACCCTCATGTTGTTCCAAACCTGTATGAATTTCTCTCTGCTGTTGAGCACAAAAGAAGAAGATATTTTGAAGAATGTTGGTAACAAGACAGTTGATGGTAGCCAATGACTTCCATAGTATTTTTCCTACTATGGAAGTCAACTGTCTTGTTACCAACATTCTTCAAAATATCTTCCTTCTTTTGTGTTCAAAGAAATTCATACAGGTTTGGAACAACACAAGGGTGAGTAAATGACACATTTTTCATTTTTGGGCAAACCAACCCTTTAATTTATTGAATTGTTTTATGGGAATTTATGATAAAGCCCATGTATGATGATAAAAGATAAATAAGAGGTTACGTTTTGTTTTTGAAGCCTCAATTTTTTTTAACTGACAGGTGAAACATTTTACACTACCAATGTCAAATATTTTGTGCCCACTTAGTCCTTACTGGAAAAAAACAACAACAAAAAAACTTTAGATCATGTTTAAATCATGTTTTTAATTTAGTATTTGTCAAAATATTTGTGAGATTTTCAATGAGAGTGGTTCTGTTGTTACTGACCATTTACTTATTTAATGCAGATGAGTAGCACTTTTAGCACTGGTATTTTTCTCTTATGTAAGTGATAATAGTAGTATTGTATATTTTGGAGACACCTGAGTTTAATTATACAGTAGTCTGACTTGAGTTATTGTCTAGACTGAGTAGTCGTGATTAAAAGACCGAGGTGTCTAAAAATCTGTGTTATCCGTTCTTTCATCAAGGCTTAAAAACAATAAATGATTTGTAATATTTATTTATGTGATAAACTTTTCTGGAGTTGATTGTGACGTTGTGGTTATCGACAGATGTTTAGTCCAATGAGTTGCTGCGCGTTAGGTGACTGCTGACCAATCAGCAACTACTTCCTGATCGATTGGGTTAAACGAAAAGTTTTACCATGCGGAGTTACCTGGGGTCGATTACGGATGAAAATTCAATTTGTACAATTATTCAGAGTATTTCAAAACAGTTTATTGGACTCGAAGGAATGTCGAGGACTTCGTGATTACCTTATGTGAAGTTACACTGGGCTAATTCGAAAGAAAATGTAGATTTATTTCACCAGACGCCACAAGCCAGAGCTTTATATGCAGTCATGGACTGGACGTCCGCCGGCGATGGGACGCCAAGCCACGTAAGAGCTAAGGTACCTAAAAGCTATGTTTAACTAATCACTTATGAAATAAATGTAAAAAAAAACAATTTGGTTGCAGACATTTTGCCAAAACTGAATGAGTGTGTTGATATTTTCCATTTGATTGGTTGGCAACGCGAAGCTTACAGCACATGTAAGCCAATCTTTGTGTAGCTGTTTTGATCGACGTGCAACTCCAGCCAATGAGAGCATGGCTCGTCTAGTTTCTTGTACTATTATTTGTCTCTTAGTACCGCCTCCCTGTGAAGTGACAGCAGCATTAACCAATGGGAGTCAAATCGATGGCGTCGCATGTGTCTGTGATTGGATGCCAAGTCTGTAGCGGGCGGGGCTTACTTCGTGGTGTTTTTGTGACGATGTGAAAATGGCGGCGAATGATCTATTCTACTATATTAACTTTGTCGTGAATTCACACAGTGGAGCTGTCTGAATAAGGCTTACTTTCACTTAACGTTAGAATATGAAAGTTACCAGACGAGTCTAGACGGAGTGCACATTTTATTAGTAAACAGTACACGAGGACTATTTTGACCGCTGGATTTTCCCCACTGTGAGCCTGAGTTTAAGTCTTGTGGAAATGTTTTTATTTTAAACTTGAACCGAGATTAACGTTAGCGTATGTTGCTCGATAAATATACGCTCTTCATTTCTCGCCTCACTCTTCATGGGTGACTGCAATATTATACGTTGTACATATAAGCCGTATGTATAAGCAAAACCCACTATCTCTTTGTATTTTTTTTTTTTTTTTTTTTACCACTCGCGTAATATTTGTAGGCTGGTTAACGTTAGCTGGTGCTGATGCTCGTTCACTCTCCCCTCAGCAGCGCTTAGCTTGACAACCTAGCTTTCATGATTTTTATTCTTTTTGGTGTGAAATATAATACAAGAATTTTGTAGCGCGATGGTCCGTTTTTATGTGAAAAAAGCTGCGGACGAGTTTTCAACTATTCGAAAACAGCGATTCTTTTATCTAGGCAGTATCCATGTAAAGTGACGATATTTCGATTAGACAGACACTAATAAAGTGTCCAATGTCCATCGAGAACAGTTGAACTTGTGGCGGTTAATTCTGACGGGATAAGCTGACAGAGGCGCGTTCGCTGGCTCGCGACTTGCCCGTTCGCTGGCGGGCTGCGCGTGAGTCTTTATCCTGACAATGGACGATCCCAAACCGCGTTACAGCAAGCGACTGGTAAGTACAGCACAGTAGACACTTGGAAAATAAAACGTTTTGCTCTGGATGGTAGTCTGCAATGGAGTTTCTGAATTGAGAGCAGTTCGCTGATAAATTCCATTGCTGTTGAAATGTTTGCAGCGCAAGGTGTGACTGAAGAAGACTTATTTTCATTTTATGTTCTCCGTACCGGTTTAATGCGTCCAGATGTTTAAAAAAATTTGACATAGCAGATGTCATAACGTCATTTAAAGATTTCTTGAAAGCTTTGACAAGTTTTGCACTTTCATTGGAAAGGATAAATACAGTAGATGTTGAATTCGTGGCTGGCTTCTGACAGAAGGTCCACGTGACCAGCAAATGTGCAAGCAACCACTGACCATCACAGGTGCATGATCTGAAAACATTTCCATTTTCACATAACAAAATCTGTAAAATTATCAGAGTAATCCGAGTAAATTCACAAAGCGTACTTGCAATAAATTATGGTGATTAAAAACACCTAGAGATTTTCTAGTTGACACGGCTATTTCGTTGAAGATCTTGCAGATATCTAAATTCCCTTTGCCTCATCAAGAAGTTAAAGGATTAGTTCACTTTTAAAAAAAACTTTTGCTGATAATTTACTCACCCCCATGTCATCCAAGATGTCCATGTCTTTCTTTCTTCAGTCGAAAAGAAATTAAGGTTTTTGATGAAAACATTCCAGGATTTTTCCCCATATTATGGACTTCAATGGGACCCAAACGGTTCAAGGTCCAAATGACAGTTTCAGTGCAGCTTCAAAGGGCTTTAAACGATACCAGACGATGAATAAGGGTCTTATCTAGCGAAACGATCGGTTATTTCAAAAATAAATTAAAAAGTTTAAGTTTTATAAGGACAAATGCTCGCCTTGCTCTGTTCTGTGATGCGCGTTCGTGACGTCACGTAATACGCAATTACGTTGAAAAGGTCACGCTTGAAAAATTTCTGTCCTGAAGAAAATTTTCTTTTAGGCTTTTTAATATTAAAGCACCCAGGATACGCACACGAAATGGCCATTTTAAACGATAAACTGACACAAATACATTTGAATATGTGTATATGGTCCTCCTTCCGCACATTTGTAAACACGTCAAACGTGACCTTTTCAACGTAATTGCGTTTTACGTGACGTCACGAACAGAGCAAGGCGAGCATTTGTGCTTATAAAACTTAAACTTTTTTATTTATTTTTTAAATGACCGATCGTTTCGCTAGATAAGACCCTTATTCATCGTCTGGTATCGTTTAAAGCCCTTTGAAGCTGCACTGAAACTGTCATTTGGACCTTGAACCGTTTGGGTCCCATTGAAGTCCATTATATGGGGGGAAATCCATGTTTTCATCAAAAACCTTAATTTCTTTTCGACTGAAGAAAGAAAGACATGGACATCTTGGATGACATGGGGGTGAGTAAATTATCAGCAAAAGTTTTTTTAAAAGTGAACTAATCCTTTAAATACATTAGGGCTGCAACAACTAATCGATAAAATCGATAATAATCGATTATGAAAATCGTTGTCAACGAATGTCATTGTCGATTAGTTGGTCTGCTCACGTGACGGGGAGCGTTACTGATGACGTCACTTTCATGACAACGCAGTCACGCGAAATGGCAGAGAGTAATCGGAGAGAAATATCAGCACGGCAAGCAAAAACTGTATATTCTCATTATATGAAGATGTGAAAATGGTATAGTCTAGTTTAATTCAATGCTACTGTGTAAACAGCTTTGTTTACTAACTTCGGGACAGTCACACTAGATCTATTTTGTATCGAGCATCAGGTTGCGCAATCAGGTCGCTCGCAACATAAGTGATGGATTAAAATAGCGCTACCGCAGAAATGGGTTAAATTAAATGGTGTTTACAAAGTGAAGCACTAAATATAAAGGCAGTTAATAACAGCAGCAGTAAAATATTGTTTTTTAGTCACTGTAGTAGTCAGTGGTTTTCAGCGAATGCTTGTGCAGTAATACATAATTTTTCCTGTACTTTTAATCAAGCCTGTTGTCAGCTGCTCCATTCCGCTCTCTTTTTATAGCATTTGTCTACTATGTAAGGGATAATCCCGCTTATTACATGGCTACCCACCAAATAAATCAATAATTTTACACAAAATATTGATTTAAAAAGGAGTTTATTGATTTAAAAATGATTGTATTGCTTCCGCTAAAGAAAATAGTCCGTTCCGTCTCTACGGTTAGAATCCTGCGTCCATAGCAACGCTCTGTTTTTCTGGTGTGTTATACTTCGCAGCGGTCTGTTATCAAGAAATAACAGATCGCATTCTACATTGGAATTCAAAATCTGCTGCTTAATATCTTATTACAAACATGTTTGTGTCCTAATTTCATAATGTGAAGTTTATATGAGCAGCGCGACTCAATATTTTGTTTTGTTTATTTATATTTTGGATATTTAAAGAAGTTTTACTGTTTAAAAACTGGACACACTTTTGTGTTTGGGGTTTAAAATGTAAAAATTAAAGATTATATTAGTAAAACTCAATGTGTGGCTTTTGCACTTTTTAAAGTACACTTTTACACATAAATACCCTGATTTAGGGTTTTATTTAGTTATAAACAAAAATCAAATTGAATAAAAAAAAAAACCCTATCCGATTAATCGATTAATCGAAAAAATAATCGTCCGATTAATCGATTATCAAAATAATCGTTAGTTGCAGCCCTAAAATACATTTATTCTCTAGACTATATTATTATGCATTAAAGTCCTTATGGAGTTTACTTGCGATGAAACCTGCCAGTTATGAATGCCAGCAGCTTGCAGTGCATCATCACGATTGTGTAAAACTTGTGATTTTTTTTTTCCCCCCATCTTCTACACCACAAAATTCAATAAATAATTTATTAAGTCTATGTTCTTATATATAGTCCCCCCCCCCCCATCTTATTTTCGATTAAATGGTTTAATTCTCTTGATCCAAACTGACATGTCGCTTTAGCGCCATACACTTTTAATATTCATTTATGTTTTGGATTACCCCAACAACACCTCAGTCGTAAAGATTCTGAATGTTAGTCGTTGACACAATGGCTGTGTCCAAAATCGCATACTTTCTTGAGTAGGTACTTATTTTACTGCTAAAAAGTGCGTTCTTTACAGTATGAGTGTGTGAATGTAATCTGGACGTACTACATTCGCCATGTTGTCATTCTCATGTGACTTACCAACGCTTCACTGCCATTCACAAATCCCCTCCCGTGGCCTCATGGGATAGTAAAGTGTTCATCGAATGCATGCACACTTCAGATTCTAGCCGAAAGTAGGTCATCCAGGTATTTTTCGCCTACTCTTTTATGAGTACTGTGAATTCGGACATACTTATTTTATCACATACTGGTTTTTGCCTACTAGCCAATATATAGTAGGGAAGGATGTGATTTCGGATGCAGCCTGACACTTGTGCATACAGAAAATTATTAATTTGCAGTTGGTGCTATTGTTTAAGGTTGGGTTTTAGAGAATTTGTTGCACATAAATTAAAAGATCTCGATCAATGCGTTAGAATTTATCTCTAAAATGGTCTGAAATCATATTGGTGGTTTGGTTGTAACATTTGCCCACGGTAGTTCTCTGAAGAGCAGGATGGAGAAGTGAGCAGGATTTGAGAGATTGTTGTGTGCATGCTGTTTTTGTAGAGACTGGTGAAGTGGAGGATGAATGATTAGATTGGTTTAGCAGACCATGTGATCAGACATGCGGAAACGGGGGGAGGAGTGGGCGGGGGCACTGCAGAGGCGAAAGGATGACAGAGGAGAACAGACAGCAGATTTTCCCATTTTGAAAGAAGGGAAGAAATGCAGGGATGGAGAACGGACAGGAGATCCTTACGCTTGTTGACGGGGGGATGTTGTTGATGAGACGGAGAGGCAGGAAGAGGAAAAGCCAGCAGGAAGATGTGACACTGAAGGTGCGAGGTGTGTAGTGTCTCATTGCCCTCCACAAGGGCTTCCTCCTAGCGCACTGCGGTCTAGGGCCTCGCTTGGAGAGAGGGCGATCGAAAGCTGCATGTGGAAGGGCACAGAGAAGGTTTTAGTCCTGCCATCAGTTGCATTTTTTTTTTTTTTTTTTTCATTTCTCTCCTTTCATACTCCACTTCATCTTGATTGATTTCATCTCCCTCCAGTGTGGGGACACGTTGCTGTACAGGTTGTACTGTTTCACCGTGAATTCATATTTTTAGATCTTTGTTGTGAATGGAAGAGATTGAAAGATGCAATGATACAGCATAAGAGAGTGACAGATTGGCAGGGTTTGCCCTCAGGCCCAGGAATTTGGGAAGACTGCAGCATCATTGACTAGGGATGGGCACAAGTGCCTACGTACTCGGAAATGACAGCACTGATTGATCTTGATAACAACTGCATCTTTAAAAATGTCTGTTCTTAATATTGTGATCGTTTACAGTGCATTTTAGCAGTACCACACCATCTGATTGGTTAGAATAGGAACATTGTGTACATGGCGACATTGTTTGTGACAGGAATTTTCAAAAGCAACTAGACAGGACACATTTGATGTATTGGAACAGAACACGTGTCCTGAGGCACGGTTTTAAAAGTTGAACTGTTTTTAACTTGATACAGTGCCTTAAAGATGAGACCAATAATTGGCTGGTGTGATTGGACCTTTGTGTGCTAATATAAAGGGTTTTGATTGCATGTTCATAGAGGTGCACATGGTTCAATCAGGATATGTGAATGGTTTGGAGAAAATTTCCTAAGATGTTGCACAGTCATGCTAAAAATCATTTCATAGAATTTTTTTTTTCTTTTTTTTCTACGCCCCTCTTTTTTTCTCTCTTGTCGTTGAGAGGGTGTGATGACAGGGCTTTAGGAAGCATGTGATTGGCTAGTGGTTCCACATCACCATAGAGACATTGAGGGCAGAGGCAAGGGCGAGCAGAGGAGGGTCTTATTGTTTTGTTCATTGTGTGCCTCCTGTATGTGTTAGTCACCTGCTCTTGGTGATCACAGCATCATTAAAACGGCAAACTACTGTTCAAAAGTTTTGGGTTAGTAAGATAAAAAAAAAAAAAAGAAATTAATATTATATATTATACATATAATAATATTATAGCAAGGATGCATTAAATGTATCCAAAGTGAATGTAAAGGATTCTATTTAGAATAGAAGTAAAGATTTATGTTAGAGGTGTGCAAAATTGACGAAAAAAATAATATCTCTATTTTCTGGGATTTTGTCAGTAAGGATAATCAGATGATATTTTGCTGCGTGTGTTTATTGTGCTGGTACTTTGGCAGGTTTAGGACTGCCGTGGACAGCTGACTCCTGAAGTTTTTGTTATTCTTCATATTCTGTGCGGTGGTTGGTTCGCTTCAGTGACAGAAATAAAATTTTAGTTTAAATTTTTCATTCTTTTTGCATTTTTTACCATTTATAAGGGAATTTTTTCTTAATTAAATGTAACCTATGCATCATTTATTATGTCAAATTATTACATTTAATCAATAAATTCAGTTAGAACAATAAGCTTCTATAGGGCTGTTACCAATCAAATGAAATCCGTCTTTGCAATGCAGAGGAAACAGAAGCTGCATCTGAAGTGGATTTAGATGTATTTACACTGACTGTTTAATACAGCTCAGATGTGACATAAATGCATAAATAATGTTTTTATGTTTTAAAAATAAAATGTTGATATATGAAATGATTTTAAAAATGAAAAGATACTTTAAAAGGTACATAACACACACAGTTTTTGCCAATCTCATGTTAATCTTTAGTACCTATAGAGTAGTATTGCATCTTTTATATCTCCGAAGAGTCATTAATTCTATAGTTTTGGTTTTCAGATTTATAAAAGACAGATACAGCTGTACCGATTCTTTCCGAAAACAGTCAAGCTCCTGGAAGGCTTACTGTGGATGGAGCTAAAGAGTCACAAGCACGGAGTGGTTTTAGAATAAACAAATAGACACTTATGGTGGTCAGCTAAACAAATGTATTTAAACACACACAATACATCATTGCATTATTACTGGATAACTTTTGATTCACTACACGTTCGTGTTTAAATTCTATGCACTTGCACGCCAATTGCCAACAAAACTCAGACATTTGCTGCAGCTTTACTTACCGCCTGCGGTACTTACTTTTATTGCTGGAACCGCTCCATCTTTCAGTTTCAATTGATCTGCAAATCCAGCGTCGAACTGGGCCGACAACATTCATTACCAAAATGCCGGGAACAAACAAACACACTTGCACAATTCCGTTGATGCCCCGGAAAAACCAAATCAGCATATTAGAATGATTTCTGAAGGATCGTGTGACACTGATTCACTATTTTACTATATTTTTGGATCAAGTAAATGAAGTCTTGCATTGAACTACACTAACCTTTTCCACTGGTGGCACTTGCGCTACTAACTTTTTCAGTTACTGGCGCAAAACATGATTTGGTCGCACAAATTGTTTATAGTAAGCCGCTCTGGATAATAATGAACAATAATGAAACTGTATTGCATACAGATGTGCTTTTTATTTTACTTGCCATCTTTTAAACCACATGCCTTCTTGTTTTTGTTTTCTTTAACATTGGTTGGGATAGATTTACTGCAATAGAAAATACAGTACACAATAAAGTGCAAAATGGATTTCAACATGCTATGGTTGGCACAGATGGGCAGACTCCTGAACTCTTAAGTTCTTTCACCGATGTGAAAATTGTGGCCGATACCGATAATAACCGATATTAATATTGCTGTTATGACCGATATCGATATCTCTGTATAGAAAACAAATTTACTGATAATCAAATAAAGAGAAATTTTCCAAAACATTTTCCTTTTTTTTTTTTTTTTTTTTTTTTTACTTTAGAAATGACTTATGTTGGGCACCTTTACCTGTGTGCAAAATATGTCACACATGGGACACACATGCATTATATTGCATTGCATTGCATTGCATATAATGTGTGCTGGTCTAAAATTAAGAAACCCCTAGAAAACAGTAAAAAAAAAGGGAAAAAAACAAAACAAAAAAAACAGGTGTACAATAAAGATAGGCTACTTAATTTATTATTCCAATAACCAAATATGATACTAAATAGCACAGGGAAAAGAGCTTCTATTTGTGACGTGCTGTCTTTGCATTTGAACATTGCACATTTTAAACAGGACACGCATTAGCTGCATAAATGTTAGCCAATACAAACATATTTATAGAAAACAGTTGACAATGAATAGACAGGAGTCCAATAATAGCATAACGAATCACTTATTCTAAAAATAATATCAAGTAGGCTAAGTTTGACGAATCCGACATATAACGAGGGCTGTGTTGTAAAACGTCCGTCATTTAACGAATTTTAAAAACACGGATGGATAATACAATATGCTTTCCGACATTTTGACAGAAAAAAAACAAGCAAGAACAAAATTTAAACTATAGCCCGTCAATTTTCATTTTACAATCATCTTCTCTCTGTGTGCGCGCGCGTCCGTTTGTGTGAGAGAGAGAGAGCTCGCGAGTCGCGCAGATACAATGGTACGTTTTAATCTACGGTCGCGGGGCTGAAGCCAACTTGATGTGTTGAATGCTCAGAGCACGTTATAAAACGTATTCTTAAAATACACATTTCTGTTTTAATAAATGCTCATAGTAAATCATAGCATATGGCCTAAAACATAGGTACAAAAATAATCAGTGATACATTTGCGACCCATTAAAAATTTTGGTCGCAATGGCATTTCAAAAGGTCGCATATGCGACCATTTTGGTCGCAGTGTAGTTCCCTGTCTTGGAGAGCATTAACATCAAAAACAAAACTGCACCAACCCAAAACTTTTGAACGCTAGTGTATGTTGCCGAAATCATCTCTTACATTTATTTGTGCTACAGTGACATTTTTGAAAACATCACTTCTTGTTTTAAATACAATCCTAAATGCAACTTCTTTCTCTGTGAAGGATACATTTTTGAACAGAGCTTGTTAAAGAAGCTTCCTGAACTGTACTGCAACTCACCTGCCGAAGACACACTTAACGAATAGCTAAGACTGTACTGAACACACTTACAGACTGTTTCCAATGACTGGCGCAGATTTTAAACGCCAACTGAACACAACTGGCATGATCAGTCGTAAATATAAAATTACATTCATAATCGGCCTTAGGCCGTGTGTCCACTAAAGCGTTTTTAGCCAGTTGAAAACGCCTAGCTATGGGCGCTTGAGAGCGTTTTGCCAGCACAGCATTTTTTTTCATTTGAGATGCTTTGCTTGTTATGATACGGAATATCCGTGAAAGAGTTACTAGTATCTCATTTTGCACATATTTTGTGTTGATTCTATATTAAAATGTCGTTACAATGTAACTTATTTTCTCTGGGTCTTCTTTTACATTTATTTTGTTCCGTTATTATGCTTGTCATCTGTTGACGTTGAACAAGCAGAATGTGGCGGTTGGTCGGTGTGTTATTATTAGTCCCGCCCCTCCTCCACTGTGATTGGACGGTTGGGTAAAAAGTGACAGTGATGAGCGCTGCGTTTTACCCAAAGTTGAACATTCTTCAACGCTCAGGGCTTCAGCGTGAAAAAACGCTCATCGCCTCGTTACGCTCATGGCGTTTAAAAAAAACGCGGCGCTCGCTTTGAAAACAATTGGAAAAATACACTGAAACCACACCAGCAGTTCTGCTCCAAGACTCTCAACAGTGAATCCTTGTGCATCAGCATGATTTATGAAATTGTATTAATAGTTGCTGTGTGTGGGCTAGTGCTCATGATGGAAGTGAGTTATTTAGTGTAGTATATGTATGTGTATGTGTGAGATTGTGGGCAAGTGCATCTCTCAGCCCAGTGTAGGTGTGTGCTCAAATAGCCCAACAATTTGATGCTGTGGTGATTATACAATATTTCAACTGTTGGAGGGAAATTATTAATGTATGCAGAGAAATAGTGTTGTTCTGGCAACGGTTTTTCATTGTTTGATTCTCTTGTTTTACAGCGGTCTGGCACGCGGCGGCGTTACCAAGACGATGGCATTTCCGACGACGAAATCGATGGAAAGAGGACTTTCGATCTGGAGGAGAAGCTGCACAGCAGCCGCTTCAGCTCTGACCGAGTCAAACGCATGGAGGGCAAAGGTGATATATATAGAGTTGCAGTTCTTACGGGACTCATACGGGACTCGAGATATACATCATTATGGGGTGTGTAATTTAAATTTGCCTGTTTTTATTTGAATTTTTAGACCTCTCATATGAGTACGTGCAGAGATATGGGCTCCGGGACCCCATCATCTTTGAGAGACCTGATGGACTTGGCATTAAGTAAGAGATTGTCCTTTTTTAATCTAATTTTTCATGTAATTTGCTTTACTCTCTTACTGAAAAAAACCCCTTTTGAGTGTCTCATAGGCCTATGACTGTTTGTTTTTACTGTTGCTGTTTTGTGTCTTTTTCCTTCTCATATTTCAGGATCTTTATTTGAATCTAATCTACATTTGCTATGTTTCCTTTTCAGAATGCCGGATTCAGACTTTAGTGTGAATGATGTGAAGTTGTTTGTAGGTAAGTGTTTTTGTGGTGGAAATGATTAATTTGGTGATAAGGTGAATAAATCAGTGGTTCTGCTTTGGGATGCTTCAGCCTCTCCTCCCTGCTCATCTTTGTTAACAGGAAGTCGGCGGATGATTGACGTGATGGATGTGTCTACTCAAAAGGGCACAGAGATGTCAATGGCCCAGTGGAGGCGCTACTATGAGACTCCTCCCTCTCAGAGAGAGAAGCTTTATAATGTTATCAGCCTTGAATTTAGCCACACTAAACTAGAGAGCCTCGTCAAAAGACCTACCACGGTAGGTACCTTAACGCTTAGACGTGTCAAAAACACAAATATTTAGACCAGTCTTTGATAGGCAATTTTTTTTCCATGTTGTCACAGGTGGACATGATTGACTGGGTGGACAACATGTGGCCAAGGCACTTAAAAGAAAGGCAAAGAGATGCCACAAACTCTATCATGGAGATGCAATACCCCAAAGTGCAGAAGTGAGCATTTCTTTGATATTTCAGTATAGTTTATATTTATTCATGCTTGATCTCATTTCATCTTGTGAAGGCTTTAAAACAAAAAGGGTCTGTTCACCTATGGAGTTACCTTTGTGCCTTTTTTTAATGCAATCAAACATAATGTTTGAGAGCAAAAATAATATGTAATTAAAAAAACAAAACTCTTTACAGTGCAAATAAATCTTTGTTTTTCGTTTTGCAGTTTTCATCACGCATGCACAAATTTGCTCCCTGTTCTGCTGTCATTGTTTTCACGTCTAAAAACTTCGCTTGCGAGTTGAAAAGTTTTGGATTCCAGTGGGCGGTATCTAAGCACCAGAATGAAAGACCTGTTTCTATTGGTCTCTCTCGTTTAGCGCAATAATTCGGCCACACCCACTTTCCGGTCCCGCTGTGAGTCTGTCTCTGAGAGTGAGAGCAGGATTATGTCAGCCATCTGGCATCACAGAGTGCATTAGATAGAACTCAGGGTCTTAAAACACATTGTAATGCTCTAACGAAAAATACATTTTGATCATTTACAGTAACAATTTAATGGACCTTTTATGTAACTTAACATAATGCAGCTGAATAAGCCAAGTCATTTCGCAGCAGTCTTTCTCAGCCATGTTCAAGGGAGCGTTAAATATGGCAGTGGCTGATGACACACTAATGGCTTAACAAAATCCAAAGTTTTATTATATTTGACTGTACCAAGCTGTTTTTATGAGCTCTTGAACTCTACACAGGTGACGGTATAATCAGCTGCTCTATTGCACTTTCTGCCCAGTAGGCGCAGACTTTCTCAGCCATGTCCATTTGATCCTAATATACATTTGCTCACATTATTAAATGTATTTCTACAAAACAAAGCTTCTGGTGCATTGTTAAAATTAGCAGCAATCGGCCCAACAAAACTCACTTTAAAATATCTAAGAGGTTTTTAGAGCTTTGCAATAACGTCCGATTGTGATCTGAAGTGGAGGTAGAATGAGCCGAAATATATGACAGCTTTTTGTACTGGCTATTAAACCAAAGACCAGACATAACACTGGACCTTCAGCATTTCTCATATAAGCATTATTTATTCTTATAAAAATAGCTCAAATCACATGAAAAAAAAATACAATCAATGCATTTTTGTAATAGTCGATATATTAGCTTCATGTTTCATCTGTACAAACGTTTCTATCTGGTGTTTATGTATAGAGACAGAGGTTTACAGGATTTTTGTCATAAAAGGGTTATGCTATGACCATGTAATATGAGTGGAAGATCAGTAGTGAATCCTCTATCTGGGAGTCATTTGACCCGGAACAGATTCAGAGCGAGTGAGCGCTCATCAGATCTAGTAATTTAGTAGCCTAGAAATCTAGACGCACTCTAGCGGCAGCAAAATTTATTTTGCAGCCAGTGTGGTCTAGCAACTCTCCGTTGACTTTCGAGCTGGAAAAACTAAACTCAGGTCAGGCCAATCACATCGTGTATAGAGTAGGCGGGGCGGGCTTAACATAATGACGACAGAGATGCGATGGTTCCCTGCTACTTGAAAACAAAGAATGGCGGCTGCTGGAGAACAGCGGTCTTTCGAATCGGCTTTGGCCGCGACTCTGGAGGACTTGGAGTTAAGCTTTTCTTTGAGAAAAGAGCAAAGAATGGCAGTTAATTCATTTTTTAAAAAGGAAGATGTGTTCAGAGTTTTTCCGACTGGATACGGCAAAAGTTTAATATACCAACTAGCCTTCTTCGTTGCTCTGATTGGTTGTAGCGCTATCCTATTGCGTGCAGAGGGATTTTGAGAGACAACTGTTTATCCCGCCCCTCGGATTGAGCCGTGCCAATGGTGAGTTGCCAGATCTAAAATCTTGATGTAGATCTGGCTTGCCAGGCTAGTAATTTAGTGGAAAATTAATAGATATTACATTTCTTTTTAAATAAATATTAAGGAAATATAGGAATGCATCTATTTATTTTTTTTCAAAATGTGCACACTTTTGGACTAAATAATCAAATAAAATGGAGCAGATACAATTGAATATGTAGTTCTTGTTATTTCCTTTGAAATAACAACAACCAGTGGTTTGGTTTTGCATGTTTGATGTTCCCTCCAGACTCCAGACAGAATAAAATTACTGTTACTGTAACTCTTTTTTTTCTTTCATAAATCGAGGTCAATATGGAATCTAAAGTAAACAGGTCAAGAATAAAAAAGACTGTCATAGTAATAGCCTGCAGTGAATGTAAACAACAACGATCCCGGTAGCTAGAGATCTTTTAAAGTTAACTGGCTGTCTTGCTACATGCACTTCAGACTGTTCTTACATGGTTTATGGCATCAGACAATGAATTGTTGTTCTCCTTGATACAACCCTGCTATGTCAGACTCACAGTGGGACCCGTTAGTGGGTGTGGCCAAAATATTGCACCAAGTGAGAGAGACTGATGCTTAGATACTGCCCACTGGAATGATTGAAAATTGAAAACCCATTAGACTTGCAATGAATGACAGCAGAACAGATAGCAAATTTGTGCGTGTGATGATAAACTGCACAAAGAAAAATAAAGATTTACTAGCACCGCAAAAATTTAAGAAGCCTTTTTATTTGTAATCTATTTTTTAATTGCAATATAGTCATTTTTTCTTTCAAAACCATTTTGTTTTATTGCATAAAAAAGACACGAAGGTAATTCTATATTCACCTGGAAATAAGTCCTCTGTGTTGTTCCATTTTCTATCCTAATTATCTTCACGTCCCATTTCTCACACAGCTCTCTTTGTTCATTATTATATTTTAACAAAACAGTCCTCTTCCCCTATTTCAAATTTGCATGTTCTGTGTGCAGGTACTGCCTAATGAGTGTGCAGGGCTGTTACACAGATTTCCACATAGACTTTGGAGGCACATCTGTGTGGTACCACATATTGCGGGGCTGCAAGGTCAGAAAACATACACTACTGTTTAAAAGTTTGGGGTCAGTAAGATTTTTAAAATATTTTTGAAAGAAGTGTCTCATACTCATTAAGGCTGCATTTATTTGATTTCAATAAAATAGCTGTTTGCTATTATAAAATGTAATTTATTTACTATAGTCTTCAGTCACATAATCCTTCAGAAATCATTCTAATAAGATGATTTGCTGCTCAAGAAACATTTCCTATTATTATCATTGAAAACAGTTGTGCTGCTTAATATATGTGGAAACAGTGATACATTTTTTTCAGGATTCTTTGATGAATAGAAAGTTCAACTGCATTTATTTGAAATAGAACATTTTGTAACAGTGTGAAAGTCTTTTGTCACTTTTGCTCAAATGTAGGCATCCTTGCTGAATAAAATAATTAATGGTAAAATCTTACAATAAGGTTTGTTAACATTAGTTTACTACATTTGTTAACATGAACTAACATTGATAAACACTTTCACCTTAATGTTAATTTCAACTTTTACTATTTATTCAAATCAAAAGTTGTATCTGTTTTATATGATTATAGATTATTTAAATTTATATGAAGTCAAATTAATTGGTCCTGAACTAAAAAACTTGAAACTAGAAACAAAATCACTTTCACAGACCTTTAACTTGACTGTTCCAAGCTGGTGGAATGACCTGCCTATCTCAACCCGAGCCGCCATCTTCAAGAATCTGCTAAAGACACATCTCTTTCGCCAACATTTGACTCAATAATGCTAACACTTTCTATTAAAAGTGTCTATATGAAGAGTTCAGATGCAAAAGCCTCTAAGTGCCATCTGAAATTTTCTTATAGAATGATCATTTTTATCAAGCTTGTATATTTAAGTTCAATAATTTCACTTAAATGGCAATGCAAATTACCTATTAATTGTTATTTAAGTGAAATTACTTAACTTAAATATACAAGCTTTATAAAAATGATCATTCTAGAAGAAAATTTCAGATGGCACTTAGAGGCTTTTGCATCTGAACTCTTCATATATTTATCTATATCTATTAAATTAAAAAATCCTTGCTACGTGTGCTGCACTGGTCTAGCTGGGACTGGTCACGACATTTGCATATTGTTGCCCTATTGTTGATTTGACTGCTTCTATTGCTCTCTTCATTTGTAAGTCGCTTTGGATAAAAGCGTCTGTTAAATGATTAAATGTAAATGTAACAAACTAACAATAAACAGCTGTATTTGATTAACTAACGTTAACTTATGGGAACTTATTGTAAAGTTATTGAACAAATTTAAAAAAAAAATTGTTTCTCACTGACCCCAATGGTAGTGTACATGTGGTAATCATTGGGAAACGAGTTTAGCGTAGACACTTCAGCTCATTGATAATGCCAAATAAACTCTTGCGCTTTATATCTGATAATCAGTTTGCTGTCAAAATGCTTAAGATGTTTTTGGCCTAGATGAGCCTGATTGCATGTGTTTGCTACAGGTGTTTTGGCTAATCCCCCCAACGCCACAAAACCTGGAGCTTTATGAGAACTGGGTGTTGTCAGGGAAACAAGGCGACATCTTCCTTGGTGACAAGGCCACTGATTGTCAGAGGATTGAGCTCAAGCAGGGCTACACGTTCATTATTCCATCGGGTAAGCATGCACGCACATACACATTCATTTACGTGAAGAGAAAACTAGATTATTTTGTGTGTGGTTTTAGTTTTGAATGATTAGTTTAAGTTAGGGCTGTCACTAATGATTATTTGGTAATCACGTTATATAATTTATTTGTGGTATCAGAAACAGATCTAAGTGAGCAATAGCCTTTAAAATGACTTAAAATACACACAATAAACACAAGAGGCTATAATAATTGGTTCAAATAAAGCATCAAAAGTAAGTAATCCTATGGCTTTATTGAACAACACTTAAAATACCTAATGTAATATACATAATATAAACAATCCACGTATGTGCATTTTGTATTATAACAATGCCTGCAGAGGGTGGCATTGGCCTCGTGATTGTTGTTGTTACACTTTACAGCCTTGTTTAATATTGGCCAAACAACTTTTAATCAAATGTCTATTTAATCTTTAATATTTGGCAACTTTACAAAGAAATGCTACATCCACTGTATTTTCTTAAAGTGCCCCTATTATGGATTTTTGAAAATGACCTTTCTTGTAGTGTGTAACCTAGCTCTAAGTGAATGAAAACATCCTGCAAAGTCTGAAAGTGCACCATATATAAAGTTATTGTCTTTCAAAAGTAAGAGTTGACTCTGAGTCAATGAAATTAATCGTTTTTCAAACGAGTCATAATTAAGCCGTTTCACTGTGACGTCAAGACGAAACATTAGCATATTGCCCGCCCACTTATTGCGCGTGCAGACACCAGGGAAAACTTGAACCTCAAACCAGCAGCTGATTCCTGTTGATACTGGTCTGGATAGCATCATGTTGAGAAGACGCTGTGCTCTACAATGTGAAAGTAAAGCCAGTTTTTTTTCACTGCCAAAGGATGAGCATGTGAAGAATCAGTGGTTAAAATTAATCTTTACCACGATAACACAGCAGTATAATCCTAAACTTTTGCTGTGTTCCCTTCATTTTACTGACTACTGCTTCTCAAATCTCTGAGTTCAATGCAGGATTCGCAAACCGCTTGCTCTTGAAAGATGGTGTTCAAAATACTTAGTTTTGAGTTTATTGTGTAGGTCTCCTGCTAACTGGCTAACTCACATTATTACTGTCTTACTGAAATACTTCTGCTAATCAGTTGTGGGCCACTATTATCTAAAACTGTGTCTATTAATGCAGATCGTCTGTCGTTCTCACTACTTTGAGTAAAGATTAGGCATGGAGCAAGATCTGTTTTACCAACGTTATATCAGTCATTCACGCTAGAGCTCAGCTAATGAATACACTGTTATTGATAGTTTCCACATGTTCACCACAATAAATTAGAAACATACTCGGTAAATAAGTACAAGTAAAATAATCGGTTTGTTGATGGACATGCACTTGTTAATGCTGATGGTGAGGAATTACAGTTGCAACATCTCATAATGGACCTCAAACTGAGTAGTGTATCACTGAAACGTCCCGCTCGAGTCGTCCTTGCAATGGAGGTTCGGGTAGAATAACTAGTTCTTCCGATGTTTTATTATTGGACTCGCGCTCGCATTGATATGGTAAAATCAACGTCATTGTTCGTTACTGTGTTTAGTTTACGGTGTAGGAAGCCTCAGGACAAGCAGAGCTGACTTTATGGCAATGGCCGTTTTTGTTTTACACGGTAGACCATTCACAACAGACTGAGCCGTCTGGCCAATCAGAGCAGAGTAGCTTGAGATTGATTCATCTGACAAGTCGTTTGAAAATCACTGAAAGTCTGGTGATGTGCAAATGTATATTATGAGAAAATGTTTTTTGACCTTTGATTGATTTGCTTATTTAATTATTTTGATTTATAAATGAGAATGTATAACTCTTGAGTATTCCATTTATTATGTCTGTTGTGATGTTAAATAAAGCATTAAAAACTGAAGAGTATAAAGCCTATCACATATGCCCTCTTCAATAAGCCCAAAGATCACAGGTAAATATGTTTAGATGCCGGGAGAAATCGGCGTAAGGGGTAGAAACTTAGCTAAGTCGATCGGATTATGCTTAAGCAGTTTATGACTTTACTCCGATAAAGGAAAACGGGTTAATGCGTTTACAAGACCACATGCATTGTCGGGTTAAGAACGAGCATGTAAACAAGCTCACTTATTCTCTGAAATTGAAAGCAAGAACTGACCGAGCATTAACGGTGCATTCAGAGACGAGATGATTCTACCTCAACAAAAGCTGATAAAGGTAGCCTATATCAACATCTTAATTTAAGATAAACATCAATATTTCTTGTTTGAAGCTGCTTTTGATTTTCACATATGACTGATTTGTGCTGTGTTTGGACCTAAAGACTGTTATTAGGCCTGTATAATTTTAGTGATATTATTATTATTATTATTATTATTATTATTATTAATTAGTAATATTATGGAAACCCAAACAAACTGCACATTCAGAGCCTGAGTTCATGTAAAGCAGCTTTTACTGTGAACAGAGCCGCTCTGATTCACTGGATGAAACGTGTAACCTGCACGCACATAAACAGCCGTAGTGATTTCACAATAGCACTATGGTGTGATATATTGAGCAGCTTTAGAAAACGGTCTAATAATGCGGTTCAAGGATTCTCATCCGTGGAATGTGCAATTTCTGGTATTTTGCTGGTTAATAAACCTGGGTAAAGTGCAATTTAAGGATTTTTTTTTTTTTAAATAGACTATTTGAATTTAATCAAGGAATCATGACAGCCCTAGTTTAAGTTTTCTTAAATTACTTTTGTTTTGTATCAGGTTGGATTCATGCGGTGTACACACCAGTGGACGCGCTTGTATTTGGTGGGAATTTTCTTCATAGTTTTAACATCCCCATGCAACTGCACATCTCCAGCATTGAGGACAGGACAAGGGTGAGCCCAACATTTCACTGCAGTGGTTGCCATTTTTCAGTTCTTTTATAATCTCAAAAAGAACACGTCTGGGTCATATTTGATCCTAAGTTTAAAAGGTTAATAAGAAAATACACGATGCATTCGAAAAATGCATTATTTTGCTTTGTTATATTATCTTGATAACAGTAATCACTCATTTCCTCAATTATCATTATAAAAAGGGAAAATGCATAATTTTGTTACTTCAATCAAATTAATTGATATATTTCAATACTACAAATAATCATGGCAGTATTTCTTGTACTGAATTATTTTTATTTTTTTCTGATTTTAATAAAAACAAAACCTTTGTGTCCGGACAGGATGATTTTCCTAACTCCTTTACGGTAATGAGAATGTGATGTTTTTCCTCATAATTATTGGAAATTTGGTAGGAAAATATGTAAAAATTTTATGAAAATAATGTAACTGAAAATTGTAATGGTCTCTGGTTGTCCTCAGGTGCCTGCTAAGTTCCGGTATCCATTCTATTATGAGATGGGCTGGTACGTGTTGGAGCGTTATCTGTACAGCATGACCAACACATCACACCTCATCCCTGAGTTCCAGAAATACTCTTTGGGCATCGGTCAGTACATTAACAACATATTCACATCCACATAGATTTGCTTGTAATGAGCACAGGTCAGTTAAACTCTCTTTCTCTCTGATACTAATACACAGGTTTGAAGCAGGAAAGCTCGGGCTCTGAGGTACTAAATGGCCACACTAAAGAGGAAAGAGATGACAACAATGCTCCCTCTCCACCTAGTGGGCCAGGGGTGAAGCTTCACTTGACTCCCTTTGAGCTGGAGGGGTTGTGGAACCTGATAGGGAAGTTGGAGTCACTGCCCTCACACAAGAAGTGTGTGCCTTCAGGAATACACAATGCTGCTGCCCTGCTACACGACATACGGGTCAGAACTCACGCTCATAGTTTATTATGCTTTTGTTTTTTGGAAATGGTTATTCTAATGCACTTGCTGCCAGTGTTGTTTGTGAAGCTGTATCACAAGATATGTTATAAATGTGACTTGAGATACAGGATGTTATTGGAATTAGTTCATTTTAGGTTTTGTTTTATTCACACTGCCACTTTGTTCACTGAATGTCGCCAGTGGCTGGCAGTTAGGTCTCCAGTGGGCGTTCCCACTACTGGTTAGTAAAATGTAGGAATGACAGTCATGGATGTTATTCCACGTTTAGTTTTAGCTGCTAGAAAACTGATTCCTTTTCTACAACATTTTGGAGGCAAAGGACTAAATATAAATGAGTGGCTATTTATTTTTGGGGAAATCACAAGCGCCAGTCTACCCGAGTTCACAAAGCCAAGCCATTCATATCAACATATGTACACAGAGACATATAAATTATAGGAAAGTCGCTGACCGCTAAATTAACTTTCCATAACTAATGTTAAATAATGGAACCTTAATGTAAAGTGTGACTGAACAATAAAGAATCAGAACATATTCAAACAATATCTAGGGCATGTTGTAGTCCAGATTAAAATATAAAAATGTTTAAGTTTGAAATTTGGTGCTGTGATGAACACCATAGCGAATACTCTCAAAAAAAAAATCTCAATTGCTTTATGAAACATTTAAATACTGTTCAGTAGCCCAGCTGCTTTGTTTACGGGGTTACCGGGGTAACTGCTGCATTTCTGCTGTTCCATCAGCGCCATCTGCTGTCAGAGAATGAATGTGCACGTCTTTCACTCCATCCACCATGAGGAATCATATCATTATCATTATCATATTACCGAATACCGGCACATGTCTACCGCTGACACTCAACTACAAGACGTAGTGACGGGTCATGTGCGCTCCACTGACTTCACTCCTGTCCGTTGTCGCTCCTGAAAATCGCTGTTAATTTGCATAAAACCTTTTCTCAGCCTTTGTCACGTTGCTGGACACGCCTACATCCTGTCGCCAACGGTCAGTCTCACTCGTGTCGCCGGAAATCACCAGCTCTCCATTAAAAATGAATGGAATCATTTTTAAAAATGAAATGAATGTTGCTTTATCGCTGGCAGTGTGAACACCGCTTAAGGAGTCATTTTGAAATATGATGGTTGAAATATTTTGAAATATAATGGTTAGTGAAGAAAAATGTTTTTTCTCTCACTTTCAGGCGTTATTGAAAGAACATGCCAATGACATCCCTAAACTCTCTTACACGGGAAAACCCATTGTCAGATGGCCGAAGAGGGTAAGATCACAGAATTAGTTTCTTTAAATAAGTATTTTTAAATGACTTTACAGAAAACCCATTAAGTGAATCATGCAACTTAAAGAGTTTTTCTTTTCGTCCAGTTTTTGTTATTTGGTTTATTTTAAGCCATGAAGTGGAATAATGAATTTGATTAAATTTAGGAATTTCTTATTGTATTATCTGTTTTAGTCATTTATTTTGTCTTGATTTTAACTTAATATATGCTGGAACTAAATCATTATTCTGACAGTGATTTTTCATTACCGTGCTCAACACAGTGTTATTTTTCCCTTTTTTTCTATTGATTTTGGTGCGCATCTAATATGACCAGAACATTTTCTTTGTTGCTTGGACAATTGTGACTTCCTAAATAGTAAATAGGTTGATTTAAACAAATCAAGCTTGATTTAACTGCTGTCATTTTTGATGCATAATGTTTTTTTTAAAACAAAACCTTAAAATCTGCAGTTGCACTTTTTTTTTTATTCTGTTTGCTTACTCTATTCTAAACCCGACACCACACTGTAGTGCTTACCTCTCATTTCTTTTGTCTCTCCCAAGCCCCCCTGGTACCAGCCCCCTCCTCCCCCTCCACCTGTCATTCGTCCCAAGCTCTCAACCACACCCGTTATTTCACGGCCAGTGAAACCAGCTTCCAATATGTCGGTCCTGCGACGGCGCCGCGTGCGCTGTAAACGCTGTGAGGCCTGTCTACGCACAGAATGTGGAGACTGCAACTTCTGCAGAGACATGAAGAAATTTGGTGGCCCTGGCAAACTCAAACAGACCTGTGTACTGCGCCAGTGTCTCGCTGTGAGTGTCTACACATTGAGCATGGTTAATGTAGTCTTCCTTTGTTTGCTTATATTTATTAATATCACTTTCTGTCTGTGTGTGTTCTCTCAATAGCCTGGTCTGCCGCTCTCTGCTGTGTGTGAGATCTGTGAGGAAGGCAACCAGGAGACTAGTGAAGAGCTCATGGAGTGCTCCAACTGTGCTCAGATAGCTCATCCTAGCTGTTTGAAGGTACAAACATTATTACCACAGCAATTCAATACACTTCTCAAAATTCAGATTAATGTATATGGTGAGCGTAGTGACTGGAGGCTTTGTGGGATGGTTCAGCTCTTGTTGATATAAGTACAATGCCTATCTATAGTTTTTCCCTCTGTATTGTAATTAGTTTTACTGTTGAAAAATCAGTTTTCTTCTGTCTCTATAGACATCTGGTGAGGGAGTGGTGAACAAAGACCTTCCGAGCTGCTGGGAGTGTCCCAAATGTGTTTTCGGCAAAGAAACAGATTCTGAGGTAAGATTTTCTCACACCCAGATGTATTGTTTTTTTTAAATGAGGGAACACAATGAGTGTTTGTTCTAATGCTGCTAGCTTATGCAGGCTTGCATACATGCACAATCAATCACACCATGTAGAAAAATGCATGCGAGAGCTTACTGTGTTGTACACACTCCGATGTGCGTGTGTAACAGTAACGGCTGTTTTCCTGTGTGCCAGTCGTCAGGCAGCGGTGATGACATCACGGCACAGGATGGGTCAGGGGGGCGTGGGGGCGAGGGCGGGGCATGGCACGGGGTCGGGCGGCCCCCCTCTTCTCTCTCTCACGGGTCGCTCCAGAAACGGGCAGCAGCCCCTGAGCAGCGGCTCAGGAAGAGGGTGAGAGGCTCCGCCTTACTCACGCCACTGCTGCCACATGCACAGCCGCTCAAATCTGTATTCTCTTCTCTGCTCTCTCTCTCTCTACCTCTTGCAGCCAATTCCCTCTAATTTGTTCCACCTTTTTTGTGTCTTCTCTCGCTCTCTTTTTGGCCCACCCAGCCCTGTTCATCATCATCGTGCCCAATCACTGCTTTGACTTGCTTAGGGTTTCAGAATCAGCTTTGTGTTTGCAGTTTGTGTGATTCCATTCAGTGATCCTGATGCGTTCATCACTGTTCTTTCTTTTCAAATTCATATTTACCACAGTATGTTATTGTCATTCTGTTTTGCAGCTAAAATTGGAGGGTGGTAAAACACATGTAAGTTATATTTGTTTTTTGGAAGATTGTCTTCAACGGTGATTGAATGATTTTTTTTAAACTTCAAATAATAGAAACATTAAAAACACACTATGTTAAACTTAGTGAAATTTAGTAACATTTAAATAATTGTATACTGACATGTTGCTTATATGACAAGTTAGCAGACTTTTGTTGTGATAAATATAATTTAAAAAAAGTATTGGCTAGTTTTTAGGCCCAATTTCTGGATTGTGGTGCAGTAGGTGCCTAGCATTGGAAAAATATTTTATCATAAATTTTTATATGAAATGGTCCCATAAGCTACCTTCCCACCCTCATTATCGTATGATTGTCACTTTCCCCCATCGGGCACAACTGTCATATTGGTCGTGAAGCAGCTGTCAGCCTCCACTTATTCACCACATCTGAAAGAAAAAACAGTAGGTTTTCTAGGGCGAACCACCGTAAATAATTATTTTGCGCAAACTGCCTATTTGACAGAAACCGTTTTTAAAGAATAACATTTGACTGCATAAATATAGGTAATTCTCACACTTTTTGTTACATTGACTTCCATTCTTACGTGAGACAGGAAATGCAAGCTCATGCAAATTTCATTGTGTTCCAGTTTGGTGAAGTCAGACCTGCAAATTTTTAGAAAACGTAATCAATAGAAAATGTATCATTCACACCATGACATCTCTGAATTAAAAGAATGTGAACTTTAAAGCTGCACATTTGCAGTAAATATATATTCAGTTATATACTGAATTATATTTTTAGAAAAGGCGCTGAGTGTGATATATTACAACTGCTGCATTGTCCTCCGAAATTCTAGTGTCACCCGTGACGTTAGTTTTGATTAGAATTCATTACATTTGGTGATCATTGAAATAAAAAATTCCACATATGCATATGATTGGGACTCCAAGCAGCTCCTGCACTCTCTCCATTGCAATTGAATGACTTACTGTCTGTCGTTTATTGGAGATTGTGAAAAGGTGGATTTTTTTTTTTTTTTTTTTTTTTTTTTGTCTCTTACATAGTCTTTTCTGTCTTTCAGAAACGCAAGTCTTCATCTCTTGATCCTCGCGTGGCTAAGATCTACCGGCGACATGGAATGGAACATGATGATGATTCGGGCAGCGATGACGATGGAGATAGTGGCAAGATGTCGTCAGTCCGGGGTGGGGTCTCTTCATCCCGCCGAGGTTATGGAGCTGGAAGGCGAGGTGTTTGGAGAGGCTCCTCACATCGAGGGAGTCGAGGGGGAGGCAGCTTGGCAACAAGTTCGCTAAAAATGAGGCGAGGACTTGGGGCAAGAGGGGAGAGAGGTGGACGGGTTAGGTTACGAGGAGGATCCCAGATGAGGCGACGACGCTATGAAACGGAGGATGAAGATGATGACGACGACGACGATGATGATGATGATGATGAGGGTGATGATGATGATGATGACAGTGATGAAGAGAGGCATCTTGGCCGGTCAGATAAGGAGCATCGCTCAAGGAGACGGAGACAAAGAGGTGATGACTACGATGATGATGACGACGAGGATGATGATGAGGAAGACAGTGATGAACAGGACTTTGATGGAGAGGATGATGAGATGGAAGACTTAGATGATGGAGAGGAAGATGATGAGGATGGAGAGAACCAATCAGACTCTGATCCTGATCCACCTGTCTTACTTGTCGCAGACTTGAATGATGATCTGCTGAACGATTCCTACCTGACTGTGACCCTCCAGCGTCCTCCAAAGGCCAAACGTGACCCGGGCTCCATTGTACCCAAATTAGAGGCGGCTATGTCTCCCCGCACACCTAGCGGTCCTGGTTTCATCCAGCGCAAAACGCTACCCAGGACCCGACTCAGGAACAGTACCTCGACCCCTGCCGGGAATGGCCTCTCTCAGTCCAAAAGCGCCCACACTTCCGGCCGCCACACGAGGCGGAACTCCAACCAAGATGGTCGAGACAGAGACACACCGTCACCTTCCTCTATGTCTTCTCGTTCCTCTGTTTCTCCACCACCTCCTCCTCCAGCCGTCACCACATCTTCTCCTCCTTCTCTCCTCTCTCTTCCCTCATTCCGTGATGTTGGAAATGAGCGTGGCTGTGAAAAAGACATTTGGGTATCAGTGTTCCGCTACTTGGGTCGGACAGACTTGGCTGTGTGTATGAGAGTCTGCAAGGCTTGGTACAAGTGGTGAGTGTAGTACACCATTTTCTTTTTAATTTAGTGTTTGTTTGTTTTGTTTTTTCAGATAAAAGGCCTGTTCACTTTATGGCTAAATGAGCTCAAATATAAATTGCTTTGCGCTACATCAAACTAAATGAATTCATTTTAATGTATTTTAGCTGTCCATTTTATTATGTTTATAGATAGTTTATATAGCTGTCCATTCCGAACAAAAACAGGGTTGATTATTAGAAAGTGCGTGCTCATATTTCTTAAAATAAAAGTAATCTATGGTTCTCTTGATCACTGGGTTGGTTTTGCTCTGATCATTTGTTGTGGATCCTCCTCTCCTGCTGCAGGTGTTGTGATAAGCGCTTATGGACACGAATAGATCTGAGTCGCTGTCGGGCACTTACCCCCCAGGCTCTGTCAGCTGTCATTAAACGACAACCTGTGACACTTGACCTCTCCTGGACACCTGTATCAAAGAAACAGATTGCCTGGCTCATTCATCACCTTCCAAGTACAGTTTACTTATACAGTCTCAACTCTGAAATTGCCTGATGCTTTAATATGTACAGGAAACTGCTTAAAAATAAAATGTGCACCACGATGAAGACTAAAATACTCTTTCTCTCTCTGTTTCTCACAGGTTTAAAAGATTTAATAATGTCAGGTTGTTCTTCATTATGCGTGTCAGCGCTAAGTTCGCAGAGCTGTCCGGGTTTGCGAACACTTGACTTGTGTTGGGCCGTGGGCGTCAAAGATTCACAAATAAAAGACCTTATTGTGCTGCCAGGTGAGGCACTCATAATTATTATTAATTGGACTGTGTACAGCGTGAGTTGAAGTGAATCATTCACTCTTTCACCTTTACTTTCTCCTGTCACACAGGCAGTGAAAGTCGCAGTCGACTGAGAGGTTTGCTCACTCTGCGCTTGTCTGGTCTGGATATGAGTGACTCTACCCTTAAGATGATCGTCAGACATATGCCTTCACTGCGCCGGTTAGATTTGTCCCACTGCCAGGGGCTCACAGACCAGTCCATCAACCTGCTCACCGCTACTGGCTGCAACACTCGCAACACACTCAGACAGCTCAATCTTTCAGGTACCCCTGATCTTCTGATATTTGATCCCACATTTTTTTTTTAGGTTTTCCTTGTGGTGCCAATACAACACAACTGATTACTTGTAACTGGTGGTGCAAAAACAAAAGTCTTATAATGTCTTAAATTCAGTTTCAGATCAAATTAAGGGAAAAAAGTTGTAAATATTTCAATTTAATCAAATAAATGTCAGCGCTACACATTTCAACATAAAAAAGCACTGCAATGTTGCAAATTGCAATCAATGAATACGTGCATTATGCCAAGCGGTTGCTTATGCCAAGCGGTTGCTGCTGTTGATGAATTGTGACGATGCTTACTATATTGTAATAATGTTGTGGTTGTAAGCATTCATATTTCATCTACCTCATCTTTTTGAATGAGCAGCTAAAAGTAGTTTAGCATAGATTTTTCAAAATAAGAATCATAAGTACTATGAAGGTACACTATGTAACTTTTAGTGCTCTAGATGTTAATAAGCAAAACTGCATGCATCTTGCAGAAGAACATTGTAGCTGGAGCTCATATAAATTTTGTACATTCTGAACAAAAAATGTTACGTACTGTACCTTTGTCACGCATTATGCATATTACTTTTTTCCCTGGATATTTTTGGTTTCATACTAAACTCTATCTGGGATTTGAACAATGTAAAAAAAATGTTTAGCTTCTATGTGTGCTGCCCAGTCACAGGAAGGAAAGACAAAAAACAATTAATACATTCAGTATATAGATTTTAATAGTATCGGCACAATATTCCCTATTGCCATTCTACAAATTATGGCATCAGCAAAAATCCAATATCGATTAACCTCTAATTTGTATGATGTATGAATTTGTATGGTTTGCGGTATTTGCACATAAACCAATTTCAATACAAATGGATATATTGAATAAAACTCTTGTTATTTTTTTATTGCAGCTACCCTGTTTTGCATTTAAATGATTTATTTTGAGAGATTTTTTTTATGGGTTTGTTCCATATGGATATATACAATATAAAGATTAGATTTTTTTAAAAGATACCCTGCAAACAGTAATTACACAGAAATGACATATGCTCATATTTTACATAAGTCTTGATCAGTCTGGTACTCACTGATTGGTGGTTTTACTTTTCTCTGTCTCTCTAGGTTGTAATAAGTTGACAGATGCGTGTCTGTCCTATATGAAGCGATTATCGGCTCTGGCTCTGTTGGATCTGCGAGGCTGTAGGAATGTGACTCGGCACGGCTGTGAAAACTTCATCTCTGACCTGTCCTACTGCACCTTATTCTGTCTGACAGAGGACAAACTCATTCAGAGAATATCGTAACGTGCACACAAATACACACACACACATACACACATACATACATACACACACAGTCTCCGCACAGCTCTGCTTAGTGAGCTCACGAGTGCTCCATCCCACTCAATACAGGCTGATCTAGCCTGAACAAGAGGATGAGGCTGAAGACAAGAAGACGGCTGGAAGGATATGGCTGCTGTTTTACAAGAAGGGTAAAAACAGGCTGACCGGGAAGAGGTCATTTTCAGTGAGAATTTTATTCCCACAAAACATGAGACCAATCCAGGCACATCCAGTGTGTGGCTCGCTCTTCTTCTCTGGGCATTCAGCCTTATCCAAAGCGACTTCTTCAGAAGATGTTACTGATATGCTTGAAACTGAACTTCATAATCCAGTCTAAGTGGGATTTGGTGAACGAGGAATTGAAGGCTTGATCAGAGAATTCTGTCCTGGTGTGACCACTGATGTTTTGACAAATCTGGTGGCACGGATGAGTTGGTGTCAATGATAGGAAAATGACAGGCATAGCACGGCACATCCTGATAGTTCTCATCCGCCACAACTTGTTGATCAAAGAATGTAGTGGCAGCACAGGATGAATCTGAATCATAAAGACTTCAGCATATTGATCCAGATCGTTCACTCATGCTTTCTTAGTGACTATGTCTGAACGCAATTTTTGGTAGTTCAACCTCTCTGAAGGTTTTGCTGCCTGGATGTTTGTTGACACTTAACCCACCACACTAAGTTTTTACTCAATCGTACCAAACTAAAAATCACTCTTTATTTGTTTTCTTTCATCTGATGGTTTGTTCTTCTGCTTGCCGTCATCTCAAATGGCCAATTCACCTGCATTCTCCTGTCCTAGGAAGGGTTGCTCACAGTTTAGGCTAAAATGTTCATTTACCCTTGGAAAGCTATAATTTAAGTGCAACTTGTAGCAAAAAGGACTTTTTTGTTTCTTTTTTTTTAAATTGATGTTCATTTAGTTCAGGTTTTTTCATGAAAAAGATGGAAAAATAAAAAGTGGAAAGCAAACAAGGTGTTTGATTTTTGTTTATACTGCCTTTCATCAGAACGCATAATTGTTACATAATTAATGTATCAAGCTTAGACCTAACTTTCACTGATGCGTAAAGTTTATCATGCAGCATAAAAGCTTTTCAGGATAGAAGTAAAGCCACAATAATTCAAATATGACATTTCTTTGAAAATGGCGTATTGGTCAACTGTTTTGGATTTTTAATGGCCAGAGAACAGGGTTGCTGATCTACAATGGGGTCCAAAAGTCTGAAACCATGTTGAAAATCTTGTATTTTATGCCTGTGTTCATTTATGATATAAAATGCATAGTGAAGCATACACGATTTTGTATTAAGGAAAGAAAATTTAATAATTTTCACTGGTCGTCTTAGACTTTTGGATTCTTCTGTACAAATACGATGTGCACAAAATGGTACATTTACATGTATGCATTTTATCCAATAAATTGTATTCAGTGTATAAACTTTTATCTCACAATATCAGTTGATATATGGCTAATATATTACATTTTTAGCTCTTGGGTATTTAATCTTTCTTTTCTCAGTGAGCATGTACAGATTTGAAATATTTGCTTCAACTTTTTCCTCAATAGGATTCTCGTAATGTCTCAATGTTAACTCTGCACAACACCTTCACGGGCAAGAGTGCATTGTTTTACTTTATTCTGGAGTTTTCTTTTGCATTTAGACAAAGAAAAAAGGTAAAACTTGATGTGAAGGGGTTGTGAATAACCACGATCTTGAGAAATGTGAATATTGTAATTTCTTAGTTACAAAAACCTTTATTAGTATTGTGCATTTTGTAATTCATACATCATGATCATGACGAGCAAAATTATTTCACCCAAGAATGACAATTTTGGAGTCCAGTGAACATTCTTCCAAACATCTAATTTTGTTTTCCACAAAACAAAGGCATACAGATTTGGAACAACACGAGGGTGAGTAGATGAGAGAATTTTCATTTTAGTGAGTTAAAATCACCTTTTATTATTTATGCGATAATACATTCAGTTCCAAAATGAAGTATAAAACCATTTTTACAGGGAATATTTACATTTCCTCTAGATGCTGAATTGTGGCAAAGGAGAAAGGGTTGAACTTGTATCCGGATCCGCTGTAGAATTTGTTCTGAAACTCCACCCTGCATCAAATGGGAAATTACATTTAAATTTTTACTCCAAATGAATTTAGTTTCTTTCAACCGCACACACACACCTCCAAAAATTAACACAACTAGAGTTTTTCTTCTTTTTTTTTTTGTGATATTAGCTTAATTTGAAATATCATTTTCATATTCGCATGGCAGAAACCAGAGTTTATCATTTGAAATGTTTAAATCAAGACAACACAAGGATCATGCAGTTTCCGCTCGGATTTAATTGCCTCGTTTGAATATGATGCGAGTAAAAATATAAATATGTAATATAGTTAGATATATTTATATTTGCATATATTTAGCAAAATAATCCCATAGTTAGTTTATCTAGCTAATTAACATGCTGGGGCTTTCATTAGGTGGCACTGTTTACAAGCTGTAATACTGACCTCTTACTGCAGTTGAAACACTGATTGAGCGATTGATTACATGAGTTGTACTGTGTCTTTCAACATACCAACTGATGTTCATTCGTGCTTATTTACTATTAACTAGTAGTAAAGATCAGTTCATGTGGAGCTTGAACTGAGGCGCTACATCGATCTGTCACATCACACTTAAGAGCACCAAAACGGTATTTATTATTAATTATTATTAATTTTTTTAGCATTTTAATGAAGATGTTAATAAAACTAAATTAATATAATTTTAAGACCCTCGTGGGTCCCGACCCCCTGGTTGAGAACCACTACAATATTAAAGTTTTTTTTTAATTTTCTCACCAGTGCAGGCGCAGGGCGTGCAGGAAGGCTGACAGCCCCTCCATGACGAGCAAGATAGAGACCGTGAGCGTGGCGAAGATGGAGAAGATGATTGACAGCACCACTGATCCCACATAGCCTTGCCACGAGAGTGAAATTCTCATCACCATCACCCAGAGAACCTCCGACAGCTCTAACACACACAAATACAGAACTAGCTAAGCACAACAATTTCACCTATAAGTGAACATGTAATACGTAATGATGCTTGTGAGAATTTGCATACGTGCATGCGCGAGGCTGAGGGCCCAAAGTCGAAGGTACGATGCGGTGTTGGAGATGCACCCCAGGCAATACTCTATGGTGTGGATGGCCTGGTGCATAAAAACCTCCGTCCAATCAAACTCCTGTAATGTTAAAAAGACAAGCATACAGTATTTCAGTAGTTCTGCTATAGAGGAATGGAAAATTAACGCTTTCAACTCTGAATCTACCGGAATGTTACTCTTTCACCTCTCTCTTTACATTTACATATATTTGAAGAGTTCAGATGCAAAAGCCTCTAAGTGCCGTCTGAAATTTTCTTCTAGAATGATCATTTTTATCAAGCTCGTATATTTAAGTTGTGATTTCACTTAAATGACTATTAATAGGTAATTTTCATTGCCAATTAAGTGAAATTACTGAACTTAAATATACAAGCTTGATAAAAATGATAATTCTAGAAGAAAATTTCAAATGGCACTTAGAGGCTTTTGCATCTGAACTCTTCATTTATTTGGCAGACGCTTTTATCCAAAGCGCCTTACGTTGCGTTTCAAGGCACACATTTACATTCTTATCAGTTCTTTGACGCTTCTAATGTTTAGCTTAATTTGAGGAATGGTGTTATGATCTTTTCTTTTTCTGACCTGTTCCTCTGTTCCCCCTCCACCCTCTAGGTCTCCCAGTTGAGCGTTTATAGAGCTGGTGTCTCTGACTAGGGGGTGCTGCTCCTCCTGTAACTGAAAAACAGGGTCAAGACCTTTCGTCAGACACATTATGGGAGAAACTGCAAGAACACTCACATTTCAGCTAAAAGAGCCACATGCCTCGTTGGTAAGTACATCACCTGGTCGTTTTTGCTCCAGAATATGCTCATGCATCAGCTAGACCAACCTGATTTTTTCTTTTTCTTTACACTACCGTTAAAAGTTCGGAATTGGTAAGTTGTTGTTTTTTTAAAATAAGTCTCTTATGCTCACCCAGTCTGCATTTTATCAAATTATTTTTCAAAAATACAGTAAAATATTATTACAATTTAAGATAAATGTTTTGTATAAATATATTTTAAAAGGTAATTTATTCATGAATCACAAGTAACATGATCCTTCAGACATCATTCTAATATGATACAATTTAGGGTACATTTCACATCCACTGATAATAACAATTTTCTTTACAAAAATCATATTTTATCCATTAATGGAAAGCATAATCTCACAAATATTTTTTGCACCCTATGTTTCAGTTTGTTTGAATTTGCCTTGATTTCAGTTTTTGCAGTGTCTGCAACTAAAAATGGTTTACCACAACACCACATGACCAAAGTCATGTGGTTATTTTCTTTTTAGGTGGACATAGGAGTGTGACGGTTAGTATATAACCGTGAGACCGATGGTTATAGTTGAACACCGTCATTAGAACTCTATAACCGCCAAAACCGTGTTATTAAAATATTTTTACAAACATTTTTTTATCATAGAGAATGTTTAAATACTAATTAAAAACAAATGTTAACAGTCTGTTATTAATGGTCTACGTCATTTCCAACTGTATTTGATTCTTTGCCAAGTAGGCCTACCCCCTGACCGACCACCAATCATTTGAGATAGAAATAAAAGCTATGATATAGCCTAGTGATGTGCCATCATTATGAGATTTATTAAACAAATGAAAAACATTTGCAATAATAAACATTAGCAATGAACATTTGCAATCGGGAGACATGGTTTTTACCACTTAATGAAGTTTTGTTTTGTAAATCGTCAGACATGATTTTTACCACTTGCTTTTTAGAAAGCCTTTCTTTAAAGCGAATTTCGTTTTGTACAAATTGTATCTTAATTTTAATAAATGTTTAATCAACCAATTGCATGTATTTAATAAATAAAAAGCAAATATAGGAGACAATATAATAACCGTGACATTGAGGCTCCGATGCGCCGCGTTCACTTGCATTGCATTGTGAAGTTGAACTAGAGCGCATCTCATCGTAAATGAATGAAACTCAGCGTAGGCCTATGCCTCATACATTAGCATTAAATATCTTTGCTGCATCCTTTCTAGAACAGACAAGGGCTTTCTTGCGGCCCGCATCAGCAGAGCATTGCATCGTCCATAGACCGCAAAACAATCAGCGGATGGCGGGCGGGTGCGGCTTTGAAATTTGGTCAAAAAACATTGGTGCGGATGATGAGTTATGTGATGCGTTTGCGGATGAAATAATACCCCATCCGCGTATCTCTATTGATAACAACATTGAACACTACACAAATATTAATTTTATTCAAAATAAGTTGTCCTATAACAGACGAACGTCGCAACCCCCCCGGACGACGGTTATGTTACGAACCGTCACATTTGACTCACGTCATAACCGTCATCACCAATTCTGAAACCGGCACACCCCTAGGTGGACATTTTGAACACAACATTTTAAAAACCCCTTTACATTTTTTCAGTATTATATCTACAATAACCAATTGCCAGAGAGTATATTAATGGACCGTCAACTCTGTTACATTGTATGGTACGTTATTATAGTTTGCTATATTTTTATGATTTCAATTCAAATATATATTCAAATTTGAGGTTAACCTGATCAAGAAAAGAACGTGGTTGGTCAGACAAAGCCTGGCATTAAAATTAAGCGTCAAAATGGTGAAGTTGTCAACAAAGTTACCTGTTAAATAAGTTACTCTGTAAAGCCAAACTATTAAATTTTTTAAAATATTTTTTTTCTTACATCAAAGACGCCAGAACAGCCGAATTTCACCTCTGCTTACCGTTCTCCTGTTATTCCTGTGCTTGAAGTACAGGTAAAGCGGTTTTCCAAGTAACAGCACCGGAACTGCTAGCAGTGCCAAACACAATAATACTCTCTGCACTGTCACCTAAAGAGAGGGACAGGATGTGTATGAATTTGTCACAGCAGTAAAACTGTAGTATGATATAAAACATGTTACAAGAATCAGTGTACTGAATGAATCTCTCACCTGTCCTGGATAAAGTGGTGGGTTGTCTGGGTTCTCACCAAACACGAACATGTCAATGAAGTGGATCAGGATGCTGGGAGCGCGGTCTGAATCCTGAGGTCCAAACGCAATCCATTTAAACACCACCATGAAGACAAGGTACCCAAAAAGACACAGCATGAACACTAGCTCTGGAATCAACACCAGAAGCATGCTGCTCACATCCCCTGTGTACCTGAGGAGAAAGTGTCACATTAAAAGGATAAGAAAACATAAAGGAATAGAACCAGAATAGATCAGAAGTATAAAGCAAGTAATGGTAGACCAAAATTAATCCTACTGTATGACTCACATGTAGTTGAAGAAGGATAAGCAGATTCCAAAAGTCATATGGATGACCCCGATGATGACGGACATCTTCATCTTATAGGAGTTGAGGAAGGTGAGGTGGTTACTGGCAAGGCTCCAGATCTAAGAACCAGGAAACAAGATACAGTCAAACCCAAACCTCACAGTAAACTAGACACAAGCGGGATTTGATTAAAGGCCAGATTACCGGGTCAATGCCGAACGGATATGGTCCCTGGAATACTCCAGTTACGTTTGGATCCAAAGTGAGGTACTGGTTGCTCCTCAGAGTTTCGTCACTGAACCAGCCCAGAAGAAGGAAGACAAAAGTGAGTGTAAAATGAGAGCACATAGGCAAGCTGAAATGATGGATAATTGATCAGGTTCACAGAGTCAAAGTGCAAAGTTCACGGACAAAAGAGGTCCATTGTCTACTGTCAAATGTGTAGAGCTGTACAGCACAGCTCACAGAGAAGTTTTTCAAACCAATCAGCTTTCTGTTAACGTGACAAAACTGTTTGCGAAATCTGTGTGGGGTAATATTTCACCCTCCTGTGAAATTTAAAATCGCACTGATTCATATCAAGTTCTGTCATGAAACTCTAGATGGCTTGCAATCACATCACTCTCTATAGGGCACAGCTGATTGGTTCCTGCTGTATCAGTAGCCAATGAGTTCGCTGATACTGAATACTGATTATTTCTGAGATTTGGATGAGTGAGATTCGCTGTTTTATTGTATCCGAAGCTCGTGTAAAGGATCGGCCCGCTTCTGAACAGAGCCGGGAGCAGCAGCTCATTTGCATTTAAAGGGACACACAAAAACGTCGCGTTTTTGCTCACACCCAAAAAGGGCAACTTTGACTAGCTATAATGAATGATCTGGGGGGTCTTAATGCTTTTATTAACTTTTTTGGTTGAGAGGACTTTCAGGGGAGGGACGGATGGTCTTATGGGTTTGGAACGACATTAGTGCGAGTAAATAATGAATTGGGAAACTGACTAACAAGGAACTAAGCCAGTATAGTCTTTCTCTACAAAAAAAGATATTGAACATGTCCACCATTATTGCCCAGGAAGGATGGCCTTGTCCTTAGAGCACAGTTAAATCTTTTAGTTAAAATGTACCTTATATTTAACCTTTGCCTAGGATGTAATAGTGTGTGTGTACCTCCAGTTATAGTGCTGAATCATGGGTTTGAGGTGCCAGCCAGAGGAAAGAGGACTGAGTCCCTTACTGAAGCACTCATTATAAACAGCACCAGTATAGATGGAGAACAACCCCATCAGAAGGATCAGATACCTCCCACCAAACATCATACGCCAAATCTAAAAGAGACGCACAGAAAAAACTAACAAACTAGTTCTGTACAAACCTAAAGTACATTTACAGAAAATGAAGAAGAAAAATAAGGCAGACGGATACACTACTGTTTAAATTTGGGGGTCAGTAAGAATTATTTTGTTTAAATGTAAGACTTTTGTACGGCAAAGATGCATTAAAATGATTAAAAGTGACCGTAAAGACATTTATAATGTTACAAAACATTTTTTTAATGTTTAATTTAATTTAATGCTCTTCTTTTTAACTTTCTATTCATCAAAAATAAAAAATAATCAAAGCAGCACAACTGTAATAATGATAACAAGTTTAAGTTTCTTAAGCACCAAATCTACGTATTAGAATGATTTGTGAACATTATCTTAAATTGTAATAATATTTCAGAATATTACTGTTTTTACTGTAGTTTTGATCAAATAAATGCAGCCTTGGTGAGCACAAGATTACTAACTTTTGAACAGTAGTGTAAAATATCAAAGCTGAAGAAAGGTAACTTGTGTTGATATTTGTATTGAACCTAGAAAGTTCTTTAAAATAAAGAGCTTCGTATAGTATGTTCTATTTAAATGCCTTTTTCAGTCTTGATGGCAGCTGTAAAGATTATGATATGTACTGTGTAAAATGAAAGAAACCTCATTAGTGCTATTCCTCATCTTAGGGTCTCTCTCCTCCAGAACCATCCACAGAGCAGCCATTGTCATGAGTAAACCATGACCAACATCTCCAAACATCACCGCAAACAGGAAGGGAAAAGTAATGATGGTGTACACAGCTGAGAAGGGAACACACACACACACACGACATTTACCGTGAGAAGTTTATGCATTTTTACAGGTTGTTTATCTCAAGCAACAACCTCTCTCAGATGGACCTTTCTACCAACAACAATAACACTCTGTTAAATGCAACTTTAGGTAACAATGTCCATGTGACGGTGTGCGTGTGTTACCTGGATTAACCTCTCTGTAACTGGCCACACCATAAGCATCCACAATGTTCTGGAAGCTGGACGTGAATGCGTTGGTGTTAAAGAGTGTTGGAGGAGATGTGGGTGCAGGTAAACGATTGTAGAAGGAGTCTACACTGCTACCGCTTTTTCTCTAAGAAATAAAAAAGACAATAATACACTATTGTGAGATTCACTTTGAATGAGCGACCTTCGGTCCACTATTATATTACTTAGTCATCTAAAAAAGTATGACAACTGTGTGCACCACAATACCTAAAAATCAACATTTGACATCTGTGTGATGCATTTCGTGTGAAACAATTTACTAAATTTCTCACCGTTCCTTCTATCAGAGCGCTCTGGAGCAGAAGCAGTTTGGCCACAGGGCACCAGGCTTCTGCGATGAGACACTTGTCCGTGACTGAAGGGCTGCAGAGGTTAAGGACCGTCTGCACAGCTTTACACTTCTGCACTCGTATCTTCCACTGTGGCATCTGACACACACAGCGAGACAGCAGCTGCTGCATGTACTGCTCCGTCTGAGACAGCACCTGCAGACAGACAAAGGTGAAGTTAGAGAGTGGACCTGAAACTATTTTAATAACATTTTATTATTGTTTCGGTCACACTTTAGATTAGGGTCCATTTCTCTAGCCTGGGTTTCCCCATGCTGCCTTGCACGCAGCACGATTTTATTCACGCTGCTAGGCAGCCTGGATTCCATGGACCAGTTTTTCGCCTCAGCGAGGCGACCAATCACAGAACGGGGAGGGAGCAGCAAGACGATGACGACGTCTATGCGACACACCGAAGCAGTTTGTTTATATCTATGGATCCAACATGGCAGCAGACGTGAAGTTACCTTTCGATGCAGCCTTAGTGAATGCAAGTTTATTTCGTCTTCTTCCTCGTCGAATTTCTGTTGCTCTACATACGTCATCTGGTATAATTGAAATGATTGGCTATGAGCTTCGTGCAGGCGCATTTGATAGACATTCGTAGCGCCCAATAAACGGCTCTGGGCATTCGTAAACCACGCCTCAAATACGAGAAAATGAACATGTGGTTCCCAGACCACGTCTCAATGAGAAAGAGGTCTGACGTTAGCCAGGCTACCATTTCTCACTATTTTCTCAACTTTTGCCTCAAACTCCTATATAATGCTTATTAATAGTTAGTAAGATAGTTGTTAAGTTTAGAAATTTGGTAGGATCAAGTGATGTAGAATATGGTCATGCAGAATAAGGCATTAATATGTGCTTTATAACACTTAATAAAGAGCCAATATGGATGCTAATAAGCAACTAGTTAATAGTTAGAATTGGACCCTAAACTAAAGTGTAACCATTATTTCTTTACTTTTTTTTAAGAACGTACTGTGCACGATTCGTCAGTTTTATTGAAGTTTTTTTAATGTTTGTGTAAGTCTCTTATAAGGCTCTATTTATTTGATCAAAAATACAGTAATATTGTGAAATAATATTACAATAATTGAAAACTGTTTTCTATTTTAATACATTTTTAAATGCTATTTATTCCTGTGATGCAAAGCTGAATTTTCAGCAGCCATTACTCAACTCTTTAGTGTCACATGATCTTTCAGAAATCATTCATAAATGCTGATTTGCTGCTCAAGAAACAGTTCTTATTATTAGCAATGTTGGACACAGCTGTGCTGCTTAATATTTTTATGGAAACCATGATACATTTTTTCAGAATTCTTAATCGAAAGTACAAAAGAACAGCATTTATTTGAAATATATACTTTTTTTGTAATAATGTAAAAGTCTTAACTGTTACTTTGGATCAATTAAATGCATCCTTGCTGAATAAAAGTATTAATTTCTTTCCTTTTTTAAAATCTTACTCACCCCAAACATTTAAATGGTAGTGTATAATAATTTTTCCTAGTTGAATATCCTGTTTCACTTGGAAATGCATCAGATTATGAAAGATAAGTTAACTTATAATGTGCAATGTTTTGTTTAAAAAATGTATGCTTGTACCATTTTCTTTAAAATTAGTACCACTTGATATTTTATGTAATGTAATGAAGTTCATACATTTAAGTATGAACTATCTAAATACTTGTATGCTCTTATTTCAAAGAGAATGTAATTATACAAAATAAAAGGATAAAGGAAACATTTCAGTCACCGTTTTGATATCTACAATCCTGCTTTCCAGACCCTGAAGTATTACTTCTCTCTCCTCCAAGTCCTCTGGATACACAAAGGTGTGAGTGT
Organism: Squalius cephalus; assembly: GCF_949319135.1. Classification (NCBI taxonomy): domain Eukaryota; kingdom Metazoa; phylum Chordata; class Actinopteri; order Cypriniformes; family Leuciscidae; genus Squalius; species Squalius cephalus. The sequence continues at coordinate 25,828,815 of NC_137123.1, forward strand.
GGAAACTATGAATAGAGAGATCCAGAATAGATATTACTCATGTATAAATGGAAAAGATGGGGGGGGGGAGGGAGGGGGGGTCACTGAAATAAGAATTATGTGATTATGAATGTGTGCTATAGTAAGCTATAATTAAATTTATATAAGCTATGAATGTACCAATCACAGATCTTCTTTACTTTCTGTCCAATCTGCTCTCCCCAAAAAGAGATCACAAAGACAGTCCACTGAACCATCTCTCCCTGTGAGCAGGAAAAACATATCATGTTTATGGCCAATTGACATTTTCATCAAAATTAGTTATCTGATTTATTTTAATGTAACACTCTCTTACAGTGTCTGGCACTTCCAGCCTCTCCTCCATCTCCCAGAAGTCTACAATGATATAACCACGACAGGCCCGCCATAGCAGTCTCTCAAACGATGGAACCTTCCATGGATGAACCACACCAGCGACAAAGCTTTGTAGGAAAAATGTGAATAACTTTATTACTTTAGTGTCTTGTTACATATGTGTTCACATTTGAAATGTGGAAATAATATTACAACTTATTCCCAAAAGATGCGCTCACATTAACGTTGGTCTGTGAAATTTTGAAGGCAAATTCTAGTCATTTTAAGTGGAATCCACTCGATTTCCCTGTGCAGTTTTCGTTCATGTTCACGCAAATTTGCCGCACTGACCAGCAGAAAGCTACTTGTCTTGAAAGCGAAACTAATGTCATGTCACTTTACTCCAGTCACATTTACTGTCGTTTGATCAAATTCCACTGGGATAAATGCAGTAATTCCAATAGCAATCCATGTATTTGGGTGTTTCTTGTGAGGACGAAAAAGGTCCCCACTCAGATTTCACTCATGTTTAAGTTGGTCACCCAACTTCGCCGTCCTGACCAACAGAAAGCTATTTGTTTGAAAGTGACTTCTGTACGAGCAGTGCTTCATAAATCTCTAGGCTATTTACAATACAGTGGACCTTTTTTGTGAGCAAAACTTTGCTAATAAGACCACGCCTTAACACAGTGTTTCCCAGCCTTGTTCCTGGAGCCACACCAACACTCCACATTTTCAAACTCTTCCTAATCAAACACACCCGATTCAACTCATCAGATCATTGGTACAGACTCCAAGACCAGAAATATATTAGTCAGATTAGGGAGACATCCAAAATGTTAGTGTACCTCCAAGAATTGGGAAACACTGCATTTACACATTTACATTTTCATCTCTGACTAGATTGCTAAGACAGGCATCACTATAATAATGATAGCTGCCCTCTCTATGTTAAGATGTGGGCACATTAGTGATATTCCAAAAAAATGGTCCAGTGTCTTCAGTCAATAGTGTAGAGATGTATAAAGCACAGCTCACTTTTAAACCAAACAGCTTTGAGTTCACGAGACCAACTTAAACGTGAGTGAAATCTGCATGGGGAAATGAATCACCCTTGCGTGAAATTCCTAAACATGCGGATTCCTATTGAAATTACTGGATTTCGCTCAAGAAATTATACCGAGCAACAGTAAGTGTGACTGCACCTTTAGATGGATATTGTCCTCACCTCAAGCGCATATCTTGTCTGCTGTCCAATAGTGCTGTGGTCTCAAGAGTTGGAGGTGGAACCTTTAAAGACATTATGAGAAGGTTTGGTGAATATCTGAGAGAGATCTCTTGGAGGTAAGCATGCTAAAAGCTGGATTTTTTATTTTTATACCAGTGAGGTTGGTAGTAAAATGCTCTGCTTCAGGACCCCTCTGTACTGGCTGAGCTGGATCAGCTGGTTATGTAGACTATCCCTGTTCCTCGACACCTAAATGCAAACTGGGTCAAGATCACCACTTGCACTAAATGTTTATCATGGAACACAAGATATTCATGATTTCTAAGCCTATTTCTCTTTCCTTCTCTCACCTCTTTGAGTTCTCTGGCAAGTCTCTCGCTCTCCTCCTCAATGGAGAGCAGCTCTCTTGGCTGTGGGGCTGATGGGATTGGCGTGACCGTGGGTAGAAGCCCTTTCAGAGGAGGATAGAGAGAACGACTGATCTCTTGCTCCAGATATTCTAAGGAATAAGGGTAGGGGAAACGTGTTGAGAATGAACACAATCAGGCTGCAAAGATTATACTACAACTCTTTGATAGATAATGAGAGTGCCTTAAAATAAAAAAGTGACTGAAATAACTATATAATACTTGCTGTAGGGGTAGCTGGTCACTGAAAGGTAAATATTTACTGGTTACATACTGAAAGTTTTCTCCAGCTCCTCGCATCTTCTCACTTCGGAAACAAACTTCCTCTGAAAGGCATTCACATTTGGGTTCAACTGAGAAAATTGGGTTAAAGAGAGACAGAACAAGAGGGATAAAGAGTTTATTGTAATATTGTGAGATTCTATTACAAAGTTGAAAACATTTGTACTGCTTAATATTTTTGTGGAAAGTGGAACTTTTGAATGCTATAATGTATCCATTAAACTCACATCTCTGAATTCGACTAAGCCCAACTCCCCAAGCTCACTGACGCAGTTGTAAGCCGAACCTGCCTGGAGGAAAAGCTGGACCAGACACATCTCTTCACTTCGGAAGAGGCTTCCCATGGTAGTCTGAAATAATGCATACAAATCTCAACAATAAACAATACAATGTTAACAGTGCAAAAATTTAAGTGCACTGTCCATATCTCCATTTCCATATCTTGCACATTTAAGAACAAATGATAAGTGTGCTTATATACAGTGTGACAATGAAAATAAAGGCCGTTATTGGGCATAGCGGCTACTTATTTAATATGGTAGCTTGTGCTTTTCCTAATTTTGATCCAAAAAGAGGATTGTACACTGAAGGTTTGCATGTGACAGTGGTTAGATGGTAATCTAATTGAGATTTCATAGGGGATTCACCCATACCCATGTGATGATTACCCTCATGAAAGAGAAACAGAACCTCAATTAGAGTCATCTGAAACTCATCTGAGATAAGGCCCCTGTGATCAGTGACTTACCTTATTACACATTATAAGAGAAATAGCAGAATTAAATGGATCTTATTGATAGAGGATCCTATTTAAAAAAAACGAGTCTTCTGATTGTTTCAGCAATTAAAATATAAAACTATTCTAAATGCTATGGAAATATGAATGCTCATAAAGATTTGTTTAGCATTGAATGAATATTTATTTAAACAGTTAACGTTACACGCGCTTTATAAACAATTAGCCAAGGCTACACAACGTATTGCAGCAAAGGCATTTCCTCGCTTTTACCAGACAAGCAAAGCTGTACAAAGAGACCCCTTAATTGTTTTCTAGGACAGTGTAAAAAGTATTTGCAGTGACCATTTTACACATTTAATCAAAATATGGTGTGGTTTTGTGAGAATTATAGGAATTATTCGAGTCTGTCGAAAAGCAGGCGTAACGCAGTCTGGTGGCAGTGTCCCGTTACTGCAGCATATGGCGTAACAACATAAACAAAACCCGACGACAGAAATGGGACATCACACAGTGAACTAAACAAACGCGATTCATTTGACTGTGGATATGTTTAAATAATAGGCAGTATTTACTTCATGGTTTCAATGAGGAGCTCGGTTTTACACATTAGTTCAATTCAAATGCGCATTAAAACTGCCGACCTTACCGTATGAGAGGCAAGGATCGATAAATCCAAGGCGATCGATGTTGGGAAAATGAATTATCCACAATTCGATCTCATGGTCGGTTGTATTGTGAGGCTCTGCGATGTAGGCTAAACAGCGGATCTTTGAGCTCGTGGCCGCTCATTACTCCAGCTCTAGTCATTGCCATGTGATTCAGCCAATGAATTAGAACTGTTACAGTAACAACACACAAGCCAAGAGCACATGCACGCAACATTTTACCTCTAAAACCCAATGAGAAGCTAAATAATGATGGAAATAAGGACGTTTAGATGATGATCTGATAAATAAATAAATAATCTCTTAATGTTTATTTATGTTTCTGCATGAGATACTGGGATGCACAACGGTAATGTTTGAAATGAACAGATTAGGAAAAATGTCAGCGCAATAATGTAATAAGCAATCCTCAAAAGTAAAGTAAAGTAATATATAATATTTGATATTATAACGTATAATGTAAAATATATGATATTTATAATATTATAAAATAGTATTTGAATTGGCTTGTGTATAGATTACTAGCCTGGAAAAATCAAAATAATCCATGATACAATTTCAATGTACATTATTGCATTTCTATCATTATTCACCAAGGTACTCAACAGTATGAAGCCATTGTTAACATAACAAAGTCAAAAACCAAAATCATTGAGATTAGTTTTAGGATATCATTCTTTTACTCATGTGGATAATGGACACTTTCAGCAGCTTGGATGGTTACCTATTGAAAGACGGTTAGTCTAAACTAAAAATGGTTCATAAAATAATTAATAATTGGGCACCAGTGTATTTTAACTCATATTTCTCTCAGGTTAATGTAAGACATGGACATTATTCTAGACAAAGTATGGATGTGAATCTATGTATAATATACAGGAATAAGTTGCCATTGGACAATGTTGGTTTTAGTATAAGAGTGAAGAGATTATTTTTAGATGGGATGGCTTAATATATATATATATATATATATGTATATATGTATATATATATATATATATATATATATATATATATATGTATATATATATGGGCCATTCTACAGAATTGGTGCAAACTGCTGTCCCTCATCCAAAAAACACATTTGAAAAGCATTTAATTATTAAAATCTTAGATGTTTACTAAGATCCTTCAATTATCTATTGAAACCCACAATAATATTTAAGATATCAGTAAGCTTTATATATATAAAATCATAATTTATGGGCTACTTTCAATTAGGAGGTGGCTGTCCCAAACCCTAACCCCTAAATTTCAACTTGTGAAAATGATATTGAATAATTTTTTGCAAATTTTTCCATTCTTGTTTTAAAAAAAATATTTTTGTTTTTTAAAAAAAAATGAAGTTAAAAAAAATATTTATTTTATATTTTATTTTTAAATCATGAAACTTTATCTAAAAAAACATGTCCCGCATTTTCATGTCACTACCAAAACAGTGAATGTTGTAGTCCATTGGCTGAGACTGATTTTAACCACACTCCTACATTTTTGATCAGGAAATATTCCTGTGTCCCTCTCTCTCATGTGCTATATGGTGAGTAGATTGATCCCATCATTTTGAGGTAAATGTGTTCTAAAGTCTAAAAATCTGTGTGTAACTTTAAGGAATGTCACTACCAAACTCATTTTTTCTGCTATTGAGTATTTTTTTTGGGATGTTATTCCATAAAATTTAGTTGTTATATGTGTTCAACTGTTCTGACCAGTGATGGCTAACCATGTGCTGATTAGCATCTTCGAGCTAGGCTCAAAAGTTATCTAAAATTGTCACTACCAAAACAGTCACAACCGAAACATTTTCTTGAAGTTTCGGTTGTGACATTGTTTTGGTAGTGACAAAAGGGAACACATAATCCTTTATTTGGAGGAATAAACTACATTTTAGTACAGTTATGCAAATAATTACTACTGTAGTATGTTTTAGTAGTGTTTTAGTATGCAATATTCTGTTAAAATTCTGTAATGTGATGAGGTTACAATGAATTACTTAAGGTTGCAGTCCATGATACTAGCTTAGGTGTAAGGTTGTTGTCAGTAATGTTAATTTCTATGATTAACTTGGCAAGGAGAATGACATAAAACACCAACATGCCTAAAAAAAATAGAAAAACTACAACAGAGAGACAGAGAGAATACAAACAAAGGTTGAGGGAAGACCCAGTGAAGTACGAGGAATACTTAAGGAAAGAAAATGAAAGAAATAAGAAACGAAGGGAAGAAGGAAAGTTGAAGAGTATCAGTGAATTATCTGACAGGGAGCAAAGACATGTCAGAAAAGCATGGAGGAAAAGACAGAAAAGACACAGGATGATGGTGAAAAGACAAAAAGAGATGGAGACATTTTGCAGGGCTTCCACACCACCTAGCACTTCCAGTGAGGGTGATCAGACACCAGTACACACACACACACACACACACACACACACACACACACACACACACACACACACACACACAGTTCAGTGGTTCTGGAGATTTATCTGAATGAGGAAAATTATTCTGAAATTAATGTATTATGTAAACACACACACACACACACACACACACACACACACACAGAGTTCAGTGGTTCTGGAGATTTATCTGAATGACTCATAAACAAAATGTTGAAAATGTGAAAATAAAACAAAGTGGTTCTGAGTCTACATTGTAAGTTGTTGTTTTTTTAGGAAGAAAAATCTATGAGCATACCTCTTCTCACTTGCACCTCAAGACCAAAGTATAGAATAGCTCGAGGTGTTCTTATAAGATATTTACTGTCAGATGTGTGTCTGCTATATGTACTGACTGCATATGTGCATCATAGTTATTTATTTATATTAACATAAAATGTGGACAGTCTGATTCAGCCATGGCAAACTAATTATTGTGGTCACTACCAAAACATTACTGTCACTACCAAAAATGTGCAGTCACTACCGTAACATGGGATGTTTTGTCAAAAATAAAGTATATTGAATTATCAACTAAGATGTTATGATAGTGTTTGGTTCAATGCATATTAATACTAATGAATCCTTAACTTTGAAATCAGTACGATAAACTTTATGCCTTCTACAAAGAAAGATTGGGTTCAAAATACAACAAATCTCATAAATCACACTTAAAATATTATTAAAATTATAATCTTTATTGATTTAACCAGTAAAAATATTTTTTAAAAATAGAAAAAATATATATTTATAAGGTAGATGTAAACAAAATCTTAATAGGTCATTATAAGCCTTCTTAATAAATTATTTAATATTGTGTTTCGGTAGTGACAAATTTGGGGAGAAGGAAAATATTCCAGCATTTTCTGAAAATACAATATGAGAATTAACTGCACAATTACTAGAAAAGCATACCTTGGATATTATACAATTTGCATACATGCAAAATTTGTGGGAAAAAACAAAAAAATTTCAAGATGTTTCCAACTCTGACTTTGCACCAATTCTGTAGAATGGCCCATATATGTATATATATATATGTATATATATATGTATATATGTATATGTATATATATATATATATATATATGTATATATATATATGTATATATATATGTATATATGTATATGTATATATATATATGTATATATATATGTATATATATATGTATATATAGTATATATATATATATATATATATATATATATATATATATATATATATATATATATATGTATATATGTGTGTGTGTGTGTGTGTGTGTGTGTGTGTGTGTGTGTGTGTGTGTGTGTATTTGTTGTGATATTTTGTGTGTTTGTGTGTATGGTTTGTCATGAAAATGTCTCGTTAAAAGAAAATCAAGGACCACAATGGAAATAAGCTAATGCAACTTTATTGTGTTATCCTTGAAAAATAAGTTGTTGCAATGTTGTATTACTACTTTTTATGTCAAAAAAACTCACACCTTTTATTTTCATTTACATAAAAAAGTAATCAACCTTGACGAACGTCCGTAAATGAAAGTGTTTCTTGAAACATCAACTGGTGCTTTTTGGACGTCATCAGGTTTTTGTTTGAGTTTATGTCCTTTTTGAGTAAGGGTGGATTTTTGAGTGCACTGTCATCACAGTATGACACACCCATAATACCCACATAGGCCAAAGTACTCTTACTTTAGCAGGCTTTTCAATGGCCAACTAAGACATTTCTGAATTTCTGATTTTTTTTTTACCATCCTGTGTATCCAAGTATACAACATGATCCAAGAATGTTACTTTCTGTTTTATATTTAGCTTTGCTTTGCATGAATACATTATCATACATTTAGGCATCTAAAAATGGGCATACACAAGACAGAGTTGATAGTGAACACTATTTCTAGCAGGTAATATTGAATGAGAAATTAGAATTCCCTAATAGGGAACCCATGTATGTATCCAATATACAACCCCAAATCAGAAAAAGTTGGGACACTGTACAAATTGTGAGTAAAAAAGGAATGGAATAATTTACAAATCTCACAAACTTATATTTTATTCACAATAGAATATAGATAACATATCAAATGTTGAAAGTGAGACATTTTGAAATGTCATGCCAAATATTGGCTCATTTTGGATTTCATGAGAGCTACACATTCCAAAAAAAGTTGGGACAAGGCCATGTTTACCACTGTGTGGCATCCCCTCTTCCTTTTATAACAGTCTGCAAACGTCTGGGGTATGTTTTACAGAAAGAGTGATTTATTCAACAAATTGGTTTAGGCTATTAAGAATTTGGTGCAGAGAATGGGCATTAGTGTTTCAACAATTCAGAAAAACTGGATGCATTGTGAAATTATTTAGCCCAAACAACCTGCGCTTCTGGCTCTGAGGCTGGCTTATCAGGTAAAACAGACAGAAGTGTGAAGAGGTTCCTTCTGATTATCAAATTTGGGCAACTGGTGAACCCGACCACATCTTCAATAAGGAGGAATTTGTGGAGATGAACTGGAAATGTAAGGACAGAGGGAACTTGTGAAAACCCCCCGAATGGTTTAGGATTATACTGAGTTTTAACTGAATGTTTAGCTAAAGCTGTGAGTTAGTAAACAAGCTCTCGGCTCTTCCTGGAAGTCAAGGGAGTATCTAAGGTCAATACTTTCAAGTATGAGGATATGAGATGGTTAATTCAGACAGAATCTCCTCCAGAAATTGAAGTGTTAACAATCATTTAACATGTATTTCATTTTATTTTATTTATGTTTATAACATGCAGAAGTTACACAAATCCATTAATTCACTGTCTCTCACATTTTCAAATATATAAACAATTCTTCAAATTCAAACATGATAATAATATTTTTTTGCAATCAAAATGACCAGTTGATTATTATTATTTTTTTGCCTGATTAATGAAATGAGAAGAACTAATGCTTCTTGCAGAATCAAGCAGCATTTTATCACAAGGGGTTGTGAAAATAAAAGCGATACAAAGTGACAAATGTAAACGCATCATGTTAAAGGTGAAGTTGAAAAAAAAATTAACAGTTGGGGAAAAAAAAGAGTCTTGAGTCAGAGTATGTCTAATGCAGTGAATTTGAGGGCAACACCCAAATGTTTACATTAAAGTTGAAGTAATTACAAATAATGAATGTCTCTACAGGAGATCTTGCAAGTTTATCATGCAACTTGATGAATTACATTTTTATGATCAGATTAAGTGACAAAGCCATTCTGAATGTGAGTTGCAGCAACTTTGGGTGGCAGCGCCAAATGGAGACAGTGAAAGATAACAACTCTGTCAGTAACCGCAACATCTCACGTTTTTGTCTAGTGTGGTAAAATACTAGCCTCTCTACGACAAATGTACAGTCTACAAAAATAGTTTTCACTTGACGAGCAAGCACAATGCCGATATGGGTTAGAAATGAAATAGGAGAAGGGTCATGGAAGTTAACAGAATAAGTTGCAGAATCTTTTTTTTTTACCATTAGTGCAAAAAACGTTAGTCAAAAGTGCATTACGACCCAGAATGCAATGAAAAGAGTGCAGAGGGAATGATTTAGCAAGACTTTATTAAGTCTTACACGTAATCGTGTTTAGTCGTCCTTTGGAAACGTAACTTTATTGTCCTCGGGGACAATAAAGTTACCTTGACCTTGTCCATGGGACAATCCTCCCAACTATCTTCTCATTCATTGCATTATGGTTATCCACTGAAATTTGAATTTATATGTTGATCTCTGCACACTGTAAGAAAAAAAAATTGGTAGAAAAATGTAAAAGGTCTGGCTACACGACATTTTAGGTCTTCTGAAACTGGAGAAGATCAAATTGTCACTTAGGGGGTCATCTGGCAGGTTCTATACTCAGTGGAGACCACTACTTAACTATCTAGATAAGCTGCCAGCTCGGGAAGTCTCTTTGTAGAGTCCCACTGTATGGTTACACTCCAACATAACAGATAACAACAGATAACTTGCTTTGATGACTGAGGAGTAAGCAGCAATTGATTGATATTTACTTTGTACAGTTAATGATTAGCACTAGCACCTTACATTGGTATTTTTAATTATTACTGTGTAGGTATAGGTGTATATAAATGTATGTATGAGTACATAGTTTTTTTTTTGTTTTTTTATGTTTAAGTGGATCATGGGTCTGGGGAGGGGGAGGGAGGCGGGCTGTTGTTCATTTAAGTTCATAAAAAAGAAAAGACATTGTATTCTTGGATGCACTTTATGTCTGTCTCTTGCACTTGATAAATAAAAGTTATATATATAAAAAAAATTGTAAAAGGTACTGGTAATTATCCATTACGGACATTTCTTTTAATCCTAAAACACAACACAATGCGTAATTCAAAATACAGGTACAAAAAAACCCTGTGAAAATTATTATGGAAAATCCCCTCATTAACAAAGTATTGAGCTATTTTACAGACTTCTGTATCTCTTGATTGTGCTAGTTTTAAATTAATGATTATATTTTAGCCTACATACCATTATTGTTCAAGATTAACATTAAGATTAAGATTAAGTATTAATGTTACTTTAGTAGCAATGCAACTGTAAATTGATTAGTAATTCAGGCACTAGAGGTGTAAAAACACCTTCCTGTGTGATGAAGAATACAAAAAACTGAAGATGTTAAGATTGAGAGAAGGGGAGGAGTTGTGAAAATGAGTGGAATGGAATGGAATAAAATAAGGTGAAACAGTTACTGTGAGCACAGATAGAAGGCAAAAGTGCAAGAACTGCAATGGTAAGTCATTTTCTTGAATGAACACTCTTTGTATACATTTTTATATATTATTTATATGGGCTTTTTTTCACAGGGGAAATCAGGATCTATAAGATTTGTTCTGTTGATGACTCTTCTCTTTGAGAGTGGCAGCTTCTTAACAGTGGAGAAAGGTAATGTTTAATTCAACAATATATTTATGTTGAAATGTCCTAATTTTACACTTTAAGGGTTTATATAGAAATCAACCCCATTGAACCTTTTTTCTATAAGAGTGTAATTAGCCCCATGTACCCCAATAACAATAAACTATAAGGCAGATATTGTTAACACAAAACACGTGACCACAATATATATTGTGTATATTGTTTATATAGATATTACCTGTTTTGAGTAAACATTGACAGCATTAGTAGATTATCAGACTTATATATTACAAGTTACACTTCAAACAGACAAAGAAAATGATCCACCTATATTTTAAAAGTGCCATATAGCTTAAAATAGTCTTGTGTGTGACTCTTTCATTTAGGTTTTGATGTTGACCATACTAATGCCACTTCGTGGTGCAGTATGCCTGAAGCCTGTGATGTGCATGGCTTCACTGATTGGTTCAAAGTGGGCCGCCACTGTGTCAAATACTTCTACAGCCGTGCTAACTTCACTGAAGCCGAGGTAGGTTATAGCACTTTTTTAAAAAATAGATTGTTGCATTGTTACACTAAAGATATTTAGTTTCAATTATCCTTCACATTATTACCTCCACCATTAAAAAAAAAAAAAAAAAAAAAAAACGTGTTGAAAAAATGTTGTGTATAGTCATTAAATGTTCTTGTTTCATACTCAGTTCAAGTGTAGGTCCAAAGCCCCTGGTGCACATCTGGTGTCAGTGCATAAAAGAAAGGATAATAATTACTTGCTCTGCCTTGTGAAAAAATTTAACCCAAAAAACCTGCGCATCTGGCTCGGAGGCTTTGAATTCTTCAAGGTAAAAAGACAGTCTGAAGAGGTTCACAAATGGGAAGAGCAAAGAGAAATTATTGAGTTGTTGTCATTTTCTGTTTTGCCTTGATGAATTGACATGCATCCACTAGTTTCTCACTACCCAAACAAACACCTTCTGACTTAATTTCTTTAGTTTTTTTTTTTTTTTTTAAACTTCTTTCTCAATTTCTCAGTCTGGTAAATTTCTTTGGATTGATGGTTCCTACTGGAATTATCAAACTTGGACAAGTGGTGAACCCAACCACATGTACACCAGCACGGAGGAATGCGTGGAGATGAACTGGAAAGGTAAGTATGGAAAGAAACTAGTTAAAAAAAACCCGAATGAGTTATAGGATAATCACATTAAATTTAAACTTGATGTTTGGCTAAATGATTTATTATAGTGATATTGATGAAGGTACATTTCACTTTCCCTCACATTTTCAGAGGTTGGCAAGTGGAACGACGACTCTTGTGGTGTCAAGAAAAACTACATCTGCGCTTTCAAATATAACATGCGGAAAGAAGACCAGGAGTAGATGGAGCAGTTTTATCTGAGTATCATCCCATAAAACTTTCTGAATTAAAGTATTTTCTATGCATCAACATAAAAACTTAAAAAAAAATAAAAATAAAAACAATTCTTCCTTAAAATGATAATAAAGAACTTTTGCAATCAAAATGATCTGTTGATTTTATTGATTTATTGTTTGTCTGATATATAATTTTGTAAATATACATTAAAGGAAAAGATTACTTTAAATTCACTAACCTTAATCTAACTATAGTTTATATGCTTGTGTTGGAAAATAAAAGTGGTTTATATCAAATTTATTATAAATAGATAACTCAAGGAAAACTTGAATACTTCAAAGTCATGCACCTTTAGTCAAGTTTTAAATAAGTTGAGGTTTCATTAGATAGAATTATGTGTGATATGAATTCACAATCCCCATGTGGTGAAAATCAAGTTTTTAATGTTGTTTATGTCTATGTGGTGTTTTTAATATGCTTTAAGACAAACCATGTACAAATTCATAAGTCAACACTATTGTTGAGTAACTGCAGTGAACCAAAGACAGTCTCAAAAACGCGGTTTGAAATCGCTGGTGTTTCTGGCGTCAAATTGCCTTGTAACCAATCACGTCAATGTGTGATCATCAACGAGTGGATCTCTGAGCTGGAGTGAGTGAGTGGGGGCGGGTCTAATTTGCATATTCATAAAAGCTAGAACGGCGTATACTAAATAAGGCAAGGGAGTTGCATTCAAGCTATTAAGGTATACACAATTCAAGGAAAAAACGTTTAATTGTATCATTTTGGTGATCAAAGATGAGTTTAAAGGGATCCAATGAAAATGATTACCTATTAATTGTCATTTAAGTGAAATTACTGAACTTAAATAAACGAGCTTGATAAAAATGATCATTCTAGAAGAAAATTTCAGATGGCACTTAGAGGCTTTTGCATCTGAACTCTTCACATATAAATGTGACCCCTAGGGGCACTCTAAAGTGCACAGTTTGAAGACCTAAGCTAGTAAATCCCAAACAGCGCTCCCCTTCAAACTATCTAGGCAGGTTATGTCCAATGAAGGAACAGAAATGGGACTGATGTAATCAAACAAGTAACTTTATTAAACACTAGACACAATATATACAGCAAATATTCCCCGTAGGTAACAGTAAACAAAATCTACAATAAAAAATAGTCACAGTGAATAAAAGTCTCATAATAAATGAGTTACAATAATACAATAATAGGCTGCAGTGAATAAAGTCGATTAAATAAATACTGTTCACATACACACACACTCCAACACTGCAAGAGACACTTCACACCAAATAGGCGTTTCACACTTCACACTAGTGAGCACTGCAAAATAAGCACTGTCCTCACAGGATACAGATATTGCACAATGCCCATAGGCCGAATAAGGTGATATGACTATTGCCAAACAAACAGGCAAGCAAAAACAAACAAACAAAACATTTAAGTCAGCAGGCTATCACTGGCAGGCCTCCACCCTAGGCCAGTTCCAGGTCCAGGTCCGCACAGGACAGTGGTAGCAGATTTCTGAGGCACACACATCATACATACATCCAAATAAATAAAAATAAAATAAAACAGAATGATTAAACCCAGGAAAAACAGTGGCTAGTTGGACAGACGAAGGCAATCCTCCTGTAATCACAAGCATAAATGGTTTATGATACTATGTTTGATAGCATCGTGACAGTCTAAATCAATATTAGATCTCTGATTGAAAGATAACAAAAAAAAAGGGGGTTAAATGAACTTACGTTTTTGAAACCAGCCTAGATGAATTAGAGCTATTGCACCGTACCAATAAAGTTTAACGGTGTGGATGACTAATAGCTGTGCACACTCTTGCCAATGTTGCTTCTATTCACAGGCAATATCAGACAGAAAACAATCAGCGCTATGTCAGTCGTTCTCATATGGCAACTCATCTGCGCCTAGAGAGCGCGCGCTATTGAAACGGGTCTCAGGTGCACAGAATTGAATGGCTGTGTGGTGTCAGAAACACAATTTAGCAACCCAGTTCCATTCATTGGGGAAACACCTTTAACCTCAGGGCTGTTGGGGAATTGCAATGAAATTTTAGGACTCTTTCTAAACACAAGGATTATGTTTCATTACGCTATCAAGTTATGGGTTTACACTGTAACATTCATATTTGTGCAAGTAGAGCAACAGTTGGATTTTTGCGTTTCCTTAAAGACGACTAAACGACTGTACCATCAATTTTGACCTGGAGGAGAATACCAGGGATACCGGCACTGTGTAAACGTGATAAACAATGTAAACATATTAATAAGAACAGCTGGTGTGTGGGATCAATATACAAGTCCACAAAAAAAAAGCAGTCTGGTACGTTTTGAGATACAACAAACAGATTTTTCTGAGTTATTGTCTTACTTTTATCTGTATAAAGTTATGTAAAATAAAAAGGGTTGTTGAGAAATCCACATAGACGAGACTATATAATTCGGCAGTGATTTATATTATAATAATATAATAATCCTTTTCTTCAACAGAGTCCAAAATTCAAAGTTTCAATATTCAGTGAAATCACAGAAGCAGTTTACATTTTTAAATGAAAACTGCTTTCTTGACCATCAAAATTTTAAATATAATTTGTATTCCAACAAGGCCAGTGTGTAGGCTATAGGCTATCCCTTCTACAAAGCATTCATGAGCATGAGCATTGCACTGAGCTAAGACTGATGCATGCTGGGATGGGAGGGGTCCTCTAGCCACGCCTCTCACTGTTACTTTGTTTATGCAGGCTTGACAGCCTGAATTAGGTTCGTCGTCTGTTATAGCTTGAGGAAAATATAGAAGGAACAGCTGAAGGCTGGAGCACTAATATAGATGGTCCGCATTTCCTCTCCATATTTAGTAGCATATATTTGGTTTGAAGAATAAAATTAATAAATTGGTACGTGCCCTTGCATTTATTTAAAAATGACTGATCAGGCCTATGTGATAAAGTAAAAAAAAAAAAAAAAAAAAAAAATTCAAAAGCTCAGTTAGTTTCGATAAGAAAACGAATAGTTTAACCGTCTAAACACAAGAAGGGAAAGGGAAAAGGTCAGTTATTAAAGATCACATTCCACACATTCAGGGAAAGAAAAGGTTAGGTTCGGCACTCCTACGTAAATCTAGGGATTATAGGGTATTTCTCAAAGGCAGGCATGAGCATGCTACACTTTCCATAATATTCTTTTTTTTTTTTTTTCATATAGGCTACTTATTAAAAACTTGCACGCACACATCAATCCTCACAAAAGCATCATCCATTACATCTTGACAAAAGAACAGGAATGTGCCCGGAGCGGTTTGTAGCCTATGCACGACCACAGAGGGGCTGAGTTAAACTACATTTCCACAGGACACACCTATTACCGACAACATAATTTACAGCCCTGGCACACGGTTAAATCCTACATTTACAACGGAAACGTCCATCATATTGATAGCATTGTAAGTACGCTTTGATCTTTCTCTATATCGCCTATCATCGTTGTTAAAATTCCGGAAATAATCTAACGCAGAAAACGCGAATGCTTCTCTTGTACAAAGTCGTTATTGTTGTTGTGTTTTTCATTTTGTTATTTTATTTTAACCAGGCGCCTAAAATGAGGATAGTTTGACAAACATTGTCTTGCAGATTAGCAGTTTGCATTCCCCGTTGCTTTTGGTGGCTGTTTGATTGGAAGCATGCATGGTTTCCGATTAAACCAAAATCGTACAATCACAGACAGACACATTTGCGTCTCTTACTTTCGTATGAAGTGACATTAAGTCGTCACCTGAATGTTTAATTCATTTGATTACTCGACATAACTAAATCTAATTAGTTTTAATTACGTGCATTCGCTAGTAGCGTAAAGATGAAATTGATGCAGATTAGTTAGCTGCAATTTATAAGGGCGTGTCCCAATCGCTGAACAGTGCACTAAAACCTTTTGTACTCTGTCCAGGCTATTTAATTAATTAATATATAGGCCTACACCGTATTGTAGGCTACCATACTTAAAGGGATAGTTCACCCAAAAATGAGAATTCTGTCATAATTGAATCACCCCCATGTTGTTCCAAACCTGTATGAATTTCTTTCTTCTGCTGAACACAAAAGAAGATACATTTTGAAGAATGTCGGTAACCAAACAGTTGATGGGCCCCATTGACTTCCATAGTATTTTTTTTCTCATACTATGGAAGTCAGTGGGGTAATTTGATCAAATTTTTGGAATTTGTATCAAATTTCATACATCTTAACATGATTTTTCTAAAACTTATGAATTGTTACTTATGAAATATAAATAACAATTTAAATGTTATTCGTACGTTTACTTTATAAAAAATCATTAAAGATTTATACGTTCCTTGACCTGAAGGTGGAGATTTTTTAAAATACTACAAATCTTTTTACTTGCTAGAAATTATGAACCATCAATCAGAGGGCAGAAGGCATGCAGAAGATTGTGTACAACAGGTTTTTCAGCAAAGTTTCGATCATGCTGATAATTTAGAGGCCTTGATCAAATATGATACCGTAGGCCCAAAAGCTGTTTTAACCAGTTTAAGACAATATGCTTGTTTCTAGAACTCTGGTTAAAACAATAAGGTTATTGTTTTAATGTAATATGTGTTCAGAATCTATCTGCAATATTAATAGATCATTTCTCAAACAGATGCTGAGTGTTTGGACCTTCCTAGCAGCTGCTATTTGTGCAGGTATGACAACATGTGCTTCTTACACACTAAAATAATCTTACTGAAGATGATTCTGCCAGGACATGTAATAAATTTAGTTCTTTAGAATCACAGTTGAATCATGTCATGCGTTATAAGACATATAAGACAAAAAAAGCAGTATATACATGATTCTAATTGCCCAGCAGTTCTAAAGAACTCCTACTCATCTTGTAATTCTAAACAACATCTCTAGAATATGAAACAACAAAACAAAAATTGTCTCCCTCAGTGCCAGTCTCAGCAATATCTCGAAGGGATCTAATCCATGGCCGTCAGTTGTTTCTGGATCTTCCTGAAAGGACAGCGAGGTTGGATTTTACCTCTGCTGATGAGAGAGATCACTTTACTATCTGGGAACATAGAAGCCTCTCTGTCTTGCCCAATAAACCCAGTAAAGGCCAAGTGAACAGCGCTAGTCATGGCTGGTCTTTCATAATCAGACAAGTTACGTTTGACGACGAGGGAACCTACACCCTGCGCAATCACTTTGGTTCAACCATCTCCAGTTATACAGTGAAGGTCAAGAGTGAGTAGTAATTTAAACCTCTATCTCAGAATAATATCTCTGTGACAGTCCACATATCCTCCCTGTTTTTTTTTGTTTTTTTTCAGCCAACAGGGAAATCATTGACCGTATAGCAGGTGAAAAACTGACTATACCACTGCTAGGACTCAAGCAGAGTGATGCCACGCTTTGGTTTTACAGCAATTATTCATCTGTCATCCTGGTGGAGGGTGGAGTTCCAGTGGGCAAGAAATACCCAGACTATATCAACCGACTTAAAGTGACCAGCGATATGATCCAGGTTCTCAATGTCAATGTGTCAGATTTGGGCAGATACGAGCTCACCGATTATAAAGGCAGACTTGTCTCAAACAACACAATGGTACTAGTGGGTAAGAAAAGACTTTCTTCAGTATATTTTAAATTTGTACACACACACACACACACACACACACACACACACACACACACACACACACACACACACACACACACACACACACACACACACACTTTTTACTGTTACTATTTA
Organism: Squalius cephalus; assembly: GCF_949319135.1. Taxonomy (NCBI): domain Eukaryota; kingdom Metazoa; phylum Chordata; class Actinopteri; order Cypriniformes; family Leuciscidae; genus Squalius; species Squalius cephalus. The sequence continues at coordinate 25,846,942 of NC_137123.1, forward strand.
AATGGGGACATTGCATAGACTTCCATAGTTTTGCAATTTGCAGCTAGTAATAAATACTATAACTGTACCAGAAAACTTTCTGCATTAAAAAAAAAAAAAAAAAAAAAAAAATGCATTTACTTTATTTTTATAACGTTTTTACAAATGAGGACGTCCCCAAAATGATTTATTTTTGTCAGGTTTAGCTCACTTCTGGGTACTTGTGTTAAAGGGGTCCTATTATGCCCTTTTACAAAGCTTTGATTTTTTTGGGGGGGGTGTAATAGAATATGCTTTTATGCTTGATAATTCAAAAAACATATTTTCACATATTTTACATTGTTACAGCACCTCTCTTCCCAGTCTGGCCCGAACGTCTGCCTTTTAGTTCTGGTTTTGGTTTGCTCGCTCAGTGTGTTGTGATTGTGTCACGCATGGTTGTAGAACACACAATGATGAGGAATAGGTTCAGAAAGGTCTTTAATAATCCATACGAATAAATTCAGATACAGGCAGGCAAACAAACACAACACTGGCAAAAACGAGACTGCACCAAGAACACTGAAAAGACAAGAACTTATATACTGATGATGATAAGGGAACACCGCTGAACAGAATGACAACTCATATTAGTAACCAAGATAGGGTGACCACCTGCTAATAAGCCCAAGGGGGGACAAGGGGTATGTTTCTGAGGGACAATGTGGGACACTGCCTGGCGCGGCGGTGCCCCCACCCCACGGGCAGACTCACTGATAGTGGTTTACCCATTTCTAGCACATACCACCTTACATGGTAATAATGCCCTATTCCCCTAAACATGAGTAATTGCTGATGTATGCTCATGAATAGGCCAACCAATGTGTATTTTTTTTCTAAATAAAGATTCATAATATTTTGAACATTCAATGAATTGACAGATGTACTTCCACTTACTATTTAATTTTATTTATTTTTCATTACAATTGATTCACTTTAAATAAACTATAATATAAAATTATAGGATTAACAGGAATTGTAGTTGCTCAACACCACAGGAACAGTAATATATTTAAAAAAGTATTTAAAAAAAAATACGATTGACATCGTATTCCTCTCCATGTCCGATTGAGAAGGACGTTTTGCAAAGGTCACAAAAAGCCCTCTCGGTATCCCCCTCAACACCTTTCAGCCACAAATATTCATTTTCCCAGTCTTTCTTGTACCCACACCTTCTCTTTTTAATTGAGGATGGCGGTGCCTCTCAGACTCGGTCTCTTTCTCGAATTTTTCGAATTGGAAAGCGCGCATCTAAAAGTTCCTTCCCAGTGTGTCTGGTATGCGCGTGCGTGCGCTGTCATGACAACAACGAAAAAGTTGACAACAACCTAGTCATCAGCAGTTCAACTGAGGGGTTTGTGTGGCAACAATAGCGTGCTGAAATGTCAAGTAATGTTCGTTTGTCTGCTTGGGGCTCGAGGATATATAGAGCGACCAACTTTTTTTTGAGCAAGCATAGATTATGCGTGACACGGTCTCAATTTGCGGGACGCATGAATTGGGCTTCAAACGCTGTGCGCGCACGCGCTACGCGGGACGGGTGGTCACCCTAAACCAAGATGACAAACAAGTGGCGGGAACAGGACCTTATGAATACTAACTAAAAGTCAGTGAAAGTGAAACTTAGACCAACTATAACCAAAATATCCCTGAAAGATTGGCACCCCTTAACTAGTGTTAGTGAAATGTCACGCAAGCTCTACTCAGATGCAAATATTAAGGATGGCATCAATATCAAACCAATCCAAGCCTGATTCAGACTTAAGAATGTTAACAAACAAGAGGATCATCCAGAATGGATTTCATGCACTGACTTTGCAAGCAGGGATTTCACAGGACATTTCAGAGACATTTTTTTTTTCTTATACATTTTAGATACGATGTTATACATCATTAATCATGATATTTGTCTGAAAACTATGGCAATACAAACAGTAATTGATCACAAAACGCTGCTTAATTTTCCTTGCAAAAGCGAGAGCTTAAAATTGACTTACTACCACAACAAAATTAACAATTCTTCTGACTCGCACACAGTTTTCAAAACCTTCTCTTCATAATCCTTCTCTTCCCCCTCCTTCATCAGCCCTAACAGCTAATGACTCTGCCACATTCTTCATAAATAAAATAACAACCATCAGCGGCCAGTTTTCCATGCCACAAATCGGTACGCACATCTCACCAGCTAACACACACATTCTCCCCTCCTTCTCTCTGCTCTCGGAGGCAGAAGTCTCCAAACTCCCTACTACCTGTCCGCTTAAACCTATACCCACTCGTCTCCTTCGAGCCATTTCTTCTTCAGTTGTACCCACACTCACTCACATCATCAACACTTCTCTTCACACTGGTACCTTTCCCACAGCATTTAAGCAGATTCGGATAACCCATATGCTTAAGAAACCCACTCTAAATCTAGCACTTCTAGAAAATTACAGACCGCTATCCCTACTCCCATTCGTTACTAAAACACTTGAAAAAGTCGTGTTCAACTAAGTATCGACCTTTCTTGCACAGAACAACCTCCTGGACAACTACTGTTGTGGTTTCTCTCTTTTGTGAAATCACTTCTCAGAGATCTTTGATGCCAGAAATATTAGACTTTATTTTACGACAAAGCCGAGCATCTTCTGCAGAAGATAGCTCCAGATTTTTGCTCAGCTCAGAGATATATACATACCATACATCCTTTTCCAAAGATGGTAACACACTCTATAGATATTTTTGGGTAAAGGTCTTGTACCATGTGACATATTAGAATAGAATTCTCTGCTGCAACATTCCAGGCCTTTTTTCAGGCTTTCAAAAGTCAAACCAAAGTCACACAGAGGAAATAATAGTGTACAAATATATAGCTAAATTACTTATTTTCTAAATAATAAAATCTTCTACACTACCAGTCTGATTGATGGAAAATAAGATTCTGACATCAAAGATCTCTGAGAAGTGATTTTGCACAAGAAAGAAACTACAACATTAACCACCATATCCTCCTGTCAACCTTCAAGATGAAAAGCATCTCAGGAATAGCATTCCAGTGATTCAAGACTTACCTCTCAGTTAGGTCCTTCAGGGTGTCATGAGCCCCTTTCACACAGCACGATGATCCCGGCAAATTGCCGGGAAATTGCCAGAACGCCTTCTGTGTGAACGCAAACACGACCCGGGATTGATGCCGGCATCGATGCCGGGTTGGGGACCTAGTAACATTGCCGTGTTCAGTCCCGAAACGCGCGCTGTGTGAACAAAAGCCGTAATAATGCCGTGTCACTGATGACGCTGAAGCCGGGATCGTTCGCCAGCTAGTGAAACGGTACATAATGCGCAAGTTTATGATCGAATCAGAGAAAAAAAATGCACAAGCGTAGTTTCTCGAGAGAGAAATCGCAGCTCATAAGCAAACTTAAGACGCTGTTGAGACATTACAAATCACATCAATGTCATGTGTCTTTACAGGATTTTTACGGGTTGTGTGTGAACACGAAATTTCTGATTCTGGAAAATCACTGGCAGTGTGAATGAACCAAAATCAAACGATCCCGGGTCACTTTATCCGTGTATTTTCCGGAATCTCTGTGTGAAAGGGGCTATGGAAGGGTGAGGTATCTACGTCGCAACATCTAGCTACTTGGATGCCTCAAGGCTTAGTGCTTGGACCTCTTCTCCATCTACATGTCATCACTATGGTCTGTCAATCAGAAACATGGTTTTTCCTATCATTGCTATAAGGACACACAACTCTACCTCTCATTCCAACCAGATGATCCGAAGGTAGATGCTCTTATCTTGGCTTGCCTAACAGACATTTCTTGCTGGATGAAGGACCACCACTTCCAACTCAACCTTACAAAGACAGAGCTTCTTGTGGTCTCGACCAACCCAGCACTTCATCACAACGTCTCCATTCGGCTGGGTTTGCCAACCATAACTCCATCCAGGAGAGCCAGGAACCTTAGAGTTGTGATTGACAATCAGTTAAACTTCCCAGACCACATTGCTAGAACTGCCCAGTCCTGCAGATTTGACTTATACAACATTAGAAGGATCAGGCCCTTCCTATCAGAACATGCTACACAACTCCTTGTCCAAGCTCTTGTTCTATCCAGACTGGACTATTGTAATGTTCTCTTGGCAGGCCTTCCAGCATCCACTGTCAAACCTCTGCAACTGATCCAGAATGCTGCAGCAAGAGAGGTCTTTAATTAGCCAAAAAGAGCGCACGTCACACCTCTCCTCATAAAATTGCAATGGTTGCCAATTGCCGCTCGCATCAAATTCAAGGCACTGATGTTTGCCTACTGAACAACTACTGGCTCTGCACCCCATACCTTAACTCATTACTTCAGACCTACGTGTCATCCGAAAACTTGCATTCTACAAGTGAATGGGGCCTCGTGGTGCCATCTCAAAGAGGCACAAAAATATTTTCACAGACGTTTACCTTGACTGTTCCAAGCTCGGGTTCAACCTGAGCTGCTGAGTCTTTAGCCATTTTCAAGAAACTGCGCTTTTTCTTTTTCGAAAAAATCTTTTTCGCCAACATTTCTACTGTTCTTTATAAAAAAATGTGCTGCGCTAGACTAGTTGGGACTGGTCACGGCATTTGCATTTTGTTGCCCTATGTTGTTGATTTGACTGGTTCTATTGCTCTCTTCATTTGTAAGTCGCTTTGGATACAAGCGTCTGCTAAATTATTCGATGTAAATGTAAATAAATACTGTTCTGTTGCACTTTCTATTTATCAAAGAATACTGAAATAAATCTTGGTTTCCACAAAAATATTGAGGACAACTGTTTTCAACATTTTAACATTTAAAAAAAGTTTCTTGATCACCAAATAGGCTTATTAGATGATTAAAAAGTTCGTCGAGACAAACTTTAAGTTGGCTTGAGAAAGCCGGACCAGAAAGTTTGAAGAAGTTTAAAGTAGTTTAAAGTAGTTTGAAGGTTAAATTAGTTTAAAGTAATATTATTATTATATGATTATACGATTGATTAATCATATGATTATATGATTTCTGAAGGATCCTGTGACACTGAAGACTAAAGTACTGATGCTGAAAGTTCAGTTTTGCCATCACAGGAACAGTACTATTAGTATAAAAAATGTATTCCTGTGTCTGTGTTTTGCAGGATTATTCTAGAGATTTATGATGCATGCATTAGTAACCACTATTATGTTTTTTTCTTGTCTCATCTCTTCAAATGTTTCATGTAGATCAACATGAACGTAAAGCTGGTGAGGGTTTTTTAGCTCTACTGCTGCTTGGCATTCCTACTGGAATCTGCTGCTTCTGCTGCAGGAAAAGAATCTGCAATAGGTGCCGGACCACCAAATCACAAACAGTGGAGTCCAACAATACTGTACCAGTGTCCATACCTTGCAGCAACACAGTGACCAATCCTGTAGGTCCTATAGGTCCTGGAGGCCCTGGCCAGGTAACATAAATGTGAAGATTCTGTCTCTCTCTCCCTGTACTTTCCTGTATATATAAATAAGCACGTCCCAGCCAGGTTCGTCACTTATTTAGTTCCCCTGGAAACATTTCCGTTGTGGTCTGTGTAATTTGCAGCGCGTTTCTGTATTTGGTTGTGTTGTGAGTTTTTGGAGCACACGTGTGTTGTGAAACTGATGAAGGTGTTTTCTTAATTTGTGGGTGTTTTTTTCTATTTGCAAGTTTTGTTTTTCTATTTGCATGTGCTTTCTTCAGTTGCTGTGCATTGAGCTGTCTCGGCCACCGTACAAAAATGTATAAAAATAATAATAAATAACAACAAATTATTTTTTAACAGGATCATGCCAAGCAACATTTATAGATTTTAGTCCCTGTAGCTACTGTACATTGTAATGAATATAAATCATTTGTGGTTTCTGACCAAAGGGCAACATCGCTGGTTATCCGCCTCATCCAGATCAAGGACAGATTCATTATCCTCCACCAACAGTGTGGAGCGGACAACCTGCTATTTCTCCAAACCCTGTGAGTTCACATAGACAGAGATTTACATTTACTTTTATTCATTTAACAGATCCTTTTATCCAAGGACAAATAAAGAATGTTACAACACAAGCAGATGATCCTAAGGAAGCAGTAACTTTTTTATAGCAAAACTTTATTTTACTCAAAGTGCTTGATTACCTAGAAAAATAATGGAAAAGCAGTGCAGTGGAATGCAAAATGTTCTGGGTGAACAGACCTTTATAAGCTGGTTTGGCTGGTGGACCGGAATAGGCATGCAAACTTAAAGGGTTAGTTCACCCAAAAAAGAAAATTAGCCCATGATTTACTCACCCTGAAGCCATCCTAGGTGTATATGACATCCTTCTTTCAGACGAATACAATCAGAGTTATATTAAAAAATACCCCGGCTCTTCCAATCTTTATAATGGGCGCAATGGGTATATTTTCTTGGAAGTCCATCAGAGTGTATCCATCCATGATAAAAGTGCTTGAAACGGCTCTGAGGGGGTTAATAAAGGCCTTCTGAAGTGAAGCGATGCGTTTGTGTAAAAAAAATATCCATATTTAAAACTTTATCGACTAAAATAACTAGCTTTCAAGTTCAATGGTTTCTCTTTTGGCGTAAGTCGACTTGCGTATGGCCATCTGCCGGAAGCTAGTTATTTTAGTCGATAAAGATCACATCACTTCACTTCAGAAGGCCTTTATTAACCCCCCCGAGCCGTTTCAAGCACGCGTATCATGGATGGATACGCTCTGATGGACTTCCAAGAAAATATACCCACTGACTCCCCTTATAAAGCTTTGAAGAGCCAGGACATTTTTTAATATAACTCTGATTGTATTCGTCTGAAAGAAGGATGTCATAAACACCTAGGATGGCTTGAGGGTGAGTAAATCATGGGCTAATTTTCATTTTTGGGTGAACTAACCCTTTAATGCCAAAATTCAAGATATGCTGGTACACCTTAAACCAACATGAATTCCATGCTTATTATGCTGGTTTGCATGAGGAACCAGTATACCACACAAAACTTGATGCCAAAATTGATGTACTTCTTTTCCTTGCTGAAAAGAATATATATATATATATATAATATTATTTTTTTATTTTTTTAAGTGAGGGTTATATGTGCACTCTAAACTGAAAAAAAAAAAAAAAACGTTTTGTGCATGTTCTCTTTTTAAGGGCTTTCCTCCAGCGTATGTGCCTCAAAACCCTGTCTATCCTCCTGACTTTGGACCTGGAGTTCCCCCCGCTCAGCCTCCACCGTGGGATGCCCCTCCAACCCAGTACAACCCATCTGCACCTGTGGTACATCCAACATATGTTGCAGTTTTATTTAATTTTTTTTCATCCTGCATGTTAACATTTCTGTTTGTTTATTTTTACTCAAAAGTTTGCAAGTGAATATGTAAAAGACAAAAAGCAACACTAATTAGTTAAGCCAGGATTAGGCCATAGTTTAATAAGGACATATAAGTAGCTTTTATAAACGTCCCTTTGAAAAAAAAAAAAAGTATGCACATTAAGTCATTCTTAGTGTGCATGTGCTTGTTTGTGTATATTTTTGAACATGTTTACACTCTGTGTCCTCAGAACTATACGCCAGTGATGTACAGCGCTCCTCCTGGGCCTGAAGCCGCAGGGTTTAAGATGAATGAACCGCCTCCCACCGCACCACTGCTCACACCTCAACCTGAGGTAAAGCTTACACTTTTTGTCACAATCTGCGAAATCATTAAACGGGTAATGATAATTTTATTGTTTTCCCCCCCTACTTGTGAGTAAACGTTTTGGTGCAATCTTGCAGTGTTGTTTCTAAGTGTACAATACTCAAATGTTCCCGAAACTGTCCATTCCTTCTATGACAGCCTTTTTGTAATGTCTGCATTCATTGTGAGAAATTTTTAAACATAATGCAGAAAATGTGCCCAAAATTGCTTAAAATGCTCACTGACTCTCTGTCTCACTCTCTTACCCCTCTTTTTCTAGTCTCACCAGTCTGCTATGACCAGCGTTTCCATGAATATCCTTAACTCCGGTGAATCTAGTGTCCAGTTTGACATAAACAAAGGAAAGTCTTCTGGCAGCAACTTCCTTTAGATACTCCAACATCCTGAATTATCACTGTAAGAGAAACAAACACTTAGCTGTTGATTAGATTCCTACAAAACTCAAGCCTTTAAAAATAACTTTTTTTTTTAAATAACCTTTGATATTTTGAAAGGACAGGACATTGTTCTCACTGTGGTTAAATTTCAAATTTTAACTTTTATATTGATGAATACCTCAAACAGATCAGTCAGTGATGGTCATTCTCACTGTAAACAATAATAATAATTTATGTCTGGAGAATTAATAGGACTTAAAAATTGCTACTGCTATTTTTTCCTACCTCTTAATGTCACTCTCTTGGTGTTTAGTAGTAGGAAAGAAGCTGTTGAATGATACCAATGATACATATTTTACAGTTAGAAAGCTACCACCAGATTGTCAGCCAAATGTTTACATATTATACTCATGCTACAGGGACAAAAATATGAGGATTTGCCTTCTAAATGGGCTTCCAACGACACCCATTGCTGAAAGGTGTGCATATTGAAGCAGCAATGCAATATCCATAGACAAACTGGCAGGCATGTAATGGCCTTTTCTGAAGCTCACTTTCAACGGGACGGTTTACCCAAAAAATTAAAATTCTGTTATCATCTACTCAGCCCTCATGTCATTCCAAATCTGCATGACTAGAAAATAAAAGAAGATATTTTGAACTTTTTTTTTTTGTCTATACAATGAAAGTTAATGGGCATCAATAGTGTTTGGTTTCCATCATTCTTCAAAATATCTTGGGGTTCCACAGAAGAAAGAACTGGATACAGGTTTGAAATGGCATGAGGGAGAGAATTTTCATGTTTTGGGTAAACTATCCCTTGAAGGTGACACTAAGCTACCATTTTCACTTTTTCCATCCAACAGTCAGCCTTAAAAAAGCCATGTTCTACACTTTTGTGCAGAACTATATAGAATAAGCCATTAATTTAGTATGTTTTTGTACAGGTGTCCCTCTACTCTACAACATATATATACATTCTTATTATTTTTTCCAACTTTTGCTTTGTACATGCTTACCCCTGTCTCTTGAGAGGCATCTAGTTTTACAACTAAAAAACGGTCTTATGTAACTAAGATATACAATGTTATTTTTACCTGCTTAAAGAGCACATAGACCCCAGGAATTAGCTTCATATGCAACATCTTTACAGGAGGTGTGTGTATGTATATATATGTGTGTGTGTGTGTATATATATATACACACTCATATACGCACACACATAATTAATTTAACACATGTACACATTACTATTTAATATGCATGTTAGTGAATTCAAATGTATTAATGTAGGCCTACTGTTTTAGTGATTTTTCTAAACTAACACGAATAGCCTCTTTTCTGCATTTGCTTAGGGAATTTTCAAAGTGCTGTTAGCTGGAATTAAACAACAACTGCCTCAAACCAAAAAACATTTATACTTGAGTCTTGAATATGCATAAAATGTTATAGTGATGTAGTTTTATATTATAAGGTAAACATTGTACTTGCTCAATTCAAATGGCCTTCATATCACAATGGATATAGAAATATAAAAAGGCCTACCATTGTTCTGAAGTAAAATACTGTTATCAATTTCTGCCAACATGACTGTTTTTCTTACTGTTTATTATTCATATTACATGTTCTCTGTATGTTTTATTTTCTCAGACATCTAGAGCCAACTGGCAATGCCTTATTCATTGTTATACTACAGGGCTGTTGAATGCTTGAATCTGATTGGTTGAAGAACGTTCTAAGGTGTGCATTATTTTCAGGGAACCGCACGGCTAAAGTAGTTCCAGGCAGGTCTTGACTGCATTACAGTTCCATATCACTTCGCGTAGTTAACTGTAATAACGGAAAATAGGATACAATTCATAACAAGAAAAAACATTTAGCCCCATGCGCTTGATCTGCAATTTTCACAATCAATGGAAACACGCAGTTTAATTTTAATAAATAAAGTATATTCCTATATAATCAATAGAAAATTAAACTGAATATAGGCTAAATAAATGGATAGTCCTGCAGCATGGATTTTTATTGCAGATAATATAACAAATAAATAATTATTGATAGGCCTTAGGCTACTTGTTAAAAGGCTTTTTTTTTTTCATTTATTTGGCTAGTCTACTGTCATCTGTCAATAATAGAAAGAAAAAAAAATGAACGAATTAATTAAAACGAATTGAATTAATAAATAAATAATAATATTGACGCACATGCTTTTCTGTCTCATTATTGCAACATCTCTCTCTAATAACTGCATAAAGCCGAGCTGAGGACACACTTTAAGGCCGGTTATGAATGTAATTTGATGACTGATCATGCCCAAACGCGTGTTCAGCACGTTCAGTCTGTGTTCAAAGTCGGTGTTTAAAATCTGCTGCGATGAATACAGTCAGAGAATGTGTCAGCTAGTCGTGTGTCCCCAGCTTTAGTCTGCTATCAGTGGCTCAAACCTCCGTTACTAACTCTAAAATTATGTTTTGGAATTAGCAACGGAGGCATTGGATTAGATGCGTAAGAAATTAGTCCTACGTACAAGAGCGTTTTAATGACAAAACTTTACAAACGTCTTGAAATACATAATCTGAACAATGTTTCGAGGTGTGGTAACTGTAGTATAAGCGGAATAATTGACTTCAGGCCGTTGAATTATTAGAAAAATAATGCACACCCGAGGTGTGCTTCGCGTCGTGACCGCATTACCACCTCGGGTGTGCATTATTTTTCTAATAATTCAACGGCCTGTCGTCAATTATTCCTTACTTATATGTTGCATTATCGGTAAAGTAATTTTATTTTATTGTTACGCTTTAAACTATAATAATAAGAATGACAATAAACATGACTATATTGTAATAAATATTCATGCTAAGCTAAATTTCTAGCACATAGCTAGAATCGAGCATGTCCAGGATTGTATCAAAATAGACATTGCAGCTGCGATTCTCTTTTTATTCCTGAGGTTTCAATAAAGTCAGCATAACAAGAAAGATTCCTCTGGATTCAGCCAGTTGAAGGGGGTATGTAGAATAGGGTATAAAAAAGAAATAATTTTTTTTATAAAATGGAGTTTCTGGAATTTGAGCAGAAGATTTGCATCTGGTTCAGATTAAATGCAGAGACCAATTTTTCAGTTCGTGATTTCTGACTTTAGGGATTCATTTCAGGCCTTTTCTTCTCCTAACGAGCCATATAAAAATGTAGTGGATTGTTCTCATGAAGAATTCATTTATTGGACAGGTTTTGTTAACAAATGTATTATAATGAACTGATTAAATACATTTTGTAATGTTGCCCTGTCCATCATATCCATGAATAAATTACAAAGCAACAAAAACAAGATTATTTAAATGCAGCGTGAAGACATTTTGCAGTTCTCTGAATCTTAAAAGCCCCAGACACTGTAAAATGAACTTTTCTCTGTGTTTGAACATTCAGTATTTGTGAACAATTAGACCCCTAAAGGCCAATTCACACCACACAGATAAACGCCAACAAACACGTTTGTTGGGTTTTGTCCCCGTCTGCGTCAGGTCAGGGTTTGTTTTCACCTGACCGCACATGTTCAATCAGGGTTTTGACATGTGTCGAAATCCAATGGCCAACGTTTGTGGGATGTTAATTGGCCTTTAAATGCCAGATCCAGTTGTGCTATGGGACCAGTTTACTTGATAATCAATAATCTTTTAACTAACTCTTGAAATATTAATGCACTTGTGGTTGTATTGCGGGGGGTATCAAGTCACAATAACATGCTGAATTCTATCCTTGGATTTACAAGAGAAATGGAAATTAAAGTTACATCTGGTCTGGTGAGGGTTTCCATATCATTCCATTTTGCTTTTCTCCATCTCTCTTAGTCGTCTCTCCAGCATCTTGATTTTGTTTTCGAGGTGCGTATCTGGCTTTGCAGATGTTGCACCTATTCCTAACAGGACACAAACACACGCCAGGCCTGCTAATCTCATCGCTGTGGTTTCTGCAGAGGCTCCAGTATCACTGAGAATCAATCCAAACATGCCAATGGCAAAGGTGACCTTCAGCAGCCACAGAGCCTGCCTCACAGCACCCACAACCAAGCGCAGGATGAAGGATAATATCATGTAGGCCACAACAGCCAGAAGGGCCCACTGAGTGACAAAAATCACTCCCTCCGGAGTAACTTTTTGGAAAGGTAGCTTGGCTAGATAGACACATGGAAAAATGTACATGTTAGTATGTGCTTTGGTTTAAATGCATTTTAAGTAAAGATCTTTTTTTTGTAAAATTACCGTCAATTCCTGATGATTCCAAGATTTCCGTAACATACTGGATGACCGTGTTAAGAGCTGATGCCACTGCATCTGATAGCCACTTCACACCGCTTTGTAGAAACTGGTACCCATAAATAAAATACAACAGTGTAAATGTTTTTCCAGAAAAAGAACAACTCCACAGAACAGCACAAAGTCATCCAAAAAGCACCATTATGTAGTAATATCATATACAGGTAGCCCTGGAAAAGTATTTGGACACTACTCTTAGAACTGTATGAATTTCACTGCATTATCAAATTATCAAACCATATCTGCAAAGCAAATGACACAAGTTCTGCTTTTCTCAGAACTAACCTCACTTTTCTTAACCACTTTAAACTGGTGTCAAAAAGCTGGTGTCAGAGTCATTTCACTGATATTTCAGATCACTTCAAGTTCACACAGCTGGTTTATCAAAGTAACCCCATGTTTTCACATTACCTAACCTATGAAACATCAGGTCTGGTTTGACCACCAGAAGGTTTCCAAATATTACATTGATTTATTTGCTTTTAAAAACTAATACACCTACTAATACCCCAATACCCCCCCCCCCCCCCCAAAATAAAATAATAAATAAGTAAATGCATACTTTGTTTCTCATATAGCCAGCATTATTCATTGTAGGCCTACATGCTGTTTATGAACTAAATAGAGATATAGATACCAAAAAGCATTTACAAAATGGAAAATTCTGTAACAAAAGACGGATTTTCCACAATATCAGCTCACCTTGAGACACAGATTGACTCTGTTTTCGCCGACTGTAGAGACTATGCAACTGTGTGCTTCCTCCGACAAACTTGTGATGATGGACCGCACATTTTGCAGGGGACCAGATTGCTTGTCCCATTCGAAAGAGTGACACAATGGTATAAACTGATATGAAACTGAAAGTATAAGTGTTGTAAAATATAAACACCGACCCATTTTAAAAAGGTCACGTTAACTAGTCTACTCTTAGACAACGCTGGCGCAGAATTATTATGCGTGAGGAAAATGTTCTTCTCAAACGACGTGTTAAAGAAACAACTGGAAAACAACTGAACTGGCAACACAGTGTCCTACACAGAAAGACTCAAGACGCTGAATTCAGGCGTCTCCGCTTGGGGATTAGTATTAAGTTTTGGATGGGCTTTTTCCGTATTAGAGTCAGATACCTAGTCTTACAAAAGATGCTAGCTCTATCCACCAATAATAATAGTGGTTTACTAAACTAAGTAACTAGTAATGAGGTTTACTAAACTAATCCATGAAGCGTTAATTTTCCTCGAGCAAATGCCTGCTTCCTCTTTCCTTTCTGGAAGGAGGGGCAACCCTGCCGCCTACCGATGACTAAAGAGACTGTACGGTTTACATCATTCATAAAAAACGACAAATAAAATGATCCCATATGAGAATTGTGAAAGACTATTCTTAACTACGATTATAACTCTCGCAACCATGTTTAGCCTTTGGGGGAATTTTGAAAATGCCAGAAAAATTATGTATAAATGTACTAACTGAGCAGTGTACGTATACCAGTGTGCACACTATAAGCCAACATCATGACACACATTGGTACTGTCATAGATTTATTTATTATTAGTTTAGGCTATTTATTTTTCCTCCTACAAATACAATACAGCAGATTGAGAGAAAAATACAAATTCACAAATAAGATAAATTAAAAAGGTTTCTGATAAAATACTTTTTTTCTATTATTGTTATTATTATCATAACATTTTTTATTTGTGTGAATGTAAATTTTTTTTTAAATCTGCCTTAAACAGCAGATAGATGCATTGCGAAAAAGGGCTCAAAAAGAGCCATCATTGTGTCATTTTGAGCATTATCCATGGCTGTCTGACCCCACACATCTCTCACCTGGAGAAATGGAGAGAAAGAGTAAATCCAAACGTTTATCTATAGTGTCAGACATTTACCATTAACTGTCCAATAAGAAAGTAGCTCATACCAGTGGTGTGGCTCCATATTCCAGTAGTCTGCCGATCATAGATGTATCTCCCAGATAAACCGCCTCATGCATTACAGTGCGTTCATTATAGTCTTTAGCGTTCATGTCAACTCCTGATAGAAACCAAGCACGCAGCAGAGGGTAATCTCTGTTCTGTAGCGCTCTGTTGAGTGAGAGATTAAACAAAAATAAGCTCATTGACTCATACAATTATATTAATAAGAAACATGCATTGTGCTGTAAAGTGACATTTATGTGTGAGATACTACATGGTAAATGCTTACTGGATCATTTCCATGGCAATTCTCACAGTCTGTAGTTTAACAGTGACTCCTTCTAAGCTCAGGAGTTTAACAGCATGACACTGCCTAAAAGAAACACCAATACAGCTGTGATGATTAATTTATGCCCCCAATGTTAGTTTGAATTACACTGAGTGAGAATTCAGCCTGAGATAATATAGGATAAATGAGCTGCTGTCAGTAGAGTGCTGCAGGGATGACATGTTTTTGTAGGCCTAGTTCCCTCAACATAAACCCAATAGGATTTTTCTGGTATTGCAGAAAAAAAAGCTACGAGACTAACAAAAGTCAAGGTTCTTACACGTTTTGCACATCATGATAATCTTCACACATGAACACAACTTTTATGAAACTTGAAGTCTAAATACAATCGCCAAAAGTAAAAAGTTAAAGGCCATATAAACTAACTACAACACGAACGCATGACTTCAACGTCACTTCATCATTCATCAACGTCATCATTAAGCTTCTGACAACTTTTTCAGTTTTTATTTTAAAAATATTTTCCTAAAATTATATTATATTGCTAAATAATTTCTGGGTTTTGGCCGTCATCACCCCTACAGCAGTCTATAAAGCCAGACAGTGCGAACTCTAAATGGTGATGGTTGAATAAAAGTTGACGTTTTACTAGTCAAAAATGTCAGCTGATTTAACTAATCAATGCAGTTCTAGAGTCTACAACCCATTTGAGATCACGTGTGTACTGTATGTACCTGTTTTTAATGGCCATGTACATTGGGCAGTTTCCAAAGCGGTCCTTGTGATAAGGAGACACCCCCTTTGACAGCAAGAAATTAATCATCTCTAAATTCCCCAACTCACATGCTGTATGAAGGGGCGTGAATTTGTCATAGGTTTCACAACTGGCATCCATCTGAAGAGGATTAAAAAATAAATAAATCACTTTGGGTATGAAATAGGTTGGAATTCAAAATATTTGCTGTCCACATTTTTAGTTTAGGAAATGTGAAGTTTAGTAACCTTCTCTAGGAGGACACTTAGTGAGATGAAATCGTTGTTTTCCACAGCTCGGCAAGCAAAAGAAGGAATGATTCTGTCAATGAGCGATTTCCTAATCTGAGAGAGAGCAAGGTATAAACTCAAGCCTATGAACATATATTAATAAGTTGCATGTAAAGCCTACACTGTAAAAAATAATCCTGTTAAAAAACGGTAAACTACTGGCAGCTGTGGTTGCCAGCATCATACCATAAAAATACGGCGTGTTACTGTTTAAACATGCAGTTAAATTACAGTTTTATACTGTAGCTGACAAAACAATATTTAGCTGTTAATTTCAAAAACAGTAACATACCGTATTTTTACGGTATGATGCTGGCATCCACAGCTGCCAGTAGTTTACCGTTTTTTAACAGGATTATTTTTTACAGTGTAACTATACATGCTATTACTGATAAGGTGTAATTGTTCTAAATTTGTTTACAAATCAAGTCAGGCTAGAATCAAAGCTATAATGTTCTATTATAGGGGTCTGCACAGATATTCCTTTCAATAACAGGGGCCGTATTCACAAAAAAAAACTTGCAATAGTTCACCATTTCAAAATAAATAGTAACAAGGAATAATTCAATAATGAGTTCGCCAAACAACACATTTTTTTATGTGAAATGAATTTCAAACTCAAGCGGTAGCTAGCCTAGTGCTTTCTCTGATAGGCGGATTTCTCATAGGCGGTGTTCTGGATTAATGGGAGTGGCTTGTGGAGCTGTGCAAATGTGTTGCATTGTGGGAGTTGTGGTTTTCCATACAAATGTGCCCTAAAGTTACTTTCTGTCAAAAAGGCAACAAATTCGAAAATTTTAATACATTTCGACTACATATATGACCCACTTTCAATAAAGATCAATGTTCCCACGGGTGAAATGCTCCTTTAAGGCTAAAATTTGCTCCTACTGAGGAAATTTAGGAGCAACTCTTTAAAAATAGGGCCGTGTTGCTCCTAATTTTAGGACTGAAAAAATTGTCATCTAAGAGTAATTCACTTCATTTAATTGAATTCATTTATTTAACGCTAAAAGTAGCTCCTTAACCTAGAACAGCTCAAAAGTCCCCCTGAAGAGAAACTCAGAAAAGATCCAAAGCATGCCTGCTGTTTTCAATGAGCATTGCAACTGAGTAAATATATTGGAATATTACACTGACATCGACCTTTTAAAAAGGAATCACATGTATCGCAAAGGTGTTTTCATAGATTTAAACAGTCAGTCCATTTTGACTTTCTTTGTTTTATCTTTTGTGCTTCTGTATTTCCATCCTGATGTTCTATACAGGTACAAAAAGCATATGTGTGTGTATATATATATATACATAAAATGGTGATTGCATTTGATATAGTTATATATTTCTATCTTTATTTATCCTTCCCGCTGTCTGTCTGCTACACTGATGTATGCAATTTAAAAAAATCACATCATCCATAGCAATGAGGTCAACTCCGCCTCAATCTTATATTAGGCTAGGTGTTCCTTGGTAAACTTGCTTTTAAGAGTTTTGTGAACAGGTTTTAAGCTAAAACTCCTAACCAGGAACTCATAGGAGGACTCTTAGTGGTACAATAAAATTCTTTGTTAATACGGCCCCATATCTGTATAGTCATTGTGAAGATTCCAAACTATGAAGTAATTGGATACTGTATGCAAGTGAGTCTGTTCATGCCTCTACACTTTTGCCATGTAGCCAACGAAGTCTCAGCACTTTGCCCAGTCTTTGCAGGAACTTTTTGTCTCGGACCACCACTCCATCAATGATGATGGGCCTAAAGATATCGTCATCTCCCTTAGCTCTCAGCATCACATAAACTATGAGAGGGGACGGAAAGGAAGGTGAATTGTTACTTTAAAAAAAAAAAGTTCCAGAAACACTGTCATGCTCACAGGAAACAAAATCAATAATTTCCTCTTTTTTTATCACATCCCTAATTTGTCTTTGATTGGGCAAAACAAGCAAATGTCAATGGGCTCCAAAGAACATTCTTCCGTCACCTAACGTTACTCGAATCATTACACTCACTATTATTAGATTTGATGGACTACAAATCATGTGACGGTAGTAACGTTAACGTTACAGTACTTGTAAGCTGATGTTCCGATATAAGCTACCTTGACGTTACCACCTAACAGCACAACAACACGCTAAGGCAGTGGTCTCAAACTCAGTTCCCGGAGGGCCACTGCCCTGCAGTTTAACTCCAACCCTAATTAAACACACCTGGCCCAGCTAAACAAGCTCTCCAGGATTGCTAGAAACTGCTTTTGAGCTGGTTGGAGCTGAACTCTGCAGGACAGTGGCCGCACGAGCTGAGTTTGAGACCACTTCACTGAGTAACTTAGGCATAATGTTTTATCTTGCCCTTCGTTTTATAAAAATTCACGTGCCCTGTGACGAGAAACAAACCTTAAATCTAGTAGAAACTGATGTGTAATATATATTCAGCCAAAAAATAGCTTATTTCAGGGAGGTCCGTCAAGCCGTCTGTTGTTAGCAACGAACGAATTCTGGCTACTCCGGGGAACAGCTCATGAACAGCTCAGAGCGCATCTACGCCACGCCCACACCGGGAAGGAAAAAAAACAACAACAACTTGAAGCTGCCTCCTTGACATTTCTGTCCAAAACAATGTCTAAAAGTTGCTATGTGACAGGGTGTACAGCAAACAAGCTAAAACAAAACAGAAATTAGTTTTTAGAAGCTCTCGACCCCCAAAACCGAACGATTAATATGGCGTCAAATGGTGGACAAAACAGCGCAAGCGCATAAACACAGCGCGCAAGTGAATTGCAACAGTGTGAGCAACTTGACTAAGCTCGCACGTGAAATGTAAACATGCAGAACTCTCAAATCCCAAACTGGAGCACAAAAAATATGATTGTGCTCCAGTTTGGGATTTGAGTGCTGCATGTTTACATTTCACGTGCGAGCTTTGTCACGTTGCTCACACTGTTGCAATTCACTTGCGCGCTGTGTTTATGCGCTTGCGCTGTTTTGTCCACCATTTGACGCCAACAGGCGAGACAGAGCGCAACGTGTCATATTATTCTGAGAACTACGCCAACTGGAGAGTTAGCTTACAGAAATATAATATATAAAACTGTCATTTGGATATTTGACTTACCAGTGACAAAATGTTTATTGCACACGTAGTGTATTTTTAGTGCCTGCCTGATCGTCAGGATCCCACAATCCATTCTTTTCAAGCTGATGATTCACGTCTTATTGCTTGATGTAGATTCTAAACATTATTTCTTTTATAAATCAATTTATTTATTTACTTTTCCCTTTGACTAATATTTCGTGTGCCAAGCTTTTCTTCTGGAAGTTGGCAATTCGACAGCTTTAAAATCAGTCTAACAACTCGGAACTATCACATCACGTGATTATTCACGAGCAAACATCGTTAGCTAATTATTCTATGGTCTTGTTATGTGACTGACGAATGGCCCTGAACAGAAACGGTCTTGTTTTCTAGCAATTTAGCAAACATATACATTTAATCATTTAGCAGACGCTTTTTAGTGCCAAAAAGTGCTGAGACAAGTCCCAGTTAGTCTGGCTAGGCCAGGTTTTTATTTTTATTTTTTTATTTTTTTATAAATAAATAGAATAGAATAGAATGTGTTAATGGTTCAAGTGTTCATGAACAATGGTTAGTGAAAGGTCATCGGTTAGTGTTAATGAAATGATCAGAATTTATTGTAAATAAAATAAAACAACAAAATATTACCTTTAAACTTGAAATGTAACTTTAATAAAAAAAAACATATTTAGACGTTTATATTGATGATATTAGATTAAAAAAAATATACAATTCACTTTCAATTCATTTTCACTTAAAATACAACAACATTTCAGTGCATTGCATTCTTGCACAGCATTACATTGGTTAAGCAAAACCACACATATGAAGTGGATAGGTTAGTTTGAGGACCTCTGATTAAAATCCAGAAATGTGATACATGAGGGGTACAACTGTCATACATGAGGGTAAAAATGTCATTCATGGGATGCTCAGCATCCTACTCAGGATGTCTTTCACCTAGGGTCTGAGAGAAAGAGAGAGAAGAAAAATCAATACGGTGCATATTAGCAAACCGCCTTTAAAACACTTTGAATTTGATCCTAAATGTTCTTAAAATATAACACAACATTTCATAGTGTTTGTAAAAAGTTTATTGTTTCCATATTAAACTTTTTTCCTAATGTAATTCTGAATAGAAGTGCAGAAAAGAACACACGTTTTCATGGTCATTTTGCCAAAACACTATATGAAAACAAAACATTTGACATCAAATCCGATCAAGACTAAAGCTTTGTTTTTCTTTGGAATAAATCATCATTAAATCACAAGTTCATATGAATTATAGACAATACAAAAATCAATAATATAAAATATTTAAAAATAAATAAATAAATAAATAATAAACCATTTTTTTCTCTTACCACATAGTCCGTAAAGTTCCTCCTCTGATTATACAGTATAGCTGTGAAAGCAGAGGACAGTGCTGTCTGGACAATATTGACCACTGAGATGGTTATCTTCATTCCTGTGCTGAATCTCTGTTTTGAAGAAAGAGTACTTACTACAATATACAACTGTTTCATTTTCTTTACATAATAGAATATAATAGAACTCTCACATATGAGGGGGTATGAGATACATACAGTGGCATAATACTGTTGGTCACACAACTGGTCTGATCCTATATGGCATTTGGTTGCCGGATTGGAAGCAATGTCAACATAGTATAGGATAAGTGCAATAACTGAGATGATTATGGTCACAAAAGAGACTGCCAAGCAAACAGAGACCTAAAGACAAGAGCAACTTTCATCATTTTTGTCTTTTTCATACATGTAAGTGAATTGGACTTTGGAGACAGAAACGTATACACATGTGCCTGCTTTTGTGAAGCCTTTGTAATTGATTATTGGTCATGACTGAATTACTTTAGAATACACAAACTCTATATGCTGTATCTAGATTATGCCCTAACACAGGCTTGTTAGTCTGTCCTGTTGTAAGTTCAAACTCACTGTCTTCATGGTGGCCATTTTTTCCACTGCTATTGCAGCTATGCCTGAAATGACAAACTGTTTGAAAAAAAGGAAAGAATAAAGTTTAGTGATAGGTCCATGGTTGGTGGATATGCAGAATACTGTACATTTCACTGAATACTTTGTCATCACCTTAATCCATTATATAACATCCTAGGCTTATTACATCCTAGGCTTATTAGTGTGATTTACCATAAGGCCACTCCACCATGGCACACCAAAGTTAAGTATCATTGTGATCTCTGTAGAAAGCAGAGGCATAGAATAGGAGATGATCAGCAATCCTATTACTATCTGAGAGACCTATGAAAGACACAAAAAAAGCAAGAAAAAATGGCTCAGTAAGAAATTTGTGCATCTCAAAGTAAAATATATAACTGTATAATTCAGTTGACATGAAATTTCAATCAGTTTGAGCTGCTATTAAGTTTTTAAATTTGTAATTTTAAACCAAAATGTTCATTCTTCTATACCTATAGGAATACGACGCCTATCACTGTACACATATATAAGCTCCTTCAGTATTATCAGCAGCTATTGCGTTTCTCAGGAGCTAATTACCCTCCTCCATCCCCAGCTCCTCCTCTCGCCCAGTCAGGATTTGGCATTCTGATTCCCCTTGAATCAGAATAAATTATCGAATTATGTTGTACTTTAAAATCTTGAATTAAATATATTTGCAAACTTTCATGTTGGTTCTGTTCTGTTTACCCCAAGGGGGGTTATTGCTGCTCTCCCTGCTCTTATCCATGCTAAGCTGCATGGATGCGCAGGGAGTTCTTGCCGAACTAACCATTCCGCCAATCCAAACTGTATGCTAATTGCCAATATTTGACGGTAGTGTTCCTGACAGAAATATATTATGTTAGCACATTTTTCACATTTGACCCTCTGGTGCTCTTTAGTCATTTTTGACCAGAAAACTTTACTTCATCAGAATTGTACAAAACTTGGGAAAGGTTTTTGGCACTTGCATAAACATGATTCGAAAAGGTTAAAGGTATGGTACGCAATTTCGGAGAGGTTAGCAACAGCAAGCTAGCTTTGAAAGCATTAAGCCTTGTTTATACTTTTGCCTGGCTCCGCACCACGAGCTTCCGCTCTAAGTAATTGTTCTCTAAACCATCAGGAAGCAGCGGTGAGAAGTAAGGTATACATGTGACAATGTTTTTTTTCTATTACACTTCACCAAAACCACGCTACAAAAGAACCAAAGAATCATGTAAAATCCAGTAAACCCTGAGATTATTACGTGACATTAAAACTAAATATATGGATATGAGAACAGATGTATAAAAACTAAATTAAACAACAATCTTTTAAATATTTTCTAATTTCATCAACCATTATTATTTAATTTCATGTATATTTTTATTAAACATGCTTATTTCTGCTATTGAAGGCTCATTATGTAAATGTAAGCAATTAATTTGAACAAGCGCAAACTGTGTGCCTGTAAGATGGTACAGACGTGCCTGCTCGGCCAGAAACGGCTCGAAGTCATGCATATTCGGAAGCGGAGCCGCACGCAAAGTACAAGTTACAAAAAATGCCGTGCTCACTGATTTTCTCACAGTTAAGAGTTTAGAGTAAAACATGTTTTGGAAAATATATATTTCATAAAAACAATTTTGTGCTTTTTTTTTCACAATAAACTTAAAATTCGAAAGTTAACTTTTTTCAATTCAGCAATAATCTGCCAACTGTCTTCTTTAAAAAGTGACGGAACTTGTACTCTAAAGCATTCAAGAATTATGACAGTTTAAGTTGGAAATATTCAGGTCTGTGCTCAAACTGTGCATAAATGGATTACAACTAATTGTAAACTAAAATGTAGTAAACAATTTCATAGAAATAATAATAATAATTTAAAAAACTGTCATTTTTGACCACCACACAAGAGCACCAGAGGATTAAGCAATAGGGTATTGTCACAATTATGTTTAGTTAGTTTTGTTTTCATGGACTTTTAGTTTGTATTCATCTGTTGCCTGCTTCCTTTGTTCGGTTTCCTGTCACTCATCAGGGCTGCGTTCTGCCCCGACAAAACGTTGTACACGTTTTTTAAACAGAAACGGTGATGCGTTAAACACACTGTTCTGATGACGCAAGAGTTGCAACTATGGCAGCTGAGAAGGCCATTCTTTGTGTTCTTTGTGAAGAATTTTCTGAGCCTGATGAAGTCGGTATATGTTTAATACTACAAAATATGCCCGATGTTACAGTTACTGCACTTGCCGCCCAGAACAAAAGAGAACATCCCAATCGAGTGAAGGGATTGCTGAAACTGAAATGGAAGCACACATCTTACCTAATTCAGACTAAAACACATCTATTTAGCCTCACATACTGACTTTATTTGTAGTTCATACTGTTTTAATACCCTGTATTTTCTTTCTCATTTTTAGGAAAAGCACTTAATTACCATTGTTTATTTCTATACCAAATGTCATACACTTGCAATGAAGCTAAAAATATAAACAACTACATCATTATGTTGATATCCTATATTTTTACGATAAAACTTACGACAAACATGTCTTCTAATATCCTCAGTTGTTGCATCGAACACATTTGTAAATTACTTTCATTGAACCCATTGCGCGAGTTCACTTTAATACCGCGTGCTTTATATACATGTTGCTGCTGATTGGACTGCAGTTCTGACACACCCACCAAACAAGAGAAAACGTATCTCAAACCCCGTTGCACACCGGTGCACGCCGTTTCCAGGAAACATGACGTTCAACCCGGAAACCGTAGCAAAACGTTGCGCACCGTTTTGAACTTGAACGTGCCCCAGTTTCCATGGACACTCATTAATCATCACAGCTGTTTGTCATTGTCTCATTATCACTGTGTATTTAAGTTCCTCTGTGTGCTCACTTCAGTGGTCTGGTATTGTTAGTGTATTGTGTGTTACATGCTGTCTAGTTTCTACACTTTGGATAATCTGAGTCTACTTTGAATTTAAATAAAAGGACTTATATTTGATCTTCTCTGCCTTTTGTCTTCATCATCGGACTGAAAACGTTACAGAATACCAAACCCATAAAAGTATTTAATAATGGATCTTGTTTACCTTAATGTCACCCCAATGGGGTGCCCCTACAAACCCAACGGGGCAACGATTTTTGTTTCAGGGGTAGAGACCTGGAGGACTATGTGGAGGATTTTGCGAGGTCTACCGCCAGCCGACCTGGAGGAGTAGGTGGAGGATTTTGCGAGGCCTACTGCCAGCGCCCAGTCTCACTCACTATCCGTCAGACCGAGTGACCCAACCATTCCCTGCCACAGACATCATGCCTGAGCCTAAGCCCGCTACAGAGCCAGGGCCAGCAGCCTCGTCTGTCCCGGGAGAGAAGCATGAGTGCCTGTGGGAATTTTAGTGGAGCTGGAAGAGGAAGAATAGATTATAGATTGGAATACAGAGATAGCGCTTCCAACCCTGCCCACCCACAACCCTTCTCTGTCACTGGTCCCCTCCTGCACAAACATCCCTTTATCACCACTGGTCCCATCCAGCAAAGATTTGTCTTTGTCATCGCTGCAAGTTCTGTCCAGCACAGTGTTGTCACCACCATCCCTGTCTATCAACGAGTCTGTCAACGCACCCAACCTTCCTCTCCTGTTCACTCCACCAAAGCCAGCTATTCACTCGGCCCCACCACTGCTGGATTACTTCAGCCCTTCGGCTTCGCCATGTAACCCGGATCCGCCTTGGGACTCTGTCACCAGCTTCGCTGTAGAATGGGGATTTCCTGGCTCCGCCTCATCCCTCTGAGCCCTCAGCTCCACCTCAAACTGGCGACCAGTTGGCTGTTGGCTCCTTTCCCCCTCAGCTTCGCCCAGGACCTTCATCCCTTCACCTCCACCGGGCTCCCTTGTCTCACTGGCTCCACCTGGGTTAGTTGTCGCCACACCCTTGCCACGGACTTCCGGGCTGTCTTCTGCCCTACAGCCCTCCACCCCTACGGCTCCGTCAGACTCCTCCAACGCTCAGTCTTCACCGGGGTACTTGCTCACACCGGCGTTGCCTTGGTCCACCGGCCCCCAGGCTCCACTTCGGCCGTTCGTCGCCGGGACTCCGCCTTGGTGTCCAGGTCCAGCAACGTCGTCTCACTGTCACCTCTGTCAGTCGGGCTCAAATTACCATCTTGGCTCCTCCCTCCATCACTGCCATAGTGGATCACCTCCATCATGGCCATCTCCTGGGTCGCTCTGAAATCTCGTCGACTGCCTGTACCACCCTGGATACAGGCCACCATCCACTCCTCCATGGTTCCTCCCATCATCTCCACCATGGCTGCTACCCTGATCCCTGATCTTCTTCGTCTGTCTGTCTGCCCCTTTCACCAGCCCTTTGCCTTCTCTTCGCCCACCTCCAAAGCCCCCACCATCCCTCCCTCATTTCTTCTGTTACGGCACGAGGTCATGCCTTCCAGGAGGAGGCGTTATGTCACAATTATGTTTAGTTTCGTTGTCATAGACTTTTAGTCTTACGTGCTACATGCTATTTTGTTGCTGTTTCTACACTTTGGATAATCTGAGTCTACTTTGAATTTAAATAATAGGACTTATATTTGATCTTCTCTGCCTTTCGTCTTCATCATCGGACTGACAATGTTACAGTTATGAGTTGTCATGCCAAATTGTGAATATAGTCATGTAATCCTTTTAGTTCGTAATACAGAATGGTCTCTCCAGTGCCTTAGTGCTTTTAAAAATGTACATCATATATCTTAAAATATTAAGGACACAAAATGTTTTTGTTAATTAAAACTGGAATAGTGTATTGACCAATCAGAAGTCAAGACAGGAATTATCTGTTTTAATATGCTACATGGACTATTTGTAGTTTTTAATTTGTATTTTCTTTAACATAGCCTAAGTAATTATACTTGTATGGTCTATTTATTGGCCTATAGCCAAAATGGCTAGTGATTTAAAATGGTAAAAATGGACATGGGGCCAGAACTCCTGACAGCCATACTGGAAATATAGAATTTATGTTAACTCAGAGTTCAATAAAATTCTACTTTAAAGTATTATGCTTGTGCCCTGTTTGTGTTCTTAATTGCCATGCTCCTTGAATCATGAGCCCTAAGAGATTTGGAGGACTATAAAGATATTAGGCTATTTAAGATTATATTTTTAGGCCAGGTGCAAATAGCAAGGAAACAAAAGGATAAATTGGAAATATCCAAAATTGTGCACACATTATTTATTTGTTGCAAGCAAATCTACTGGTCTTTCTCCTCTGTCAGAATATATACATATATGTTTTGCTTTGTTAAGTTCATTCATGAAATTAAACCCACAATTGACTTTTTTTTTATTTTTTTAAATAAAGTATGCCAGAACACGTCCTGCGA
The DNA here is from genome assembly GCF_949319135.1 of Squalius cephalus. Taxonomy (NCBI): domain Eukaryota; kingdom Metazoa; phylum Chordata; class Actinopteri; order Cypriniformes; family Leuciscidae; genus Squalius; species Squalius cephalus. Next base: position 25,873,032 of record NC_137123.1, read on the forward strand.
GAATCTGTGCGGAGCCCTTTAAAATTAATGAAGCCATGACACGACGTTCACTCACCCCAAATATTTTGGGCTCCCCCTTCTCGATGCTGTCCCGCAAAGCTTTTTGTTTGTCTTCCAGCTTTTCCTCTACCCGACTTAAGCCAGTATTCACTGACAAGTCCGTCGTCACAGTCAAAGTCATCCTTCGTTTTCAAGTAAGTTAAGTTTGCAACAAGGGATAACAAATATACGACACGTATTTAAAGTTACAGTTGAGTAATGTCAGGGCCACAATCTCAGAGCGAATTTTCACGCACAGCAGAATTCCACATGAATGAGTGAGATAGGCTGACCTAAAAAGTCTGCAAGGATTCAGCTCGAGTCGATTCTTTGAGCTGTTTGTAGTGTGCTGGCAGGACCCTTTTCTTCTCCTGTTGAGCAATCTCGCCTATAAGTGCGCAATAATTCCTTATAAAAGATCTGCGCTTCTTTTTTTTTGTAGAATACAAAAAGAGTTCGACCCTCCCTTGCGTTTTTTTTAATGCAAGCATCGCAACGAAAGGGTGTCTGTCCAGCCCCCATCTCCCCATAGGAGCTTTTATTAAGTGTTTTCGAGCACTTCATAAACAGCTCTGTTCCTCTCTGTCACGAGCTTACTAGGATTCACAGAAACTACATTCGAGGTGAGTCGGTCGAACATTATTTCAAAGGAAATTACATTTGATAAGACAGTTATCAATAACATATACAAGCATACTAAGGCTACATATATAGTGTATTTTATGGTGATGTCCGAAACTAAAAAAGTGCACTTGAAGTGTGCAATGGTTTGCAGTGGTTATCATGCCTATTTGTGATTTTATGCTGTACAAATAAATAAATAAATAAATAAATAAATAAATAAATAAATAGGAAGGAGCTGTTTTGGACATCTGGGCAGTCCAGCTCTCTGAAGGAAATGAATGTAATGCAGTGAAGGTTTTTTTTTTTTTTTTAACCCTAAACCTCTTCCTCTGTGCTGTTGAGTAATCAGAATTGTATCAAGCTGTGCTGCTCTTCTCTCCAGCCACATTTTCTGTACTATATCCGCCCACTTCCTCTCCTCACAAAGATGTTTTTCTCCTACAGCATCTGTATTCCCGCAAAACGTTCCTTTAATCCAGGGGGATCATCAGATCATGTTTGACCGACTCTCTCACTATTATTTCAGACTGTAGGGAGCCATTATAATCATTGAACTGAACTTTGAAATGTTCCTATTTTTCAGTACCCCGGTTGATTTTTAGCTGACTGTTGAAGATGTCAAGCACTCAAACGCAGTCTGCTGACTCGGATCCTCCCAAATTTCACCGTCTGTTCAAGTTTCATGACCCTGAAGTGGTGGCAGTAAGTGGATGTGGGCCAATTTTTGGTCATTAAGGAAGACAGATAACTATGGAAGCTTGTTTCCGCCACTGAATAATAAATAAATAATAATAATTGCGACTTTTTATCTCACAATTCTGACTTTTTTTCTCAGAATTGCGAGATATGAAGTCAGAATTGTGAGAAATAAAGTCGCAATTCTGAGAAATAAAGTCACAATGGCGAGATATAAAGTCGCAATTGCGAGATATAAAGTCGCAATTCTGAGAAATAAAGTCGCAATTCTGAGAAATAAAGTCGCAATTGCGAGATATAAAGTCAGAATTGCATGATATAAAGTCGCAATTGCGTGTTATAAAGTCAGAATTGTGAGATACAAACTATTCTGAGGTAAAAAAAAAAACTTTGGACTTTATATCTCACAATTGTGAGTTTATATCTCACAATTCTGAGAAAAGATGTCAGAATTGCGAGATATAAACTCGCAATTATGTGTTATAAAGTCAGAATTGCGTGATATAAAGTCGCAATTGCGAGAAAAAAAGTCAGAATTCTGACTTTATAACACGCAATTGCGACGTTATTTCACGCAATTCAGACTTTATATCTCGCAATTCAGAGAAATAAAGCCAGAATTGCGAGATGTAAACTCGCAATTGTGAGATAAAAAGTCGCAATTATCTTTTAAAATGTTTTATTTTGTGGCGGAAACAAGCTTCCAGATAACGGGCTTGGGATCTTAGTCATCGTAACGGTTTGCTTTGAGATGTTTTTGTTGTTGAATATTTGTTTGAATTTTTTTCTCTCACCATATGTTTTCCCCTCTCTAGGTTATGGTGATATTACTAGGTTTGTTTCAGCTCCTCCTGACTATACCAACTTACAGCGCCAGCATTGATATGACATATATGTTTGTGTGCCCCCTCTGTACAGGTTTTGTGGTATGTTTATTTTATAACTACGATACAGTTATGCTTTGAATGATTGCAATAGTCTTATGATTTGCCAAAACGAACAAACACAAAATATATAAAATGAGCATACACAAAATAAACATTTACACACGCACACATAACATCATGTCCCAGTGACCCTTTTCTTCTGACAGTTGCTTTAATGTGCAATGACAATCCAACCTTTTCTTTTAATTCTGATGTTGTTGTTCTTCTTCTTCTCCAATTAGTCTGTGATTGCCGGATCCTTTGGAATGGCATCTGAAAGAACTCCTAGGAAAACACTGGTAAATTCAAGTAACTAAAGCTTTTTTGGATGTGAATTATTTTGACATACACATTAATAAACAATTATGTGGTTTTCTCTCTATAAGCTAAACATCTGTCTGATCTCTGGTATTGCTGGCCTGGTGGGGACACTGATTGGTCTTGTTCTGTATAGTTATGCTGCAAATACCTCTCTAGTCCTCCCTCCTTGCTCACATGGTTCTGGTTGTCCAGAAGAGGTTTTTCAAGTAAGTTCAAATTATTGATTGATTATGCCATTAGTCAGTTAAAAAAAAATCTCTATACCTAAATAAATAGCATAATACATGTTCTGTGCTGTGACTCACATTATTTTATTCAGCATTAATGGAGAATGTATTTAGGCAAAAAATCACACATTGTCGAATACTGTTATGTTTTTGCTAAATATAAACATCTTAACAACTCATAAAATGTTCTCTTTTTGTTTTGACAGAGTTTTTACAAAGCGATCTCTGGGCAGCTGTTGTTTTATGATATTGCAGCTTTGGTTCTTCATTGTTTCCTAACATTTTCTGCATTTAAAGGTCTACAAAAACACTGAGATCATGTTATACACCATATACTTATCTTTGTTCATTTTACGTATGAGCAATCTTAAAAATGTGAATTTACAATATTGTCATGTACAAAATACAGATTTGGAAGTTTTTTTTGTGTGAAACTGGCGACAGTAGCTTGCTATACACTGTATTTAACCCACTACAGCTCAGAACATAACTTTAATTGCTTGGCTACCACTTTTTAAGTAAAAATAATGTTTTGCCATTATTACAAACGGCAATGATGGTCTTTTGCTAATGAAACTCTGAAAACTCATAAAATCACAAAAAAATGAACAATGGATGTAACCAAAATGCAAAAATAAAGAAAAGGAAAAAAAAAGTGCAGTTTTAAAGTGCCTGTATTACAAGCAATACAATTATTTTCTACTGTGTCTCTTTAGTTATGGGTGTCTCTTTTCTATATGTAAATATGCAAAACAATTATTTTCTTGCTGCAATATTAAACTTTTATGTATATATATATTTAAAAAAACAGTTGTCTGTGTGCTGAAATAGTAGGACCAACCCTACTGCCATGTCACATCACATTATGGAACATTCCCGTCACATCGGGGTTTCCCTTTCAGTCAGCTAGGACCACACCATGTAATGTCAAAGATAGGGGAGCATAATGGTATTTTCACGGGAACATGCGAATGCCTTTCAATAGTATACATTATAAAACCTTTATATAATTATTTAAGCCATACTCTAAAACTGTGTGCGGTATTCCAGACAAGAAAGGTAAATTGTGTTTTAAGGTATTTTAAACGGATCTCACTTCCCTAGACAAAATCGACAATGGTCTCATCCAAAGATGGCCGCGATATCTGTCAATGAGAAGTGAAACTTTCCCTTAAGAATAGGAATATACACCGTGAATTAACCTTTATTTGCACTGTTTTGCTCGAAATGACATCGATGCTGTTTTACCGAAGACATATTCTTGTGTCTTTCTGAGTTGTTATTTCGTCCGACGCCGTTTTGTATTCAATAACAGCCCGCCTTGCCCAACAGCTCTCTTTTTAGTGAGCTAGCCGTCCAGCTAACCGCGGGGAGATTCCAGTCTCCTGGAATAATTTCGCGAACATAATTCTACTCTGCTGCGCTAAATAACGCGTGACACCTCGTGCCGATACTGCCTCGGGCGTGTTTCTCGCAGATAGCGGGTTTTAACGCTGAAGACGCTCGCGAGGTAGTTGTCAGTCTCAACGCTTCCGTCTACATCTTGACGTCACTCGCTTCCAATTAAGTTTGATGTTTTTCCATGAGCACCCTGCGGAGAGGACTTTGATTTGCTTGTACCTTGTAAGTATTGAGCTATTCTTTAAGATATAACAAGCAGTTAGAGTTAATCTTGGTTTCAATAGCATAATTCTTCGCTATACTTTAAGTAGTCCACTGTTAATGCACTGTCTGAATGACAGATGACTGCCATTGGTGGTCCAGATTACCTATCAGTCGTGGTTTCATATCCAAATTACACTTACCAAGTATTCACTGCTAGCATAGGTCATCTTAAAAGGATCGTTTACCCAAAAATGAAAATTCTGCCAACATTTATGCTACTCGTTGTTCCAAACCTGTATGACTCTTCTGTGGAACACAATATGAGATGTCAAAGCTATTATAGTATGATCGTATATTATGAATATGATGAGCTGGAATGTAATAAGTAAATTATTAGTACAGCTTAGTAAACTTATTGTTGATTTTCAGCTGTCCTAGCAAATCAATGGAGAAGCTTCAAGACCTCAGCCAGTCCGAGTTGCAGAATTTGCTGGACAACTCGGAGCGGGTGGAGTCTATGGCACTGGAGTCTGATGAGGTAAGATGATGATGATGGATTTTTGTTACATGAATAAGTTCACCCAAAAATGAAAGTTCTGTCATTTTTTACTCACCTTCATGTTGTTCCAAACCCATATAATTTTCCTTCCTCTGTGGAACACAAAAGGAGATGTTAGTAAGGGTGTTCATGCTCCAAAAAAGCCCTAGACCTTAAAGGAGAACTCCGGTCAATTTTAACATTGAGCTCATTTTTTTGTACATTTGGAGTGCTGTCAGTACAGAGAACAACGACAAAAATCGGTGTTGCCTACACCGTGTTATCCTCTTTTTAAAATTTGCACCCTGTTGACTTCAATGGGGCACGTTTTAAACCTGCTTTTAGCCTCTTAACATCCTTGATGTGTCATTACAAGTGCACAGGTCATGTGAGTGATTCCTTCAGAGTGAACACGGGTGAATCTGACTGCAGTAGATGTGAAAGATATGGATAAAAATGATGTTTATTCAGCCAGCGCTCATACCTGTATTTACATCCTGTTTTCGGTCGAAGTCCATAGTAATCGATTGTCGAGTTCACGCGCATGATCATAGGTACTAAACCAATGCGCGTGAACTCGACAATCGATTACTATGGACTTCGACCGAAAACAGGAAGAAAATACAGGTATGTGCGCTGGCTGAATAAACATCATTTTTATTCATATCTTTCTCATCTACTGCAGTCAGATTGACCCGCGTTCACTCCGAAGGAATCACTCACATGGCTGGGCACTTGTAATGACACATCAAGGATGTTAAGAGGCTAAAAGCAGGTTTAAAACTTGCCCCATTGAAGTCAACAGGGTGCAAATTTTAAAAAGAGGATACCACGGTGTAGGCAACACCGATTTTTGTTGTTGTTCTCTGTATTGACAGCACTCCAAATGTACAAAAAAATGTTCTCCTTTAAGTCCAACAGACCAAAGTCTTATCTACTAAAATTCTTCCTGGTCTGCCATACCGCTCAAATCTAAAGTTTGCAGATTAATGTTTGTTTTTCTAATGTTGATCGATTAAAAGGCCTTGCATCTTTAACCTCAGACCTACTGTTACACATTAGTATGCATAATATTTTACTATACTTGAACATAAAAGATATGTCAGAGCATTGGCGGAGCAGAATATTTTTTTTTGTGAATGATTGGTTTCTACTTCCATTATGAATGTGAGGTAAATGTTGTGTTTTCTCATCAGTATTTGAATAAAAATCAGAAAAAATAAATTAAGATTAAGTACTGAGACTTTGAACAGTCTCAAATAAAACACTACATTGAATTGATGTTTTTGGCCCTTAGCTATAAAAGTAAATGATCAGTGCTGCATTTCCCAAAAGCATTGAAAGCCTAAGCAGATCGTAGAGATCACTGGAGCCAGTGGTTTCTACGTTGTGCTTACATCATAAAAATAATATTTTTCAAAGTTGTAAATAAAGATTATTGGAGTATTTTTTACAAGAAAATATTATTTCATTTATTAAATAGATAATTTTATACCCAAGTTGGGCATGCCATAATCTTTAAACATGGCAGAGAGGAGAACGTTTGCTACTGTGACTGCTATTCTTTATCCGTTTTAACCGCTACACCGCCTTGTCGTTAAAGTAGTGCATATTTACATTTATGAATAATCATCTGAAGAATACTGTATGTTTTATACACAGCAAAAATAGCCTGTATTTGACCGAAATTCTAAAATTGTCAGCAAGCTGACTATCTAGATAGCATGGCAAATGTTTATATGGCTGCCAACGAATGGGACACCAAACATAATTTCGGTTTTAATAAGGTTTCCCCAATAAATAGGCAAGAATAAACCTGGTGTCCTGTTCATGATTCCTGTTCTTTCCGACAACAAAGCACTTGAACACGACAAGCTTGTAATCACAGCTTCAAAAGTGGGAAGTAGGAAATTTCAAATAGCACTTGAAGACAGCGTAAAGAAATCACATTGAATTGTTTCATATCCGCTCATCTCGGTTATCTCATCATTACTCAATAAAGAGATGACCACTTGTCTCCTTCGCACCAACAGCCATCGTTAAGTAAACGTCCCAGTCTTGACTGTCCTGCTGAAGATATATTGTCCTTGTGGACTTCATAATGCCTGCAGCATTGTAGTTTTTGTCATGTGTCACTATCTTTCTTCTCTTTCAGATTCAGAACATTCAGCTGGAGAGGGAAATGGCTCTGGCTGCCAACCGCAGTCTGGCCGAGCAAAACCTGGACATGAAGCCCCGTCTCGAAAAAGAGAGAGGGCGACTGGTGGAGAAATACACTGAACTGGAGGAAGTGAGGGAGAAATACAAACAGCACTGTGTCCTGAGAGGTAAGAGAAAAGAGGGATTGATTTGGGTTGCGAAAGTAAAGGTTTCAAAGAGACTGTAGGAATGAATGCGGGGTAAATTGATGTAAAATGAAGGGGGTGAGAAATTGATTGTTTTTAGAGCAGGTTTTCTGAAACCAAGAAGGAGAAGCGAGTAGTTTTGCACTGAGCCGAAATTACTCATGTTGGTAATGTGGATTTGTATTTTCCTAATTAAAACAGGAACCATTTGGGATTATCATGGAAAATAAATAAATTGAATATATTATAAACTGCATAGCCTTTTTTAAAAATAAAGATACAATTACCAAATCAACCAACATTTTCAGATTTCTTTTTTATTTAGTAACATTAATTTTATTCGCAAGACTTGAGTTTTTGTCATGTTTTCATAAATTACTTAATTTTCAATTTTTTTTCTTTCCTTCTGTTTTTGTTGTACAAGTTTCTGTTCAGCTGTAACTAAAAAGTGTATATCTTAAAGTCTTAAAGGGATAGTTCACTTTGAAATAAAATTTTGGTATGTTTTAGCTTACCTCAAGGGCATCCAAGATGTAGGTGTCTTTTTTTCGGCGCGCTTCCTGGTATGTGACGTGTACGCAGACTGGTGCATAGATATATATACTAGATGTCACACAGCAGGATGCGCGTGCGCCCTCAGATCACTTGGACGTGGCTGTGTATAAGAGGTAAAAACGATATAAATACTGTTCGTTTTCTCACACAAACCGCTCGTTTCGTGTCTTAGGCCATCAATGTGTACTTACGATGGGGAATTGTTTAATTTGGACGATGGGGAATTGTTTTAATTTGGACTCTGTGCATGCTCTTTGAGACAGTGACCACAGACCTGCATTAAATGACTGACAGACAAGAACGGTTTGACCTAAAAATATCAAAATTGAAACTACTGCGGAAAAAAAGACACCTACATCTTGGATGCCCTTGAGGTAAGCTAAAACATACCAAAATTTAATTTCAAAGTGAACTATCCCTTTAACCCTTTAACGGCCGCATCCGAGGCAGTAAGTTCAGCCAACTTAAGTTTTGTAAGTTTTAACCAACTTACAGGTTACAAAGTTGGTTGTAACAATGTGAGCGCTTATTTCATACATGTGGCCAAAATCGTGTGTGAAAGTATGATGTGCTATGCACAGGCTGTATTGTTTATGATTAGAGGACAAACACCAGACGGACACTCTTATCAGCTCCTAAAATACATTAAACATTAGCCTTTACAAACAATGTGTTTTTTGAATATGGAAAATGCAGTATTTATTCAAAGAACCATTTTTTTTATTCCCTTGCCCTTCAAACAAGCAGAGACGGTCCAAAATGTGTTCAGCACTTCATTCACTATTGAGCCGGGTGGGGCTGTGAGGTTTAGTCATAAGCTCTTAGTATAAAGCTATTTAGTATAAAGCTCTATTCAAGTTCTGGTATAAAGTAAGTAAGATTATGTTATTAACTGGCATTTTTTCCTAATCAAACCATTTTCGGAACTGTAATGTTACAGAAGGAACATTTGAACAGAAACGTTAAAATTCTGAGTGAAGTGTGAACCGATTGATTTTTTTTTTTTTTTTTAAGCCCTGATGGAAACTAATTTGAATATTCTAAAAGGGAAAGCTTAGGCATTGTGAAAAATAGGACGAGTTCATCTGAATGAACTTTTTGAAAGATTCCATTATTAGCACTGCTTATTAGCTCAGTGATTAAGTGAAATTAAAATTACAGTGTTCTTTCGACTTTTGTTCATACTACAGTTAAAGTGCACTGGCAGTTTTCACTGTAGTTTTGGGAACCCTGCGACCCTGATCTTTTGAACAGACACAGGAATTCTTACTGCGTTTCTAAAAAGAGCTTTTTGTTCAGCCAGAAAATCTTGTATATCTTGTGCATACATACGCCTGTCATTTAGTGCTGTTCTAAGAGCTTGTTTTGTTCAGGCACTCATTCTCCTCCCCCTTTTTTGCATCTGTGACATTACATCACACAGTTGCTATGTGTGGGGCTGGCCTCTTTCTTCTCTGTAGTCTCATTCTTCTTTCTTTCTCTCAGTTCATTCAATACTGCTTTTTCCTTTGTTTAAAATGATTGCACATTTCTAGCCAACTGATTTGTTTGCATACGCGTTCTCATTTTTCAAGTTACAATTTTCTGTTACAAGCCAGCCTATTTATGTATCAGTTCTCTCTCACTTCTGTTTCTCTCTCTCTCTCTGCCCCACTTTGCAGACAGTATCATGGGGCAGGTGTCCCCGGAGGGGCTGTTGTCTCGTCTGCAGACAGAGGGCGCCAACACAGAGGCAGAATCAGAGGTTGGTCACCATTTTTTTTTATGATCAACTTGTATTTTCTTTTGTCATTTTGATGTTTGCGTTTTCACTGCTGGTGAAACTGTCAGGGTTAAAAATTTGTGGATAAATTATATTTAAATAGGTTAAGTCTGGAAACCTTGATGCACTCATATAGTGTATTTTCATATACACTAACCATTCAAAAGTTTGGAAACACCAGGGTTTTTTTCCGGTTTTTTTTTTCTGTTCACCAGTGTAGCATTTAATTTAATCAAGGTATAACCAAAATAGTAATATTGTAAATTATTATAACTAAAATGAATTAGAATATAATATATTATAACAAAAAAAGAATGTGTTGATAATATTAAGATATTTTAAAATTAAATTAAATTTCATGTCATTCATGGCAAAGCCATCAATTCTGCTCCCAGTTGCATAAACATTGCCAATATGTTAAGACTGTGTCCTAAGTACTAGTATGACCAGCTAGTGGTTAGTCAAGATGCAATCAGTCTTACTTTTTAAGTTTCAAATTAGACCAGTCTACGTTTTTAAGTGACTGACTTAAATAAATGTGATTACTATCTTAAATAATACAGATTCTTTCAAAAATATAAAGTCTTAGTGTTTCCAAACTTTTGTATGTAATGTATATTTGTATTTGAAGTTTTATGAACTACCGACTTCCTGAGCATTACATAATGTTATAAAATTGAGACATTGTGTTACCAACTCCACGGTTTGAGGATTTGAAAATCACTCAATCTCTTTCAGGTTCTCGCAGATGAGTTTCTGGAAGGTTCGATATCACTGGACTCCTTCCTCGAACGCTTCCTTTCCCTCCGCTCTCTCGCTCACACGAGACGAGTGCGCATTGAAAAGCTGCAAGAAATTCTCTGCCAAAAAAGCAAAGGGATAGGAGATGCTACAATGACATCACAACCCTGTGCCAATCAGGATGCTGGATCATCATCGCCGTGGCAACCACAGCAGCCTCAGCAGCAGCAGAGCTCCAAAATCAATGCACCCTCCAATGCCTCCAGTTCTGCCCTCCCCTACTCCCCCTACCCCGTTGCTCCCCCCTCAGCCTCCACAGCGGGCACCACTAACCCTAGCACAGCGTTTCAGCCCTACCCCAGCCAGGGTGCTCCCTTCCCGCCATCGACAGGCTACTCTGCTCCCAGGCCTGCATTTGGTCCTCCCCCTTGCCCATACCCCACCCAAACCCCATTTCCTGCCCCACCGTTTGGGCAGTTTGGTCCCACGCCCGCCGCTTACCCCACTCCGTACCCGTATGGAGGGTACAGCTACCCCACAGGCCCCATTGGGCCATCAACCCAATCACCCACAGCTAGACCGCTTTATAGGCCAGGTTTTGGGGTACCACAGCCATACTCCTGAGCCACTCTGTGTGTGTGTGTGTGTCTGTCTTTCTCTTTTTCTCATCATTCTCCCTCTCGTCTCTTTCCCTCCTTTCTCCTCCTGCTCTGCCTTTTCTCTACCCTCAGATTTGTGGTTTGAGTACCCATGTCACATCCTCTTCCTGTCTGAGGCTTATAAAGACACTTGAGATTGAGCGTGTGCTTGTTTCCCCCAAGAAACTTCAGTCAGAGACTCTTAAACGGCTCAGTTTCTGTCCATTTTGAAGCATGTTTTCAAATCGGTTTGCAAAAATCTCTGAAATATTGATTATGTTCAATGACGAGATGCTTGTTTTTGTCTTCTGACGACATTGTGTTACAGCTCAGCCTTATTTGGCTGTTCTTTCCAAGCATTTTGTCAACATTCCACTGAGAAAAACACGCCACACTACATGGAAGCGTTACTTTAGCCGTAGTCTTATTCTCTTGTCTATATCAATACTTGTTGACAGCGTCAATCCAGAAAGCACAGCACCATTTTACATTCTATCACAGATGAAAACTCCTTAATAAAGCCAAGCTTATTCTTTATCATGAATAAATTGACAACTTCCACGTGTACTGATTTGAACTCCACATCAATGGGTGCAATGCGCCCTGTTACGAGTGCTTATTGTACTAATGCACCAATCAATCACTCCCAACCCTCTCGATACCTCTTTTGCTCCCTCTTTGTTCTTTTACACCCTCACACTCCATTTATTTGAAATACCGCTCGACACTGATCGGAAGGAATAGTCTCTAGTGAGGACAGTGTACTCAACAAACTACACTAATATTAAAGGGAAAGCGGAGAACAAGGGATATCAATATAGACATATCTATCTGCTATAGCACAGGATTTGGTGGGGCAGGTGAAGCATATCATAGCACAGAGCATATGCAAAGAAAATAGGCGCTACATAACATGCTTACGTTAGTAAATATAGCATTCAGCACCTACCGTTAAGGTAAAGAAAACCTTTTGTGGTAAAACTATGCAGACGGATGCGAGACTGCATATATTACACTTTAAATTTAGACACATTTGAGGCATTTGATGGCCTTGCACAGCCAGCCACCCTGTCTGTTTCAGAGAGGCATATTGCCATCAGAATCACAACGTGGTTCGGACTGGATTCGAATCGAGAGCGTTTCCTCTAATTTTGAGGTTTGATTTGAGCCCATCTTCAGATTCTTCCTCATAAACACCCCACTAGCCTCCAAATACAAAAGTGTAGGCCTACCCAACAAAACGGCATTATGAGGTGTTATTTAGTTCTGTAAAAGCCCCACCTAACAGGTCCTTGTTGGTCAACTGGAGGACCGTGCGAATCACACTAACACTCCACACTTATACAGCCCCGAACTCTTTGACAACAGATGCTGGGAGCGGGGCCTTCGAACTATCCACTTTAGAATAGGTGTGCGGGGGTCACTCTTTATTTTTGTACTTTAAAGCAATTCAAAACCAGAGGCATCCTCAATCAAGCCTCGGGTGGCTTTATCTAATTCATGAACTCAGTAATTAAGACTCAGGTTTGTAGCAAAACCCCCCACGTTTAGGTTCCCTCCCCAGTACCTAGAGCGAGGGAGAGGGGTGATACGACACGAGGATGAGAGGGGGAGAAAATGGGATGAAAATTTTATTAGCACATTGATTTGCAGCATTAGAGGAAAGAGATTCTATTGCATTGGTTGTAATGACTGTAGCCTGTTAAAAGTGTATTTTTATTTTTATTGTCCTTTTTTCGGGTGTGAATATTAAACTCTGAAGTTGATCTGATTTCTGCGTCGATTGGAATTTCTGACATTTCGTTGTTATTATAGTTGTAAAAGTACAAAAGTTTGGGGAAAAGAAATGAACGCTTTCATTCAGTGAGGATGAATTACAATTATTAAAAGTTCCACATTTTGAAGGTAAAGCCATTTATGATGTTACAAAAGATTTATATGAAAGATAAATGCTCATTTTTGAAATTTCCTGAAAGAATCCTGAATTTTTTTTCTATAAAAATATCAAGCAGCACAACCATTTTCAACATTGATAATAACAAGAACTGTTTCTTGAGCACCAATTCATTATATTAGAATGATTTCTGAAGCATCATGTTACACCGAGGACTGGAAAATTCAGCTTTGCATCACAGGAATAAAGTAGGCCTACATTTGAAAATAAATTAGAAAACAGAATATTACAGTTTTGATTGTATTTTTCATCAAATAAATGCAGCCTTGATGAACATAAGATACTACCTTAAACCTTACCGACCCCAAACTTCTGAACAGACTTTTGAGGATCACACAATGCCAGTGTTTTCAGAAATGTAAAAGACGAGAAATGGGAGCTCATTGACTCACTTTTGCAGGCTGTTTAAATTCCGTTCATATTGAATCATAGACGAGAGTTTCAAGAGGGTGTTGGGGAAATTTTTTTGTACAGGTACAAAGACCAGTCTTTACGGGCCTCTCTCCGACTGTACGATATGGTAAACCAACCCCGGCGACACCTGAGAAAGATCGAGAGAGTTGAGGGAGGGAGAGAGGCGTCTGGGAAAGATTGTGAATGAAAAGAAGATATGAGTAACAGTAAATTACATGTGGATATCGGTGGTTTTATAGCCTGACTGACTTGCCACGGCACTCGCAGTTGATTCCTACAAGCACGATTAATCATCTGTGCGAAACTGGCTTGAACATTTTCAGTGTGCCGTACACCGCAAGAGACTCATGCAGTTCCTGAATGCAAAAAAGAAAGATTTTCAGTTTTGAATATGCAGATTTTTTTTTTTTGCTGCTTTGTTTACTCCACCAACCATGTAATTTTTAGATGAAAAATGTTCAACATTTGTAAAAAAATTTTTTTTTTTAAATACGTATTTTTAAAATGTGTTAGAAATTGTAATTTTAAATGTTTTAACATTTAATATCAAGTTAGACAATATCACACTACTTATTACCTTTTCTCCTCCCACTTACCCATACTTGCCCTTTTTTCATACTTTTCTTCATTTTTTTTTTGTTTGCCGCTCTCTTTGAAGTGAGGAAGCAGTGCACTGTGCAATCAAACACACTTGAGAATAAAAGACACGCTCTATATGGAGGGAGAGAGAGAGAGAGAGAGAGACAGAGGATGAGGGCGGGGAATGAAGTAGTTCCACACCTCTGCTTATTTCCTTTCACTTAATATTTCTTGTCACTTGCTGCACACATTTGTTCTTGTCAGTCACAGGCAAGGTAAGATCTGATAATATATTGTTAAAAAGCTGGTTAGAAGTCGTGGTGTTTCATAGATGTTTGATGCTCTTTGATGAAGAAAACCTTCAAAACACTGTTGAAGCAGAGATGTGAAGACAGTTGTCAATTAAAAACAATAGCCGTACTGTAACATATCTAAAATAACATCATAAACAATCTCATTTAAAAGTGAGTCTGGTCTGTGTCAACAAATTGCCATGACAGTGTCATTGTAGTGAATGATAGGTTCTTGTTTATTGTGGCTGAAGTCACGGTGCGATTTGAAATCTTTGCCGTTGGCTACTGATAAAAACTCAGGCTAAACATTTAAATATAGTCATGCTTGCTTATTATTTTGCTTTATCTGAACCGAACCCCTAAAAAGAATGAGAAAAATTAAACATAATTGGTCCGAGGCTCAATTCAATCTAACAAAAAGCACCGGTTTCTTGTTTACCAAAGGTCATTCATTTGACCTCTGGGCCTGTTATAAGTTTGAGTGCTTATGAGTTTATTTTGTCTAGTTACTTTACTTTGTTTAGTCAACTGAAGTTAAATGAAGCTCTAAATGTTTGACACAACCTTCTGCCAGATGGAAAACTCTCTGCTGATGACTCTTGCGGCGCTCCTGCTCCTCGGTGTTCGTAAGTAAATTGATTATTCCTAAATATACTTCATTGTTGTGCACTGAAATGATGCATGTTACATATATGATCTGCTCTGCAGAAAATATCTACAGTCAGTTGGAGATGCTGATGTACAGTTAGAGTTTTATCCGTCTGTTTAATATTTTAATGTATGGATTTAATATATCAGCAAGACAAAACGGACCAAGGGACACTTAGTATTGCAATGACTAGAACAGTCAGATGCTTTCAGTCACAACATATAGAAGAACGTTTATAATGCAAAACAGTATGTTAACATTAGGGCCTGCAAGAATGCATTACAAAATTAGTGCAAGTGTCAAAGGTGTCCTCCTGATTTTACAGAATTTCTTGTAGTGTTTTTTATTATTCTTTCAAATTCTTACTTTTAATTACATATTTACTGGAAATTGATGTCAACATGAATATTTTAACATTTTTGCAAGTTATCTAATATGGTGATTTAACTAATTGGGTAACACTGGTATATGGGTCATCCTCGCAAAAACTCTTCTTACACGTTTCTTTATTATTCCTGAATTTTTTTTTTTCTGCACACTGCATACTTCATTCTTGTTTATTGCATAGTAGACCGTGTTACTATTTGTCATGTGCATGTCCAGTGGTAATGTTTTTTAGAAGTTATCCACTTTTTGTAAAGATGTCTTTCATTTTTTTTTTTTTTACAAAAATTGGCTTTGCCATAAAAATGGCAAAAATCATGGAGCAATTACTTTGCCTACTGTTAAAGAGGTAAATCCCACCAAATTACATTTTTCAGCCCATTGTCTGCTAAATAAATCATATCTTGTTAAAGTGCAATACACAATAGTTGACCATTTAGATTAGGAACATAAGAAGACATAAACAAAACCGTCGGAAAAACATTTCAAAAGAACAGATGTTTAACGCCAGCACTAATAAATGAGCTTTTGATATATTTTTGTTTTCAATCAAAAATAAATGTACTTTTTTTTTTTTATTATCAACAACGACACTAAATTATGAATCAGTGAAAAGTGAAAATCATCTTTTTTAAATTGTATGTAGTCAAAATATGTTTATGTGAATAAGCATAGGCATTGTCCATTAGATTTCCATATGTTTTAATGTCAATGCATTTTAAAATCAAAATTAGTAATATATATATTATTGATTTTTGATTCATTTTATGCTTAAATTTTATGTTTTTATACAAATACATAAATACAAAAAATCAACTATATATATATATATATATATACACACACATAATTTTGGTGATTTCAAATTGTAGATCCGTTAAGTACCTGATGGTGAATAGCCATCTATGTTTGCAGAGTGCAATAAGGATCAAGCAATCATGCAGTCAAATGTGCAAAGTGTGTGAATGCCTTCGAGCACAGTGCAAAAAGTGCAGGAGCGTAATGAGTGCAAATGATCCAGCTATCTGCTCTCTGACCTCAGTAACAAGCCGTTTTTATGCTTGAATAATGCAGAGCATGTCACATTTTTACATACAAAATGTCAAATAAAGTTCTAGAGCTCTTAAAATGTCAAATGTAAGAGAGATGTTATTCCGAATGGCGAGTTGGAGAATATTGGTAGCACACTGTATTAAAAATATAATATCACAACTAAAACGATGTCTTGCAATGTGATAAAATAAGAGCACAGAGCAGCATATCAACTGCAATCAAAATGATGTACATATACTGTCAAACGAAAAATTATTCAGACACCAGATATAATTTTTACCAGCGGGTGCAGGACACTATAGTTCATTTATAAGTGAGGATAGCAAAATAAAGTAAACTGTGACATATTATATCCAAAATATCTTCATACAGTGGACTTCCAGAAAAATGTATTAAAAAAAATGTGGGACCAAAAATAATTCAGACACTTTGACCTGACCATGTTTTGCTTAAGTGTTTTTTTCTTTAATTGCGAATGCGACCTTTTTACACCACAGACTGAACAAAATGAAGCATTGCTTGGTAACTGGTTGACCTAAATTGCTATTATCTAATTGTGTAGTTAAATTTAACAGCTGACAGCTATTCAGCCTAATTCATTTGTGAGACAGTCTAACAGAACGATGGCCAAAACCAGTGAAATATCAACTGATTTGAGTTCTTGTCATGTTTTATCATCATTTTCTAAACTATAGCGTATAAACTGTGATAAGGTGAGAAATGTTGAAGGTGCCTGAATACATTTTGGTTTGACTGTATATAATGTGAATTCTCTGCTGCAGTATTTTAATTAACTAACGTTTCTTTCATTTGCATTTAACACATTTTTAAAATGATTGGAATTGTATTTATTTTCCAAACTACACATTTTATGTGGAGAAGATCAATTCTGGTATTGCAACATTTTCAACATATTCCAACATTGTCATGAAAGTAATTGTGTGTTTTCCCTTTACAGGAGAAGGAACATCACAGTCTGAAACCCCAAACACAACCAACTCAACCTCCTCAACCCCACATGTCTCAACCCCCGATACTACAATACCCACTGCGGCCCCATGTCCGAAACCCATCCATAACACTCAGTATGTTCTGGCCCGGCTGAGGGTAATTCAGAAGAAGAGTCCGTGCGAGGGTCGGCTGTATCTGTCTTTCCCTAATCAGAGTTCAGCCCCTTTGTGCGTTAGCAACCACATATCAGACAGCTGGTGGAGTGAGCTCTGTAAGGACATGAGATGTGGAGACTTCAAGGGCTTTAAGACCACAAAGAAGGCTAATGGTCGTATACTCACAAACAACATGACGTTAATCAATGAAGACTGCACAGGCCTGCAAATCACTTGCGAAGGTACACTGTAAAAAATGATCAATAAGTTATGACAACATGTGTTTTTACATTGCTTTAACTCAAAATAAGACATATGAAACTTTTTAAAAAAGTTACATATTAAATTTTTTTAATAGTCAGTTTAATGTAATTTAAGTTGGTTGTACTTAAAAAAATTTAAGGTAGCAACTTTTTTTTTTGCAGTGTATGTGTGTGCGTTCTTTTTCTTTTCCAGAGAAGAGTTTTACTTCATACATTCTGTAACTGTGTGTTGGAATGTTTTTTTCTTTTCTTATCAGGTTTCATCGACAAAATAATTGTTTACGCTATATGCTGTCCATTTTGAATAACGAATCATTTTCTTTTCTTCCCACATTTTCTCAGATACTCTAGGAAGTGAGTTGGCTGCTTATAAAGCAGTAACTGGCATATTACTTTTCTTGATGTTGGGAGTCATTCTGTTTCAGTACGGTCAGCCCACATACAAAGCCATCCGCAAAAGATGTGAGTCAGTGAAGCCAACGAGCGTGTCTTTAATCTCACATTACCTATAAGAAATGTAAATGTTTATATATGCAGGCACATAGCACCATTCGAAATGTCTCTGTGTTTGCTTATATACAGGCCAAAAAACTAAAGTTTCATTGAAAATCTGGGCAACACTTTACAGTAACGTTCCATTTGTTAACATTAGTTAACTACATTATGAACTAACACTGAAAATAGTTCTAAAGCATTTATTTATCTTAATGTTAATTTTAACATTTACCAATACATAATTAAAATCATTTAATGGTCCTTAGCTTACATTAACTAACATTAACAAAGATTTATAAATACTATAACAAATGTGGGCTATTCCTCGATGTTAGTTCAAATTAGTTAATGCATTTACTTATGTTAACTAATGGGACCTTTTTGCAAAGTGTTACCAAAATCAGAAACCAATTTTTTTTAAAACAAGGAAACATGATATTATATTATTTGAGAGACTGATCATGTGAACTCTTTATACAGACAGTCAGATGTTCTTCTTCCATTAACGCACAAGAACTTTTGCTTGTAGAGTTTATGCAGTTCGAGTGAATGATCAAATTCATGTTTATTTTCAACTCGGTCTTACACTCAAATTGTTTTGCTTAGAATATAATTTGTAATAGCATTTTCACTATGCTGTAAAGCATTTGAATCCCACTTTATGTACTGCAAACCTGACTAATATCGATGCGGCTCTATACTTAAAAAAACACTGTTTGACACTGACATTTTCCTGTTGTTTTGCCACTGAATCTTTTTAAAAATCCAAAGTGAAATGCTCTGTCTGATTTGACTATTTTTACCTGGTTTGATGCAGTTTCACAAAAACGGGAGACTCGCTGGGTTGGCCCGACTCAGAGTCAGAGTGGTGAGTCATCTCAAACATTAACACATTCATGACTGGGTAGTGAGAAAGCATTCAGCATTTTCTCTTTCTTCTTTAAGTGTCCTATCACAGAGGTCAAGGTCCCCCAAACAACAACACACTCAAGAGACAATCCTTTCCTGGTGAGTCTGTCTCTCTCTCTCTCTCTCTCTCTCTCTCTCTCTCTCTCTCTCTCTCTCTCTCTCTCTCTCTCTCTCTCTTCTATTTTACCATTCTGAACTCTTTCTATTAATCTCTCACTCGCATTCATGTTCATTTACTTAATTACATAATGATGAATTGAGTATTATGATGTATTGGGATTTTCACTCAAATTGCTTTCATTCAAATCACGTGTGTGCTTTTTTTGGTTGCGAGATTGGATATGTTAGATTAAACTATTATATAACATAACATTTACTTTAAGTATCTAAATCATCGTCTATCATCATATTTGACCTTCTCGACAACAATTCAAATCATAATCTATAGATCTTTTTGGGGGAAAAAATCAATTAGTAAAAAACAACATTTTGTCCCAAATGACAGTAGGACTTAATTTATAATAAATATATATATTATGTTTATTTAATGTTTATGTAATGATTTAAAAAAAAAAGTTTTTGCTAATGTTGCAAAATTTTGGTAACAAAGAAGTTTGGAAGCCATATCAAATGAGCAGCTCATACAATGTTTAGTTGAATATGTGGTTCAACCTCCTGAGGTTGATGATTACTGACCATCTTATAAAAAAAAAAAACAATTCTTAAAAGTTTCAGACCATGCACACACTGGTCACAATTGTTCTTTTTCTTTTTTTTCCCCCTGTGCTGTCAGGTTTGGAGAGGCTGACGGTAAACACGAGCAGAGAGCCCTCGTCCAACCGAAACAGTGACTATGACTCGTACGGCTTCAACTGAAGGCCAGTGCTCGCAGACGTCCTAAGACCCTGAGAAGACCTCTCTCGTCAGTCTCATCTAGAATCAGCAGTCTTGTGTTGTGGGGATTTGGTTGGTTTGAGCTGTCCTAGTCGAGCAAGGTGTAAATATGTTTGAGAAGTTCAGCTGAGAAATTCATCTAGGATAGAATTAAAAAAATAAATAAATTAGTCTCAACGTAACTAGCAAAGTGCTTACTTTGTATTGCATAGCAGGCTTCATTTTATTTTATTTTTTTGTAATTACTAGATTTTGCTGTATAATGCTTTCTAAATAGCCCTCATGTCCTGAAAGACATTGGCTTTTTTTTATTTAAACAAGTGATTGATTTTTGTTTTTGTTTTTGTTGAGTTGGAGTATGAATAATTTTAAATAAACTAAAAAGAAAATCATTTAGATATTTTGTGGCTTTTGACTTGGGTGCAGAATCAGAGTGAAATTGGATATGCAGTAAATAAGTTGAATACTACATGATAAACATTCTAGGATGGTTTAGTTTGAGCTTTGATGAGAAATGTCTTCATCTGAGGTGACATGGATGTGATGTAAAGGTTGGAAGAGGGAATGTGCTGTTAATGCACAATTTTGCAGCAATGTGGTTTCCTGTCGTAATTCTATTGACTTCCTGTTTGTGTTATTTCTGTCGCTCATGCTCTAAATATACTGTACTCATTCTTTTCACTTGATTTCTTTGTCTTTCTTTCTTTTTGCCATTTCCTTCTTTTTTCTTTTAATATTTTCTCCTCTCTCTCTCTCTCTCTCTCTGACCCAGCTGACTTTTTTTTAATACTGCACTCATAGAGGATTTAAAATCACAACAGCTTAAAATCTTATGCCTTGCCTGCCTGATAATAACTAAGTGAAACTCTCTTTCTAAGTGTGCCAGTGAGAGAGAAAGTTAAAAAGCTTGGAGGGTTTTTGCCTAAACCTTTCCCCATCTCCCAGTGTGTGTTTACATGCATTCACAGCATTTCAGGATGGTTGTTTCAGTTCTGTTCATTATTTTTTGATTGCTTATAGTGGCTACCGCTTTGCAGACAATTTAGTCTCTCTTCATTGTGAGAAATACACAGCAGAGGGAACACAGCAGCAGGTTTGGTGGGAGAGAGAGTGTGTGTGTGTGTGTGTGTGTGTGGGTGGATAAGTGTCGTCTCCTCCTCATCCTCAGGTCAGAGTGAAGGATTAAATCTGTAGTTTAAATGAGGCTCCAGCAGAGAACAATGACAGATGACAACAGATTACATGCACAGATTAACAAAGAGACCACACTGGGTAAAATATCTAGTGCATCCATTCGCCATTTCTCTTTCTCTCAACACTTGTGACACTGACATCAAACCTGCTTGTTTCCTGCATTCAGTCGATTTCCACATAAATGTTTTGCATTATCCAACATAGCCAAACTGTTAATCCTGACTATTATAGATAATAATCATTCTGGAAGTCTATTATTCCCATCAGAGAGAAAGAAAATCAAAAGAAAAAATAATATTCATCACATGAGCTTAACTGAAGTTAAAAGTTTAATGGTAACACTTTATAAGGTTAATTAGTTCATGTTAATTAGCTAACATGAACTAATAATGAGCAATACATGTATTTATTAATCTTTATTAATGTTAGTTAATAAAAATACAACTGTTCATTGTTAGTTGTTCATTGTTCATGTTAGTTCACAATGTTAAAGGTATAGCGGAGGATTTTCCTGAATTTTAGAAAAGAACCGCCCTCTCCACTTTTTGAAAAAATGCACATGCGCAACACTCTACCTGCCCCCGAGAGGGAACGCCTATTCAACGTATGCACGAGCTAATCATAGCTTACATTAACTTTTACTAGCAGTGATTTTAAATGGATTTCTCCAAATAGCATGCCAAACTTTACCTGTCAAGTAGAAACTTCGCGACTGAGGCATCAGTGGGAAGCCCAACCTGTGTTTTGAGTGTGTGAATCGTGTGCACGAGCACGTACGACGGCCTTACGTAAACATATCACCAGAATGATTGACACTTAGGAGGACCAATAGTCTTGATGATCCACCTGGAAAAAGAAAATCCTCCGCTATACCTTTAAGTAAGGGATAATGTAGAGCGAGGCTGATCAGGACCCTGACGCGAAGCGGAGGTGTCTTGAATCAGCCTGAAGGGGTTGTATTCGCTATAACAACCGCCTAGCTCTACATTATCCTGCTTATTACATGGCTACCTACCAAATAAATCAATAATTTGACACAAAATATTGATTTAAAAAGGAGTTTATTGATTTAAAAACGATTGTATTGCTTCCGCTAAAGAAAATAGTCCGTTCAGTCTCTACGGTTAGAATCCTGCGTCCATAGCAACGCTCTGTTTTTCATGGCAACGGTGTGTTATACTTAGCAGTGGTCCGTTATCAAGCAGTGGTCTGTTATATTCGCGTCAGGGTCGTGATCAGCCTGTCGGGGTTGTAGCCTATTCACTATAACACCCGCCTCGCTCTACATTATCCCTTACTTAGCAAATACAACCTTTGATTTTATAATGTATTAGAAAATGTTGAAATGAATATAAACTAAGATTAATAAATGCTGAAGTAATGTTCATTCTTGTATTGTAAGTATTGTTCATGAACCTTATTGTAAAGTGTTAGTTTAATAAACTGTGCAAAAAGCAAATATTAAATATTGGCAATTATTGATGCCCTTAGAGAGTTTCAGTTTTAACCTCAAGTTAAATCATTGAATCATTGACTTAAATGAATTGAGCTTGATATTTATAAAAGTGAAAATTCAGCAGTTTTGCTTATTTTTAAGATACTAAGAGAGGAGTAATGAAAGGGTTGAGAAAGAGTTAATGATATTCTTAGGATTTTATGTATTTAGATATTCTTAGTGCTTAAGGGAAAGAGAAAGATTAGATGGAAAAAGAGACAGTGGTGTGATTAAAAACTTTTATTTTTTTCAGATGCATATAATGCCCTCATTCTTGCTAATAGGATTTTGTCTTTAATGTCGTCTGCAGCTTTTCTCCCTCGTGCATTTATCATTAAGCCGCTGAAATTAAACATTAAAAGCATTGAGATCCCATTTCTTTAATGTATGTTCAGAAACTCACCATTTGTGACAACATAAATTCTGTATGTTTAATGTAGAAGATCTGGGGAGAGAGTGAGATTAAGATGAGATAGGAAGTGGGTTTCGTCTTCAGATTTACAAAGGGTTACTTGGAAGGACGTCAACTATCTTTGGCCAGACATGTCCAAGAAATAAAGAGAGGAAAAATGGGGGAGGGTGAGAGAAGAGGATTATTTACCATTTAAAATGAATAAATCCGTATTGTGTGAATCCGGCAGACCAGCCAAAGAGGGAGAGAGAGAGAGAGAGTGACTGACAACTAGCAGTGCAGAGCTATAGATGCAAAGAGAAGAAACGACACACTACAATAAGGAAACAATGATTTTAAAATCATTTGGACAAAATTAAGAAAAAACTTCCAAAAGATAGATGCAAGCTTTCTGACAGAAGATGAAACTCTGTGACCAAAATCACACATTGGACTGAGCATGTCTGTGCGAGGAGAGTGATATCTTACTATCTGAGAATCTGAAAGGACCACTGAGGCAAGTACAAACTTTTTGGAAGTTTAATAGTGTCGATTGTTTTTGTTTTTTCTTTATATTATCTTATTTTACCTGAAATTAATAAAAATAAAGGTTCCAAAAGGGCAGTGATGCCATAGAAGAACCATCTTTGGTTCCCCAAAGATCCTTTTATTGATCAGGAACCATTTTTTTTCTAAGTGTAAAGACAATTTTAATAATCTAAACACCCCTATTTCACTATAAAGGAATGGAAATGTTCCATATATGTTAGAAGTTCATATGGAACATTTATATTAGAAATAGATGTCAATTAAACTCAAAACTCAATCAAAAAAACTCAATCAAACTCAAAAATAAAGAACCTTTATTTTTAAGTGTAGTTGATTTATAAGTATAGTATAATGTGAATTTAATGGATTTCAATAAAATAATTTATATTAATTTATAATAAATAATTTAACAAAAACAAAATTGCTCAACTATTTAATATTCAGAATAGCCTTTATTGTTTGCTGTGTTACAGGGTGTTATGGATGTGATGAGTCTTTCTAGACTCAAATTGAAGTCGTCTACTATGAGACTGGTAATCCTTCACTTATTCATAATCCTCTGTAAGTTTGACTTATTTTTTACACTCCCCCAAAACACTACATAACACACTTTACTTTATGTCCTTTAGCAGTGACATTTTTTTCTCTCTTTTAAATATTTTGGAGGGAAAAACTAATTCTGTAGAGCACTAGGATAAAGAAATTCTTCTTAGGTTTTTAAGACCAAATTTGAATTTAAGTGTGAGACATTTTTATTTAATTATTCAATTATGCCTATGTTTTTTTTTTTTTTTTTTTTTTGTAAATCAATCAAAGTGTTACGTGTTGTGGTTAACCAGGGAGAATATGAGGTGCTTAAACAATAAAGCAATTGTTACTAATCTCACAAACTAATAACCCAACTTCCCTATTTCTTCATCAAAAGCCCACTGTCAGACACCCAACTCCCCATCGCTTCCAGTCCGGGTCACTGTTCCCTCGCCATGGCAGTCTTTCCCCCTCTCTCAAGCGGATCTGGGCCTTCTCTTCACCAACTCCAGCCCCTTCTCTTCCACCCAATCCCTGCTCCTCATGCCTCCATCAGGAACGGCCTCCAAACCTCTTCTCCGTGCTACATTTGGTTCCTACACCATCACACAGGTAACAGTCTTGATTATGGTTAATGACCTTTATCTCAACTTCAAAGATAAATAATGTGAAGTTACTTATTCAGTGCTTCCACTTCTTGTCTTCTCAAGGTGATGACTGAAGACATTCCTCCTCTGACTCCATCTCTCACTGCATCGCTCCTTTCTAAAACCATTGTCAAAGAGATTGAGGGTGAAAGAGGAGAGCGGTTTGAGGTGCGAGTGCTGTTTCGTATGAGGGGTGATGTTAACAGAGGAACCTGCGTTACTCTCCATGCTTTCAAACAGACCGAAGAACAGAAAGCTTCCTGCATCACTCAGGTACTGCTGGTCAATGGCAGAACAAGAGTTCAATAAAGCAAAGAGTCAAACAAACCTCAGTGATCACTCTGACTCTTCCACCGTATATATATATGTCTGGTCAAAAGATGTATATTAAAATATGTTGTAAACAGTACAGCTGTTAGGTGTCTTGGTTGTAGTGAATCGCACAAACAGAAAACATTCTAGATTAAGTCTTTATAGCCTAGATAGCTGTAATTATGAACTCTGGTGAATAAACATTACACATCAACATAAATGCTAACAACGCAGAACAAAAAACTGTGAGAACTCAAGTAAATTTAACAAGCTTAAATACACAAAGGAGACTAATAAACAGAAACTGAAACAGGTGCGTAACATAATCAGTAACCAAGGGAACGAACTGTTGAATACAGACGGGCGGGCAGGGCAAACCAAACTAAGGGGCTGTTTACACGACACCTTTTTCAACTAAAAAAGTAAAACTTTTTATGCGTTTTGGACGTTCATTCACACGACAACGGCGTTTTGGGTGCCTGAAAATGGAAAGTTTTGAAAACGGGGTTTTAAAGAGCAAGTTTTAAAGCGGTCTCTGTGTAAACCACAAAAAACACGAATCTCTGAAGACGATGACGTCATGCACATGCGTATAATCGCCATCTAATGGTTTTCAGCCGTTTTCGCGGATCCGTGTGAATGGGGATTGTTTTGACAATGGTGTCGTCTGTACCCGGAAAACGCAAAGGAAAAACTTCTCCGTTTTAAGCATATCGTTGTCGTGTAAATATACTTCAAGCATAGAAAATACATTTCCAAACTTCTTCAATATTATTATTATCATTAATATTTAAGTATTCTTCATTTTCTTCACAGCCACCTTTTGGGTTGTGTGTGGTCACTCTGACACTTCCAAACGACTGGTTTGAGCCTAATCAGAACATCAAGGCAAACCTGGACCAGATTTTCAAGCAACGCCACCTGAGCAGAAACCGTTCTCGTTCTCGTTCCCGAAACCGTGGGAGAAGGCATCCATACGTACCAGGACGACTCAGGGCCCAGTCTGATAAAATTCAGCTCTACTACACTTCCTTTGTGTCCAGTCCTAAAGTAGGACCCCCTAGGTGTGCGGAGGAAGTATTACAGCAATCAGACAGGAAGATGTACTTTATTGGTCCTGTGGGACTTGAAGATCAAGAGATCAACAAAACCAAGCAAAGCGCTGCATGTTTAGATGGACAGGCGGAAGAGAAATTTTGGTTGGATTCCAATGTGCTAATTGTCTACAGCAAAGGGCCTTTACGTGCTGGACAACCAATCAGAGTGTCAGTAAACATGAGGGCAAATTTTAGTGGGGAGTCACTGACCATTAGGTAACATTAATATTATTGTATTACACACATTTGCTCAGCACATTTTATGTAATAATGTATTGTATATTATTGTTCACATATTTTTTTTCACCATCAGACTGAAAATGAAAAAAGGGTTGTTGTCTTTGGAGGTCCATCCCACCACAAACTCTGACCTGTGGATGGTAAATGTAGAGAGGACATCGGGTTCGAAACATGATGTTATTTCCATCACTAGCCAAAGCACTGGTACTCATCCAGACAGCACTGGGTAAGAGGAATAATTACTGACCCTACAATTAATCTGTACAAATCTATTTTACATCAATATGTAGCCATTTAAAAGTTTAGGGTCAGTAAGATTTTTTTTTTTTAAAGAAATTTATATTTTTGTTCAACAAGAATTAATTTAAGGGTTAGTTCACCAAAATGAAAATTCTATCATTAATTACTCATGGCGTTCCAAGCCCGTAAGACTTTCGTTTATCTTCTGAACATAAATTAAAATATTTTTGATGAAATCTGAGAGATTTCTGTCCCTCCATTGACAGTCTATGCAACTACCACTTTGACGCTTTAAAAAGTTCATACAGAGATCGTAAAATTAACCCGAGGTTTGAAATGTCATGACGGTGAGTAAATGATGACAGAATAAACCCTTTTAACTGATCAAAAGTGACAGTAAAGACATTTATAATGTTACAAAAAACTATTTATTTAAAATAAATGCTGATTTTTTAAAAACTTTCTGTTCATTAAAGATTCCTGGAAAAAAAAGATATCACACAAAATATTAAGCAGAACAACTGTTTTCAACATTGATAATAATAAGAAACGTTTCTTGAGCAGCAAATCAGCATATTACAATGATTTCTGAAGGATCGTGTGATGTGGAGTAATTCAGCTTTGCCATCACAGGAATAAATTCAATAAAAAAAAAAAAAAAAAAAAAAAAAATAGAAAACATATATTTTAAATCACAATAATATTTCACAAATCCACTCATGGGAATTAAACTGATTCTAAAAGCTCATCCATCTACAAGTCCAACTGTTAAAAGTACAATATTTAGCTCTAATAAAACAGTTTTGTAAGAAAATAACAATAAAAGTCCTTAGTTTTGCTTTTAAACCATCATCATCATTAAACACAAACCTGAAACAAAGCTAGTTAAGAATACTCTTCCATCCATCCTTTCATTTTTGTCTCTGCACCTTTTCTTCTGTTACAGCACATCTGCTCTAAGCCAGGTCTCCTGTCTTTCATTTGAGGCTTTACACAGAAACTTCGGCGTAGCGATGACTGTCACTGCTAGCTGGTGGGTGGAGTACTCAACACGCAAGTTTGCAGTTTCACCACACGGGGCAGTCACGAGCTTTTTCTCCTTTATCGACAGAGAAGTGATGGGCATTGCCCCAATCACAGAGGTATATCATAAATCTATTGCTAATTTCCATTTGCATGCAATAAATGATCATAGGGATCACCACTAGATTAAGAAGTCTCGATGTCTTCAGTTTAATATTCTACACCTTTCCCCATTATATCAACTTGTCTGAGTCTGTTATATCGGATTTATTTTACGATCTCTTTGTGAATGTTTTGAATAGACCAAATTCAGAGCAGCGCCATGATAGGTATGAAAGCGAGGCTGTGAGGGATAGCAAAACTCCTAGATCACTTATAATTTTCCACAGCTCATGTAGTCTGGGGTTTATTGTCTAGCCTTTACATTTCTCAGAAATATATTTTTGCTGTGTTTCATCAGCAGAACAATCCAAAAACTATGGTGGCCCAGTAGTACACAACACAACAAACTTTAAAAAGCAAACATAAATTTAAAAAGTACACAACACAACGAAATTAAGCCACAACACAACGGACATGCTCCAGACCACTAGAGGGCTCTCTGAGCGCGATAAAGTTAGTTTTCCTTGCCATTGTTCCATAGAGTCGGCGGTCTTAACATATCAATTCCACGATTAGTTTTAACAGTATGTAACTATTGTATATCGACATAAAATATTACTTCAAAATCACCTACATGAATTATAGCTGCGTATTTATACTCGATAATGGTTTTGACGCGCTACCACAGCGCATGATCCAACGTTTGGCAATTCCACCAAGTGGTCAAAACGTATAATTTATTATAATATAATTAGATAAATAAAAATAAAAACCATTTGGTTACTTGCAGATTACAGCAAGGTATTGGAACAATTTCACCTGTAATAAGTCAGTCTGGTCCTACCACAAGCGTTGGGACATGAAAATAAAAACCTTTAGGGTGAACTACAGTAGGCCTAATGTTTTTATAAAAAACAAATTGTGTACTATGCATACAGGGAGCTATTGGCACAATTTCACCTGTTGTAAGTCAGTCTGGTTAATAGGAACTACAACCTTTGAAACATGATAAAAAAAAAAACTTTTACAGATATTTCCTAAAAAATGATTGTTTACTGTAAATACATGAAGAGTTATTGGAAAAAAGTCAGCTGTAATGAGTTAGTCTACTACCAATACAATCAAGCTTTGGATTTTGAACATGTCTGTTTTTGAATGTTAAAAGTCATTTTAATTAATACAAATTATACGTTTTAACAACTTGGAGGAATTGGCAGACGTACCGCGTCAAAGCATTCTAGAGTATAAATGCAACTATAATGCACGTAGGTGATTTTAAATTAATAAATGCCGATATACAATGGCTACATACTGTTAAAACTAAGCGTGGTGTTGATACTTTTTTTTTTAGACTGCTGACTCTGATAGAACAGTGGCAAGGAAAACTAACTTTATCGCGCTCCGAGAGCCCTCTAGTGGTCGGGAGCATTTCCGTTGTGTTGAGGCTTTATTTCGTTGTGTTGTGAACTTATGTTTGCTTTTTAAATTTTGTTGTGTTGTGCACTACTGGGCATAAAAAAAACACATTAAATAACAGTAAAACCCACTGAAGAGATGTACATCTATCCCTCGACAGCCTCGCTTTCATTCCAGTTAAAAATCAAAGAATGCGCTGCTGTGAATAAGGTCTATTCCTTTAACTGACCTCAGAATGTCACGCCTGACCAATCAGAATCAAGCATTTCAGAGAGCCTTGTAATAATGTTTGATATTCAAAGTAATATGTGTAAAGAAGGTCAGGAAAATCACGGTGTTTTACTGAGATCCAGTTGTTTTTATTTGCAGAGCAACACAATTATCAACACAGCCATCTTGACAAGTCAGCCTGTGTCACTTCCTGTCATCGTCTTAGCGGTGGGTCAAGATGGCAAAGTATCAGATGTGACCACAGCGGTGAAGTGTCATTCAGCCAATGAAGACATCGTCAAGGTATATAAAGATTTCGGAGGAGGTCTGGTCTAATGCATAAAATATATAAACTCATCTGATGGCTCTTTTCAGGTTTCTCATGATTGCTCTGTGCTTTTTGTGGATGGGAGTGAATCAGGAAGGGGCAGCATCTGTGTGGAGCTGGAGTTTTCTTTGGGAACATTCAGTGGCTCTTTGTGCTTGGCTGTGTGGGCTCCGGTAGTTCCACTACGTGTGTCACTCTCTGACTCTGTCCTGAGTCCCATCAATGGCTGGAATTACTACAGTGAGAGCGGGTATGCAATATTTGGTTACACTTTACAATAACGTCCTATTCGTTAACTATATTTAATGCATTTCCTTGTGAAAAAAAACAACAACACTTTAGCATACTTTTAAAAATAGTACTTATTACGGAACTAATTTACTTTGCAAAATAAATGTAATATTTTCAGACACTTAATTGCATGTTAGGGATACTTCATCCAAAAATGAAAGTTCTCTCATCATTTACTCACTCTCATGTTGTTCCAAGACTTTGGTTAATCTTCGAAACGTAAATTAAGATATTTTTAATGAATTTTATTTTTTAATGTCCCTCCATTAAAGGAATAGTTCACTTAAAAATGAAAATTCTGTCATCATTTACTCACCCTCAGGTTGTTACAAACCTGTATGATTTTCTTTCTTCTGCTGAACACAAAGAAAGATATTCTGAAGAATGTCGGTAACCAGACAGTTGACTTCCATAGTAGAAAAAAATAATAATACTATGGAAGTCAATGGGGTTCATCCACTGTTTGGTTTCTGACATTCTTCAAAATATCTTCTTTTGAAACTTTGAAGATCCAAAAATGTCATATAATGAATCCTTATGAATTGATCTGATTAATCCAAGTCTTATGAACAGATTTAGACTTTTATTTACATGGAAACAATAACCAACACACATAAATACACGTCACACATGGTAAACACAGATGCTCATGTGTGCGTCACACGCTTGAACAAACCTCATTGGTTCTCACTCATCACTTTTGAGCTGCTGTGTTTACCATACAGTATGTGATGTGTATGCGTGTGTTTCTTCACAAGACTTTGAAGACGTGGATTAAACCGCTCGATTAATTCGTATTCATTTTACAACAGGAGGGTGAGTAAATTAATTTTCATTTTTGGGTGAGCTAATTTGAAACAGGCATGAAAATGTACTCTCTTGAAGTACACTTAAGTGGCTTTTTATTTCATTAATATTATATTATCTGCAAGTTTTCATAGTTTATGTTAACTAATAGTTAACTAAAGTTAACAAATGGAACCTTATTGTAAAGCGTTACACAATAAACTTCTGCAAACCTTTCAAATAGTGCAAGGTAATGGCATTGATCATAAGGAAATTGAAATGTCTATTTTTTTAGGTGCGAACCAGTTTATCAGAGGTCCGCCATACGGATTTTGGCACAATTCAGCGCCCATTCAGCAGCTAAAGGAGGCCAACCAACCTACATGCTCGGATCACCGGATTGGTTTGTGGATGTGACCGAACTTGTCCAAGACTGGCTGAGGATTGAAAACCCATATATTGCAGCTCTTGATAAACAAAGAAATCTAATTGGCTTGAAGCCTGGAATTACATCATTATATGTTGGTATCTGAATTTACTGTCAGAATGTTTGATGTTGCATTGTACATTAACAACCTAAAGGGATAGTGTACCCCAAAAATGTAAATTCTGTCATCATTTATGTCATTCCAAACCTGTATGACTGTCCAATGTGACACTCAAAAGAAAAACAGTTTTTTGGCCATACAATGAAAGTCAAAGGGGTCCAGTGTTGTTATGGACCCCATTGACTTTTATTGTCTCGACCAAAACTTAGTCTTCAGTATCTTCTTTTGTGTTCTGCAGAAGAAATAATGTCCTTACGGGTTGGAAACAACATGCAAGTGAGTAAATGATGACAGGATTTTTATTTGTTGGTGAACCATCCCTTTACATATGGACCTGTCTTGGTTCCTAATATCCTCCCCTAATGCTTCTCACATCTCTGTTTTTCAAGGTGATATCAAATCAGTGGGATGGAGTGCTTGGAAGAACTAATGTCATTGTAACCTCTGAACCTGTCACTCCTGGTGACCTCTCTGTTCAGTTGGTGGGAGGGCTTGGGCTGTCAGTTAATTCCAGCCCATCTCATCCGTCTATTGTCACAGCAACAGTGAATGCTCACAACACATTGTACAACCATGGGCAAGTAAGTATAGGGAGTACTACCGCTATTTTTAATACTATTAACTCTACCAACTTTGTTCTATTTCTAATTCTTTCTGCTCTTATTTTATTAGGAAGCATCTGTCAGTGTTTGGATCCAGTTTGATGACGACACAGCCCTACCGGTATCTGCCTTTAGTGGGATTCCCTTCGCTCTCCGGCTCTCCTCTTTGGCTGAGTCTGTGGTCGCTGTGACACCCGCTCCATCACAGCGCATCTTGGCTCAAGGTGATGGCGGAGGGCCTCTTGTGAAAGCAGAGCTCCTGGTTTCCACCTGTGAACCAGCATCAAACCATGTTGAAATGGAAGCAAAAGGAAGTGAAGCAAAAAGATTGGCTAAAGGCTCTGGCTGGATAAGGGTGAACCTGAACACAGACTTTTGGCCAATGGGAAGTGAGGAAAACAACTTTGAGATGCACGATGTGACTGATATGCTTGTCGACTCCAACAAGGATCTGTATGATAACTTTGAAGACCAGCAAATTATGGTCAATTCTACAAGTGAATATGATGATGGTAATGACATATTTAAAAGTAATGACTTGGAGCATGCGGTTTTGATCCCCAACCATGAAGAGAGTGTTGTGTATTTATCTCCTGGGGTGGAAAAAGAGAGGAAGGAGGTTAAAACTGCTGATAGACAAGTAGAGATTGGCATTGGAGCTGTCCTCTCTCTCCTTTGTCTTTCCTCCCTCCTTTTCCTGGTCAACTGCCTGCCATGTGCACTGAGAGAACAGAGGAACAGAGGAAGACGAGAGGGAAATGTAAAAGACACTGTGGAGGAGGATGAGGAAACTGAACAACAAGAGGAGAAAAGGGTAGAGGGAAAACAGTGTAGTGAAGTGGTATTGGGAAATGATGACAGAAGGGAAAGGAAATGACTTTTTGACATTCAAAATATCTTACACTGCCTATTACTTTGTACATCCTGAATAAGTCTTTACACTCACATATAGTATGGCCGTGTCATGCCGTTTTAGCTGCCGAGATGTGTGGTAATGTAAATTATATATTATTACTTAAGTTGTTTGCTATTATTGTTGTTTTGTTTTTTCTTTCAAAAACATTAATACAAGAAGATACAATATTGTGTTAATAATGCATTAGAGAAAACATGAATACACCGAAACTTTTTTATGATCTGAATCAAACTTAGGCTGCTTGAAAGGTTTTTAGACTTTTTTTTTACTATGCTTAAATAAAGGTGATTTTTTCCATTAAATGTTCATGTTCTTTTGCTAAAACAATGAGTTGGCAGTGTCATACAGATACAAATATCTAGGAATTTATTATTACCATAAGACTGATGTGATTCTTAATTTATTCATATTATCATAGTAGGTGGTAGAGTTAATTTACAACGTATTTATACAACGATAACTCATATATTTGCCATAAATGGTAATGCAGAAACTGTTGAATCAATCAACTATGTGTGTCAAACTGAATGACTACATATCTAATGTTCAACCTTAAATAATTGTTTGCATGGTTTTCGACCAGTTAAAAAAATAACATTGATCTCATTATGTACAATAACATCAGATGACCAACTGATTGCACCATTCCCTGGTGGTCTAGTGGTTAGGATTCGGCGCTCTCACCGCCGCGGCCCGGGTTCGATTCCCGGTCAGGGAACAAATGTTTTCGTCGTCCAACAAATACATTCGACGCAACAAATGTGTTAAATGATTTGCGCATCTGAACCTTTTACAATATATGATCTGAACAGAAACACATATCAGAGTGTTTCCCGATGTATGTTAATGCATTTGCTGTTTTGTCAAAAACAACTTTTAAATGCATTCTAACACACAAATTGACCGACAAAAATCTTCAAAAAGTCACCAAACCTACCGGTACCCAAATTCCTTAACCCGTAATGTTGCAGAGTGTAAACAGAACTCGTGTGCGGCAGAATGAGTCAATAAGAGTCATTACCACTGAACAAACGTCATGGACACAGCAGCAGAGTGGCGCAGCGGAAGCGTGCTGGGCCCATAACCCAGAGGTCGATGGATCGAAACCATCCTCTGCTAAATGTTTTCCACATTTAACTTCTTTTCCAGAGAGAGACACCAATATTTAAATCTGAGCTTCGGTTTCTTTTCTTTTCCAATTTCCTATTACCGGTATATAAATATTTCTAATGGTTTCAAATGGCGTGTGGTTCTCTGCATATATTTTAAATCACAATAATATTTCACAAATCCACTCATGGGAATTACACTGATTCTAAAAGCTCATCCATCTACAAGTCCAACTGTTAAAAGTACAATATTTAGCTCTAATAAAACAGTTTTGTAAGAAAATAACAATAAAAGTCCTTAGTTTTGCTTTTAAACCATCATCATCATTAAACACAAACCTAAAACAAAGCTAGTTAAGAATACTCTTCCATCCATCCTTTCATTTTTGTCTCTGCACCTTTTCTTCTGTTACAGCACATCTGCTCTAAGCCAGGTCTCCTGTCTTTCATTTGAGGCTTTACACAAACTTCGGCGTAGCGATGACTGTAGGCTACACTGACCTATCAATGAGCCTATTTATTGCATAGACAATATGGTTTATTGTCACTAAAAGTCGCTTGGAACAAAAGCATTCAGTAGGCTATAAAAACATTGATATATGGACATAAAAATAACCCACTTTAACATTTCAATTATTTCAAACAGCAACATAAAACATGCATATTCATTAAGGCTGGGAGAAATCGATTCACCTAGTGTCGCGATTTTTTATATAATATTACGATTTTAAAATGTATTTATTTTTTATTACAGAATATTACCGATATTAATTCAAATTAAATTGCTTTATTTTTGCCCTTGCTTATAGATGAGGTTGACAGAAGTTAGCCACTTTCGTTTCAACAGAGGATGAAAAAGTGTCGTTCTCTTTCATAGGTTCACTCAACGCTGCCGATAGCGCAGTGGGATATTCTCTGAATGTGCCGATTGTCTGAAGCCCTATAGAATCACGCCAATTCATTGGCTGATGGCGCCCGCGCAATCTGGCTCCGCCCCGACGCGCTTACGTCGCATCATCACATATTTGCGCGCGCCATCTGCTCCTCAGATTTCTCTGCCTTCAGAACGAAGCGGTCACGTTTGCCCTTCGCTCGTGATTTTTCTGAGCTCGAATTACAACTTCAGGATTATTCTCGGCGCTTCTGCGACTGTTCAAGCGGAACTCTGTTTCTCCTTACGGTGAAGTGCCATGGAATACCGACGCTGTACCCCGCCATGTGCTCGTTACATCGCTAACGACGACCCACACAGTAAGTGTGTTAAATGTTTGGGCTTTTCACATGCGCGCGAGGCAGTCATAGGATCGTCTAAATGCAAATTCTGTGAAAATTTGTTGCTCAAAACCCTCAAATCGCGGCTCGCGGTTTTTGAGAGGGAATCATTCGTCTCCCCCTGTCGCACTCCCGAGGCCTCTCGAGGATCCGCGACTTGGGGTTCGGATGTAGAGCTTGAGGATGTGGAGTTCGAGCAGACGAGCCCCGCTCTTTCTCTCCCTCCCTCCCCTCGGCACGCGCGAGGCATGCCAGTCGAATTTTCGCACGATTATTTGCGCCCCAAGAGCACGCGACGTGGTTTCTTTCGGGGTGGAGGATGTACTTTTTACCGAGGCCTCCGACTCCGAGGATTTCGGGCCTACTCTCGCCGACGAGGTTATCCCGCCGAGCGGCCAGGAAGCTCGGCCTACTGCGGCCTACGCGGAGCTCGTTGACGTACTTTCGCGCGCTACGGAGAAGCTCGCTATTGATTGGCCCGACGAGCCCCGCGAATCTCAGTCGTCGAAACTCGACGAGAGACTTCTCAGTGGCCCTAATTCTAGGCCTCAACGGAGAAAGCTGCCATTTTTCAGTGATCTGCATCACGAGATTTCCAGATCCTGGAAGCAGCCTTTCTCTGCGCGCCTCACTAATGCGGCAGCTGCTGATTTCACCAACCTAGTGGGTTCTGTGGAACAGGGCTATTCCGCCATTCCGGCGATTGAGGAGACTTTAGCCGACCATCTTGCTCCATCGTCCGCGCCGTCCTGGAAGTCGCGCCCCCTCCTCCCCTCTAAAGCATGTAGGACTACTTCCTCTCTCATTGGAAAATCCTACATGGCGGCTGGGCAGGCAGGCATGACCCTGCACACTATGGCCATTCTTCAGGCCTACCAAGCGGACGTCCTGAAGGAAATGGACGAGGGCGATGGCGTAACCCCTGAAGCGGTCAAGGAGCTTCGTAAGGCTACGGATTTAGCCTTAAGAGCCACCAAACATACCGCACGCGCTATAGGTCGCTCTATGGCTGGTTCTGTTGCGGTGGAGCGCCACTTGTGGCTTAATCTCACGGAGATCCGTGACAAGGAGAAGGTTTTCCTCTTGGACGCCCCCATTTCTCAAACAGGGTTGTTTGGTGAGGCGGTCAACACGGTGGTTGAGAAATTCCGCTCCTCCAAATCCCAATCGGCCGAGTTCAGACAGTTCATGCCCAGGAGGGCTATGGAACCTTCTGCTCCCTCCCCTGTTCGACCCAGAGAACGTCCCTCTCATAGACCGGAGTTCTTTAACAGGAGGAGCGAACCGGTGCATCCCCCACCTAACACGGTTTGGGGAGCCCGTGGTCGCCCGTTTCCCCGTCAACGGCCTCATAAGCGCCTCCAGATGAAGCGGTCCGACAAACCGACCGCTCCGGCGGCCCAGAGCTGTTCCTGACCCTCGGGTCGGAAAAAGGAGAGCTCCTCTGCTTCCTCAAGGTTGGGACAGACCGCGCAAGCGTTTCTGCCCACCTCCCAGCTCTCCTTTCCTTGCCCTGTCACCTTCGCCTCTCAGAGTGTCTCGAAGTGCAGGCCATTTTTCACCATCTCTACTCAGCCCGGCGCGGGAGGAAGGAGACGCTTTTTGCTTTCTCCCCTCACCCCCGACACTCTCTATAACTGCCGGTCGCATCCTCGGAGGCACTTTTCGTTTTCCTCCGGAGCAGGCGGACCTGGTCACCATGACCCCAGCATCGATGCCTCCCATCACGTGCCAGGACGCCAAGGGCTCTCCTGCACAGTCAACTTCTCTACCCCACGTATGTCAACACGGCACCCTCACTCAGGTATGTCGTCTGCATTACAACATCCCTCTTCCTCTTTCACATTTCTTTCAAGAATGGGAGCGCTTACCAGGGGTATCGTCTTGGGTTCTTCGCACAGTTCGGTTCGGCTACACTCTTCAGTTTTGCCGCAATCCCCCCTGTTTCAACGGGGTCTTTCCTACTGTAGTAGACAGCGCCACTCAGGCTTCTGTACTTCAGCAGGAAATTTCATCCCTCCTTCTCAAAGGAGCAATAGAGGAGGTTCCTTCAGGGAAAACCGAACGGGGCTTTTACAGCCGTTATTTCCTGGTCCCGAAGAAGGGCGGCGGTTTTCGTCCCATACTGGACCTCCGCCGACTGAACTTCTCCCTTTACAAAGGGAAATTCAAGATGTTGACGCTGAAAGCTATCATATCTCAGATTCGGCCAGGGGATTGGTTCGTGACAGTAGACCTAAAGGATGCTTACTTTCACATCCAGGTTGTACGGCGACACAGGCAGTTCCTCAGGTTCGCCTTTGGAGAAAGAGCGTTCCAGTACAGGGTCCTTCCCTTCGGCCTCGCTCTGGCCCCGAGGACATTCACGAAGTGTATGGATGCAGCTCTGGCCCCATTGAGGCTCCAGGGCATCCGTATTCTAAATTACCTGGACGATTGGCTCATTTTAGCCCAGTCCAGGGAGCTAGTGACCCACCACAGAGACATCGTCTTGAGTCATATCCAGTCTCTCGGTTTGAGGTTGAACTCGGAGAAGAGTGTTCTTGCTCCGGCTCAAAGCACCGTTTTCTTGGGGGTGAACATGGATTCCGTTCTCATGCAGGCCCGCTTGGCTCCTGCGCGGATTTCCAGTCTAATGACATGCTTGGCCCGTTTTTCGCTAGGCCATCATGTGTCTGTGGGCACTTGCCGCAGGATGCTGGGCCTAATGGCAGCAGCCTCCTCCGTGCTACCACTGGGCCTGCTCCACATGAGACCCTTCATGTGGTGGATGAAGCTCTCAGGGCTTCGGCCCTCCGGGCCAACCCTTCGCCTACTGAAGGTATCGCGCAGTTGCTTTCTAGCCCTGTCAGTTTGGCGGGACCCTCTTTTTCTTCGGAAAGGGGTCAGCATGGGTGCGGTATTTCGTCGCCAGATGATTACGACGGATGCCTCTCTCACCGGCTGGGGAGCAGTTTTCGAGGGCAGACCAGCGTGTGGGGTCTGGACTGGCGAGACTCTCTCTTGGCACATAAACTGCCTGGAGTTAAGAGCCGTTTTTCTGGCTCTGCATCTTTTTCTCCCTCTTCTGGAGGGACACCATGTAATTGTCAGAACAGACAACATGGCAGTGGTGTCTCATGTGAACCGGCAGGGGGGTTCTCGGTCGCGCACCCTAGACAGGCATGCGCGTCACCTTCTCCTGTGGTCTCAGAGCAGATTCCTATCTCTGAGAGCAGTTCATGTCCCTGGGGTTCTGAACCTCGCAGCAGATTTTCTGTCGAGGCAGAAACTCAGATCGGGAGAATGGATGTTGAACCGCCAGACAGTGGCCCTGATCTGGGAGGTTTTCGGAGAAGCGGAAGTGGACCTCTTTGCATCTCAAGAGTCGGCCCAATGCCCGCTTTGGTTCTCCCTGAGTCCCCCGGCTCCATTAGGGATAGATGCGTTCGCTCACCCTTGGCCAACGCAGAAACTCTATGCCTTCCCGCCCATCAAACTGATCCAGGCGGTCTTGGCCAGAGTGAGGGAGAGCGGAGTCCGCCTCCTCCTGGTAGCTCCGTTCTGGCCGTCTCAGCCATGGTTTTCGGAGCTAATTCCTCTGCTGGAATCTTCCCCCTGGAAGATCCCGGTCAGTGAAGACCTGCTGTCCCAGCTGCAGGGCAGGATATGGCATCCTCGCCCAGACATGTGGAAGCTGTATGTTTGGCCGATCAGAGGCCGTTAGCATTAAGTTCTGATCTCCCAACTGACGTTCAGGAGACCATTGCGAGTGCTAGAGCCCCTTCTACAAGGAGGCTATATTCCTCCAAATGGAAGGTTTTTGAGACATGGTGCTTAGCACATGATAGGAGCCCAGTTAACTGCCCTGTTGGTTCAGTACTGGAATTCCTGCAGGAGAAGTTTGCTTCTGGAGCAGCTGCTACCACTCTCAGAGTTTATGTCGCAGCTATTGCAGCACATAGGGAATCAGACGAGATTCCCTTGGGGAAACTAAGATTAGTTTCGGCCTTCATGCGTGGGGTTAAGCGCCTGAAACCGGCTCGCTCCCCTAGAGTTCCCTCATGGGACCTTTCTATTGTCCTAGAGGGTTTGACGAAGGCCTCCTTTGAGCCCTTGGAGTCAGCTCCGGAGCGGATTCTAACT
Organism: Squalius cephalus; assembly: GCF_949319135.1. Lineage (NCBI taxonomy): Eukaryota > Metazoa > Chordata > Actinopteri > Cypriniformes > Leuciscidae > Squalius > Squalius cephalus. Next base: position 25,912,463 of record NC_137123.1, read on the forward strand.
CTCAAGGTTTCTCTTTTGTTGGCTTTGTCCTCATTAAAGCGGGTAGGAGACTTACAAGCTCTTTCTGTTAGCAAGTCTTGCTTGGACTTTGCTCCTGGCTTGGTCAAGGTTTCCTTGAGGCCGAGACCAGGGTATGTCCCCAAAGTTCTTTCCACAACTTTCCGCTCGCAGGTGGTTAACCTTAACGCTTTCCACCCTCCTCCATTTTCTTCTGAGGAAGATAAGAAGCTTAACTTGCTCTGCCCAGTTCGTTCTCTTAAGATATATTTAGACCGCTCAGGCGGTTGGAGGAAATCTAACCAGCTTCTGGTTTGCTTCGGTGCTGGCCGCCGTGGGCTTGCTGCATCAAAGCAGAGGATTTCTCACTGGGTCACAGAAGCTATCTCGTTGGCTTACGAGGTGCGTGGCTTGCCTTCACCTCTTAGCATTAGAGCACATTCCACCAGAAGTGTGGCATCTTCTCAAGCTCTTTTTAGAGGAGCACTTTTGGAGGACATTTGTGTTGCGGCAGGCTGGTCCTCTCCGCACACTTTTGTAAGGTTCTATAATTTGGATCTTGACATGACCCCGGGTTCCCAGGTTCTTTCTGTTTGAACTCATCTTGGTCGTTGTCTCATTTGTGTACCAGTCATGGAAAGCGCTCTAGCTTGGCGAGTTTGGTAGTACGTTCCCACTGCGCTATCCGCAGCGTTGAGTGAACCTATGAAAGAGAACGTCTCTGGTTACTTGCGTAACCTATGTTCTCTGAATAGGGAACGAGACGCTGCGTTAGCTGCCAAGCTCCTCGCGCTGCTGACAGTTTTCTTTTCGGCAGAGAAATCTGAGGAGCAGATGGCGCGCGCAAATATGTGATGATGCGACGTAAGCGCGTCGGGGCGGAGCCAGATTGCGCGGGCGCCATCAGCCAATGAATTGGCGTGATTCTATAGGGCTTCAGACAATCGGCACATTCAGAGAATATCCCACTGCGCTATCCGCAGCGTCTCGTTCCCTATTCAGAGAACATAGGTTACGCAAGTAACCAGAGACGTTACAGAGCTGCACAATGTATCTCTTTAAAAGATATCGCAACATTCAAATCTGTGTTGGCGCAGCTGCTGACCCGAAGAGAGTTGTCATGAGACCGCAGTGATAGTCAGCTAGATAAGTTTGAAAACCCCGTGATCTAGTGTTAGCTGAGGCCTGAGGGGCGCACGTCAGTTTAGGGGGCACGTCAGCCAGAGCTGTAGTGTGTGTGTGTATGTGTGTGAGTGAGTGATACAGACTGCTGTCTGCTGAACATTGGGTCGCAGGAAGAAGGATCTGAAGTGCCGGTGTTTCGGCAACAAAAACCCGCCGAACTGATCCGAAACCAGCCCAATTTCTATCCACCCGCCCAAACCCATTTTTGCCCGCAAAACAGATAGCAAAACCGCCCAATTGGCGGCGGTAACCCGCCCAATCTGGCAACCCTGGGTGGAGTACGCAACACGCAAGTTTGCAGTTTCACCACACGGGGCAGTCACGAGCTTTTTCTCCTTTATCGACAGAGAAGTGATGGGCATTTCCCCAATCACAGAGGTATATCATAAATCTATTGCTAATTTCCATTTGCATGCAATATATGATCATAGGGATCACCACTAGATTAAGAAGTCTCGATGTCTTCAGTTTAATATTCTACACCTTTCCCCATTATATCAACTTGTCTGAGTCTGTTATATCGGATTTATTTTACGATCTCTTTGTGAATGTTTTGAATAGACCAGATTCAGAGCAGCGCCATGATAGGTATGAAAGCGAGGCTGTGAGGGATAGCAAAGCTCCTAGATCACTTATAATTTTCCACAGCTCATGTAGTCTGGGGTTTATTGTCTAGCCTTCTTACATTTCTCAGAAATATATTTTTGCTGTGTTTCATCAGCAGAACAATCCAAAAACTAGGTGGCCCAGTAGTACACAACACAACAAACTTTAAAAAGCAAACATAAATTCACAACACAACGAAATTAAGCCACAACACAATGGAAAGTGTACAACCCCATGTGTACAACACAACAGAAATGCTCCAGACCACTAGAGGGCTCTCTGAGGTTAGTCCGATAAGGTTAGTTTTCCTTGCCATTGTTCTATAGAGTCGGCAGTCTTAACATATCAATTCCATGATTAGTTTTAACAGTGTGTAACTATTGTATAATATCGACATAAAATATTACTTCAAAATCACCTACATGAATTATAGCTGCGTATTTATACTCGATAATGGTTTTGACGCGCTACCACAGCGCATGATCCAACGTTTGGCAATTCCACCAAGTGGTCAAAACGTATACTTTATTATAATATAATTAGATAAATATAAAAATAAAAACCATTTGGTGACTTGCAGATTACAGGAAGGTATTGGAACAATTTCACCTGTAATAAGTCAGTCTGGTCCTACCACAAGCGTTGGGACATGAAAATAAAAACCTTTAGGGCAGTGGTTCTCAACTCCAGTCCTCGGGACCCGTTGCTCTGCACATTTTGTATGTCTCTCTTATCTGACACACTCAGTTCAGTTCATGGAGTCTCTCTTAACGAGCTGATGATCTGATTCAGGTGTGTTAAATAAGGGAGACATACAAAATGTGCAGAGCAGCGGGTCCCGAAGACTGGAGTTGAGAACCACTGCTTTAGGGTGAACTACAGTAGGCCTAATGCTTTATAAAAAAACAAATTGTGTACTATGCATACAGGGAGCTATTGGCACAATTTCACCTGTTGTAAGTCAGTCTGGTTAATAGGAACTACAACCTTTGAAACATGATAAAAGAAAAAAAACAAACTTTTACAGATATTTTCCTAAAAAACGATTGTTTACTGTAAATACATGAAGAGTTATTGGAAAAAAGTCAGCTGTAATGAGTTAGTCTACTACCAATACAATCAAGCTTTGGATTTTGAACATGTCTTTTTTTGAATGTTAAAAGTAATTTTAATTAATACAAATTATACGTTTTAACAACTTGGAGGAATTGGCAGACGTACCGCGTCAAAGCATTCTAGAGTATAAATGCAACTATAATGCACGTAGGTGATTTTAAATTAATAAATGCCGATATACAATGGCTACATACTGTTAAAACTAAGCGTGGTGTTGATACATTTTTTTTTAGACTGCTGACTCTGATAGAACAGTGGCATGGAAAACTAACTTTATCGCGCTCCGAGAGCCCTCTAGTGGTCGGGAGCATTTCCGTTGTGTTGAGGCTTTATTTCGTTGTGTTGTGAACTTATGTTTGCTTTTTAAATTTTGTTGTGTTGTGCACTACTGGGCCACCATAAAAAAAAAAACACATTAAATAACAGTAAAACCCACTGAAGAGATGTACATCTATCCTGTTGACTTCAATGGGGCAAGTTTTAAACCAGCTTTTAGCCTCTTAACATCCTTGATGTGTCATTACAGCCACAGCCAATGTGAGTGATTCCTTCGGAGTGAACGTGGGTCAATCTGACTGCAGTAGATGTGAAAGATATGAATAAAAATGATGTTTATTCAGCCAGCGCACATACCTGTATTTTCTTCCTGTTTTCGGTTGAAGTCCATAGTAATCGATTGTCGAGTTCACGCGCATGATCATAGGTAACTAAACCTATGTGTGTGAACTCGACAATCGATTACTATGGACTTCGACCGAAAACAGGAAGAAAATACAGGTATGAGCGCTGGCTGAAATAACATCACTTTTATTAATATCTTTCACATCTACTGCAGTCAGATTCACCCGTGTTCACTCTGAAGGAATCACTCACATTGGCTGTGCACTTGTAATGACACATCAAGGATGTTAAGAGGCTAAAAGCAGGTTTAAAACTTGCCCCATTGAAGTCAATAGGGTGCAAATTTAAAAAAAAAGGATAACACGGTGTAGGCAACACCGATTTTTGTCGTTGTTCTCTGTACTGACAGCACTCCAAATTTACACAAAAATGTTCAATGTTAAAATTGACCGGATTTCTACTTTAACTGACCTCAGCTATATGTACAATAACATCAGATGAACATCCGATTGCACCACTCCCTGGTGGTCTAGTGGTTAGGATTCGGCGCTCTCACCGCCGCGGCCCGGGTTCGATTCCCGGTCAGGGAACAAATGTTTTCGTCGTCCAACAAATACATTCGACGCAACAAATGTGTTAAATGATTTGCGCATCTGAACCTTTTACAATATATGATCTGAACAGATACACATATCAGAGTGTTTCCCGATGTATGTTAATGCATTTGCTGTTTTGTCAAAAACAACGTTTAAATGCATTCTAACACACAAATTGACCGACAAAATCTTCAAAAAGTCACCAAACCTACCGGTACCCAAATTCCTGTAAACCCGTAATGTTGCAGAGTGTAAACAGAACTCGTGTGCGGCAGAATGAGTCAATAAGAGTCATTACCACTGAACAAACATCATGGACACAGCAGCAGAGTGGCGCAGCGGAAGCGTGCTGGGCCCATAACCCAGAGGTCGATGGATCGAAACCATCCTCTGCTAAATGTTTTCCACATTTAACTTCTTTTCCAGAGAGAGACACCAATATTTAATTCTGAGCTTCGGTTTCTTTTCTTTTCTTTTTCCAATTTCCTATTACCGGTATATAAATATTTCTAATGGTTTCAAATGGCGTGTGGTTCTCTGCAAAGTTTTTATCAGATAAACTATCTCCTAATTGACGTGTGGTTCTCTGCAAAGTTTTTATCAGATAAACTATCGTCTACTTACTCTAATGGTTACAAATGGCGTGTGGTTCTCTGCAGAGTTTTTTATCAGATAAACTATCGTCTGTGTTAAATATAATCTTGGTTTTATGTACAGGCAAGTTATATAGATAATTTCAACATTTTCTACAACGCGTTGGAGATTTGGATAATTCAGATGTTGGAAAATACGAACCCTACCTTTTCGTTTAGATCCGCTTTTGGAGATCAGATTGTGAAAAAACAAAAACAATAAATATTTGCGCCCAACGTGGGGCTCGAACCCACGACCCTGAGATTAAGAGTCTCATGCTCTACCGACTGAGCTAGCCGGGCGGCTAATGCATAAATATTGATTAAAATATTCGATACAAATAACAAATTAGAAACACTATTGTATTATTAAGCGACCATTTAATTATATTCAATAACAATTCTTAAATTACTTAAAATAGCATACTTCTTTGGACTGCCAAACCCACTAATACAGCGCGGATAATGACAAAAAGAAAACCCAGATGGGCGATCTTTTATTATTAGTGCTCGTGCACCACCTGCTGTTCGCTGTCAGTATTACAATTCACGGACATTCAACATTATTTAGAACCAATAGAAGTTGCTAACGTAAGCGTAAGTTAGTCACTGGTAACACCAACACATCTTAATCTTACTATTAATGTTTCGGTTAATATTTCTTATACCCCTTTAAATTTAGATATTATTTATTCCAGGAAAATTATAATTAGTGATGGGAAACCGAGGCTTTTTGAAGCGTTTGAGTCTTTCATCAAATTGTGCCGAAAACCGGTTCATTACTCGAAGCTTTTAACACAGTGCGCATTAGCGACATCTGGTGGTCAGACTAGTTAGGACGATTAGGGCCCACGCACTTTAGGGGCCCCCAGAGATCGATTATATTAGTCGTAATGGGGCCCAACCTCATATTCTTTCATAGGGCCCAAAATTGCTAGCGGCGCCCCATAATTGATAAATGTTTTATGTTATAGGGAAGTATAGTGTTAAATCATTTAAATAAATAATGCCTCCTCGATAATAATTTCCCTTTTTATGCATCAGGTGGGGTCGTGAAGCGCCAATTTTTTCAAACCAGCTGTTCCAACCTTTCGATACTGCATGGCGTTTCGAAACTTCAAACGTCATCAATCACGTGGTATTGTCATTTCGATGCAAGCATCGGTACAGTGTGTAAAAACTGCGTCGGAGCATCGAAGCCCCGGTATCAACCGTCCCATCATTAATTATAATGATTCCTTTGACATTCAAAAAACCACTGGATTCATAAGAATGCATAAGTTGGAAGCCCTGCATTGTCATCAGATGTGTTTAATTATATCCGACTCCTCCACAGGAGGCTGACTGCTGATGTGTCTTGAGGTTGCAGATCCAGGCGAATCGTTTCCCACAGCGGGAACAGATGAAGGGTTTCTCTCCTGTGTGAACTCTTTGGTGTTTCTTCAGGTTGCCTGCCTCTGTGAACAGCTTCCCACATGTATCACACCTAAAAGGCCTCTCCCCTGTGTGCACTCGCTGGTGTGCCACGACATTGGACAGCCCAGGGAATCCCTTTCCACAGTACTTGCAAACGTAACTTTTCCGCCTACCTTTGTCCATGTGCTTTGGTAGATGCAGCCCAGCAAAAGAAGGCCCAGGCTGAGTTAAGTTGGACCTCATTTCGGGAATCACAGTGAAATATGAGGGGTTTGTTGTACTTGCGGTCTCTGTCTGAATCGTTTCGGGTCTACTGACGTGGCCTGATGCTTCAGTTTGGCTTTGTCTCAAAATGGCAGCTTGATTCCATCTTTCCTCTTCTCTTATAGTTCCCTCTGCTGCACCTGCATTCCTAACAGCACGTGTTTGGGTAGATGGCGCTCCATCCCGTCCACCTTTGGAGCTTCTAACAGATGATACAGTGTCTGACTGAACCAGCATACAGTCTTGATCCTGGTCCGACTCTGTATATGAGCAGGACGGATGTGTGGGCCAGTGTGTTAAGCTGGTTTTATGCTCTGCAGGTCTCTCAAACAAGCAGCCTATTCCTGACGTTTCAGTGGCTGACTTTTCATGGTTCTTGGGTGAAGTTCTGCTTTTCACCATGCCCTTGTGTACGTGCCCTGAATCTGTGAGAGCTGCAGTTTCTCCTGTTGTTAGACCCTTGCTAGGTTGAACAACAAACTTGTGGTACCTGTGCTGTTGAGAACTACTTGGGCTGGACTCCACAGTACCTGAATGTAAATATGTTCATATATTGTCAGAGCATTTTTAATTTGCAAATATTCTTAGCTCTAAATTCAAACTTTTTTCAATCTACAGTATTTAGTAAAATTGTTTAAAAAGTGTATATAAAGTGTAAATCAATATGCATTGATGGGTTAAACCTTCATCTGCTTACTTCTATGTATGCATGTATGTTTATATGTTGATGCCATGTTTACTTTATTATCTGCCTGTATAGTGACCTTGATCTTGGGATAGGCGCTTGATAATAAAACATATTATTATTTACTCACCCTGTATGTTTATCTGCAGTCCAGTGGATGGAGAAAAGTCGGTTTTCTGGCTTCTATCATCATTCAAATGGGAAAATTCCACGTCTATAGGCTGGAAACAATATAAAACTACATTTAATTTTTCACACACTCACATAAAGTGTCTAAATTTTTTTCTAGTTTTTTTTTTTTTTTTGCATTTTAATAGAACAGTAAATAAACAAACCTTTTCTGTTCCAGGTGCAACAGTGCTTTTGGCTGGTGAGGTAGAAAGTCTCCCACAAATTTCTGTATTTGACTCTGCTGTCCCAGAGGAGAATGAATGTTAATTTCAAAAGAGAATAACCCAAAAGAGAGTGAATGTTTATTTTTTTGACAAAAGATTCCAGACCAAAAGTATGTAGGCTAAATGTTAAAGGATTAGTTCACCCAAAAAAGAAAATTTCCTCTTCATACCAAATGTCTTGTTTGTATATATAGTAGTATGACCCTACAAGTTTGATTAAACCATCAAAATGTGAGAAAAAAAAAAAAAAAAAAAAAAATTTTTTTATATATATATATATATATATATATATAAATAAATAAATAAATATATATATATATAAATATATATATTTAAATAATAATAATAATAATAATAATATTTTTTTTAATATGAGGGAAGAACAAAACACTAAACTTAGTTAAGGTATTTATCTGACTAAATTATTTTAGTCAGGCAAACTACAGCTACAGGTTTTACTCTGTGGCATCTTATAGGCCTACTATGTGCATACTTATTTATTTATTTTTATTTTTTTAAACCCTAACAGAAAAACATGCATTTACTGCAAAATTATAAATATTTAGTTGGTTCTCTCTTGTTTTTGCATGGGTTCATTTCTTTGTATAACAGCCTGGCCAAAAATGATATATTCTACCATTCACTTAAGCAGCAATTCAATGACTGCTTTTTGGCCCTCTACTCACCATCCTGCACAATTATGGCTTGTGTCTGGCTTCTTTCCCACTGGTCATTTAGATCCTCCTTTATCACTATTGTTTCAGGTTCTCCATCTTCCACCTGTCCTTGCTGCTGAACACATGAAACAAGGTTTTGTTACAAGATGACCCTGGCTGGCACATGCAACATAAAGGTTGTGTATAAAGCTTTCACCGTCTAAATTATGTAGGAATTTCTTGTATATAAGGAGTTGTGAGGGTGTGTTAATGTTCCTAATATAACAAATTATAAACAATAACCTTAATTAAAAAACAAAAGTGGGAAAGTATTTATGCCACTGTTGAACAACCAGAGCATGATTTATTAGTAGTATTTAACAATGGTTGTGTCCTTCAGTGTGGTATGTGGAAGTAATCATTCCATCTTTTCATTAAACACAATTTCAGTTTTGTGAAAAGAAAAACCAGAAATTGTTAATGCACAGAGCTTCTGAATATTATTTAAATGTCTTCCCTGTCCTGAACCTCCCTGCCTACGGTCATTAGTTTTTATAACACAAATAAGAGACAGGCATTCTTCAAAAAACAAACACAAAATGAGTGCAGAAATGTTTATTTACACATGTCAAACAATTTTAATATACCCCAAAAAAAAAAAAAAAAAAAATGCTTGGAATCATTTCGACTAAGTCTCTTCACTTTTTCTACAGAACACCACAGCACAGAGCTTTACTCTGAAATTGTTAATTATATAAAAACACTTTGACTCACATCGCTATTGATCAAAAACAATGTAAATCATGTAAGGGCTCGACATTAACGCTTGTCCGGAACAAGTGGATTTTTTTGAAGGGGCAAATGAAAGAGAATTTTACTTGCCCGACAGGACACGTAGCCTGTTTAAAACGTCAATAACAAAAAAAACAACAACTATGGAATCACCTAAACGCGAGAATTATTCTGATTTTATTTCATTTAGTGTAAAAGGCGATTGATGGTGGATAATAACTAATATGTAACGTACGTAATATAACGGGACAAAGGTTCTCGAGGAAAAAGAAACTCAGTTAACATACAGCGGTAAAACTTCAAAATGTGAGTTTTTATATTTATAACATATGATACAGTTAAGCCACATCACACGACCAAGAGTGCAATTTTCCTGGACACCATCATACAACAGTTCAATAAACAAGTGGTTCATATTAAGTCACTTACATTTTAGACGCAATACTGACTTTTTTTTGTTTTGTTTCGGCAGCGAAAATATTTCCAAACAAAGATCACAGCAGAACCATAGCGCATCTCACAGCAACACTCAGCCGTGTTTTCATTACTGAATCAGTGTTTTGAACGAATCTGTTGAGTCAGATTCAATGACCCATTCATAAACAACAGCCTCATTATTGAATGAATCAGACGTTTGAATGACTTGCTCATTAAAACGGTCACCTGCCGTCACCTACTGGTTTCTTATTATACCTGTTTCTAACATTTCTTATTTGTATATTCAAAATATTTTTTAAAACAATTTCATAACATTATTTAATGCAGTTGTAATTTTTCAGTGTAAATGATTTCATTTGATTGGTACCAGCCCTATTGTGCCGTATTATTCTAATTACATTTACTGATCAAATTTAAGAGTTTGAAATGAAAGATGACGCATACATTTAATAAGATTAAGGGGAAAAAAGGCCTTTATAAAGGTAAAAAAAACAAAACAAAAAAACTCTGGGTAAAGATCAGAAATGCGCAGATATTAAATATGTCAAAGCTGATAGAACACTGATGAGAATATTGCTTCAGAATAAATTATATTTTTTCCAGACAAGCAACTTTTTTACTCCGACAAGTGAATGACTGATTTACTTGTCTGAAGGACAGGCACATGAAAAGGCATAATGTCGAGCCCTAATGCATATCATTTAAATGCAAGTCTTTCTCCAGAAAAGATATGATAGTGGTATAATACACACTCAAAGTCACTGATCTTTTCAGTAATCTAGTGATCATTTATTGACTCCTAGAGAAAGCAGTTCTTCTGCAGTAAACATATCAGGATGGTTCTTCTGCTGGTGGTTTTTGAGGTTCCGTATCCAGGCAAATGTCTGCCCACACTGGTTACAACTATATGGTCGTTCTCCTGTGTGGACTTTTTGGTGCTTTCTCAGGTTTCCCGCCTCTGAGAATAACTTCCCACAGGTGTTACATTTGAACGGCTTCTCACCCGTGTGAATCCGCTGGTGGATCACCACCTTTTTGGGGCGGTTGAAAACTTTGCCACAGTATGTGCACGCAAAAAGTTTTTCGCGAGGAACTCTGTCGTTTCTAGTCCGACCAACTCTCTGTTGGTTAAAACTGACATCTCTGAAATTGTGGTAGCTGTCCGTGCCCTGTGTTTTTGAAGATGTCGATGCCACTGCTGCAAAGCCACTTGACACCAGAGGCGGATTGGAGGAAGGCAAGAGGACCATGCTATCCTGATGTTCCACCCTCCCGTATTGTGGATAAACACGTGGAGCCTGGCTTTTCCCTCGTGTTACTTTCCTAGCCCACACAGAAATCTCTTCCCCCTCCTCCGCAGAGTCAACCTCTATGATCTCTGAACGCCGTACAGAGGCAGTGGATTGGCTCTCAGTCAATCTTGCATTGTTCACGTACACGCAAGATCGCTGCCGAAAGTCTGCATTGTCATTCCCTTGCATTAAATAATCCCTCATAGGACTGGATTTTCCATTCAAATCACACTTTGCTTCAGCATGTAATTCTATGGGCTCTTGTGAAATCCCCTTAACACTCTCAAACTCTGGCTCAGATTTTAGCGCAGTGTCAGATCCACTGACCTCCAAAGTCGGTAGCTGCATCCCAGAGACTTGATCATCATCTTTCACCATCTGAACATCTCTAAAACCAGCTTCTCCAGTCTGTGGTGGAGTATTTGTAACTTCTGAAAGAAGAGAAATAGTGTCAAGTCAAGTTTTAAGATGGGTATTATTGTTGGTTACTCAACCTCGTTTATAAAAGGAGGCTTATGTTCTTTCATCCACTCACCACCATCTCTGATGTACAATCTCTGCTGTGTTTGGTCCTCCTCAAACATCTCATCCTTTATCAGCACGGTGTTTACTTCTGATATTACTGCATCTCCTGTCTTTTGAAACGAAAGGAAATGTTTAATAAATCTGTATATGTATTAGGCCTACACTTGTAGATATATATGAAGTGTAGCTAAATATCTATCTATCTATCATTTGTCTATATAACAGTTCATCTATCTATTGTTTAATTGTCTATAAAAGTCAATCTATCTACACTTACTGTTTATTTGTCTATGATAGACTACCTATTTGCTGTACAATTTGTGCTCATTATTAAATATCACAATAAAAAGGTGCTAAATTGGTTATTGCGGTTATCATAAAGAGATAGCTTACCTACCATACTGTTACTTTCATTTCCAGCCTGCTGAGGAGTCGAGTCTGTCCCTCCACCTCTCCACAGTCCCGTGTTAAACTGAGCTCCATACAGGACGTCTGAATGTATGAAAACCGGAGAAACAACACAACACAGTGTACATTAACCACATAAGGCTTGATAGTTTATTTGGTGAGGCAGATACACTAGACAGTAGAAAAGCATGTGAGGTTTTATAGCAACACACCGTTAGATTGGTTCCTGTATTTCTCAGACAAAGCGGCGTTCACTTGTACTCGGTTAGTGCGATTCAGTGAACTCATCCTTCTCTCTGCAAACCCTCGTGCCATCTTAAGCTCCAGTATGTGAAGTTTTCTCTTCAGCGCTTTGTTTTCACGCTGACATTGAGTCATCTGTAAGTTTATAATCGCGTAGTCGTCGTCAACGAGTTTACATATCTCAGCCACCGCAGCATTAGCCAGCACCTCCATAATGGAAGCTAACTGCGTGTGGAAAGCGATGCGATTCGACATGGTAAACGATTAAGCGTCCAACAGCACGTTTCAATAAACGTTCAGTGTTTTGGGGGCTGAATAAAAATGATTTTAAAAAATCCGAAATTTACAGAAAAATCTTCAAAACATCGTGAGAATAACAATCAGTTGCTCGGGTTTTCACATCGTTCAGCACTTCCGGTCAGTAGTGATGACGTAAAAACCATAAAGACTGTTTTACAGCGCACGCCAATCTAGTGTCGACACTGCTTACTTAATACGTGTATGGGACATTCATCCAGAAACGTACATTTCCACTTATAAAAAATCTTGGGGGAAAAAATATCTTATTCTTAAATCTGAACGTTGAGTCATATGGAGGACATGTTCAACTATGAGAAACACATCATGCCATCTCAGCATATTTTTATGATTGAATAAAATACATTTTTATACGCATAAAATATCAGGCCCTGCACAGACATTTATGTTAGAATGGTTTCCTAATGGATTTCTTTGATACAAAAAACATTTTCTTATTGGTCACATATGTCCCTGATTGTATCTAACATGGTTTTGTAATTCCTTTAAGAAATATAAATAACTTTTCGGTCAACTGTAGTACTCAAAATCACAGAATACCCACTCATATAGTTGTAAAATAACTACCTATATATAAATACATAGGAGATTGTATTGTATAAATTGTATAAATACATAGGTTGTATAAATTGTATAAATACATAGGAGATTTGTATAGTGTATAATAAGGACCTAATTCATTAGAATATATTTACAGTGTAATGTCTATTTTCAAATAACGTTTTACTATGGCATGCGTTAAATACATATTATATGCAATAAAGGTAATAAAAAAATAACAATAACATTCATTTGTAAGGCCGTGTGATAGGGCCTGATGGTCGGCCATTTTAAACTGCCATTACTCAGCCTGCTAGCATGCTAGCATAAAAACTGTTAACATGCAAGCAAGGAATTTCAGTAACCTTTTTAGACATTTTTTGGATTCTGTGATGTTTTACCGTGACAGGGCCTGACCCTTTAACTCGTCTTCCTAAAAAAAACATACAAAAACAAGCTTAAAATCACCTGGGTCAAATGATGTCACTTCCTCTGAGTCATACCCTTAAAGGCATATTAAACATGGGGACAGTTGTAAAATAGAATTTATTTGTAGAATTTATATATAATTTCATGTTTCTGATCAATTGATGTGAATGATAACAGCTTAAACTTGCTATTGATAGAGTTTTTTTTTTCTAAATAACAGTTTTTAGCATAACAAAACTATGAAAGCTGTAGCTCCAATTTGGCTCAGGACAAGGACATGGACAGGATGAATAATGACAGAACCTAATGAATGACATATTCCTTTACAGAACAACTCACAGAAATCAACCATCAGCCACTTTTAGACATTTTTGGATGAAATATTTTTTATTCACTGTAACAATTCAAGGACAGCTAATGTACGTTTCTGGTAGAATGTCCCCCATAGTCTTAATACATTTGCTGAATTAATAAAACTGATCATTTTTTTGGCTGCTCTGTCAGTTATGGTTTGGTTATTTTTGGCTAAACAGCTTTTAGCCCTCAATTTCTGGATACGACTTTATTGGAGCGGATGAAATTGACCCACATTGGATTCAATACGATTCCCCAAAAATCACAATATGAAAAACAAAGAATCAGGTACGAACAGTAAACTTTTAATATCAACACTATCAGACTTATCATGATTTATAAAAATGTTTAAACCACTTTCAATAATATGCCAAGTAAGCTCACAACTTCACAAATGAACATGATATCGGTTTCATGCTTGTTAAGAAAATAAATAAATAGAAATGATCTTATTTGTATCTGTGTATCTTTTTCATTACTAAAAATTTGTGGAAAAAGCTAATCTTTTACCTTCACAGTGTAATAAGAAACAAACATAACACAATTTTAACTCCATGCTGTATGTAAGGGCTCTTTAACTCCAATCCTGGTGGGGTCAGTATTCTGCAGACTTTAGTGCCAACCCCAGTTTAATTTATCTATAATTTGTAAGTAATTCTGAACCCTGTGATATTAGTTTTATTGAGTGTGTTTCTTTTGGGATTTGTTAGAGTTAAACTCAGCAAGACACTACTATATTCCACAATGCTTGACTTTGCATGGATGTTCATGACCCCAAATGAGAAAAAGTCACAAAATTTCAGGGGGAAAATAAATCATAGGTTAAATATTATTTTCGATAGATTGAAAATAAAAATTATAGCTAATTTCTACCATTTGTGTCTAAGTTTTTTTTTTTTCAGTACTGAAAATAGTGTGGAAAAGCTCCTTTTTACCTTCACTGGGTAGTAAAAAAAATAAAAAATCAACAAATCCAGGAAATGTTTTCATTTTACAGTTGCCTTGGAACATAAAAATATGTGGGTCAAAATGACCTGCGAACATCAGAATCATAATAGAAATTGTGTGTATACTACAAAACACATCAGTGTATCCTCACTCTGCATGTTTATGACCCTAAATGAGAAAAAGTCACAAAGCGTTAAGAAAAAAATCATAGGTTAACCGGTATTTCCGACAACTCAAAAGTCAAAATGGGTCAAACTAATCCCCAACATCATACAAGGGTTAAAGGAGACTGTTAACTTCAAAACGAATAGTGTCTCAGTAATCTTTTATTAACTCTCATATAGTTACAAACCTGTTTTCTAACTGGATCCCTGAATTATTATTTTTTTCACTGGTATGGTCTGGTCTCCTGAGATTTTAACCATGTGCTTGCTCATATGAAGCATATATATATATATATATATATATATATATATATATATATATATATATATATATATATATATATACACAAAAAAATTTCTAAACAATTTTCAGTGTTACTCAATTAGAACATTTATTTTCAGTCATTATTCCACCATGTCCCGGTAGAATGGATTAATAAATTATGATATCGGTGGGGTGGGGTTGGGGGAGAATACAGTTTTAAATATTAAAAATTAAAAGCTACATGTTTGTGAAAAGATATTATATTACAGATTTAGTTAAATCATTCCAAGGTCCTCAGAGACAACGTCTCGTGTTTGGCTTAGCTTCTTTTCTTCGAGAGCCTGAGGAGTTTTGGGTGGTTTGTTAACTTTGCTGTAGATGGGTTGGTTCTCATCAGTCATTTTGTTTTGTTGAGAGCTATCGTTTTGGGTTGCCTGTATAACCTCGGGTACACTATAAATGGGCTCCTCAATCCTCTGGTCAAGTTTTTTACTTAAGTTTAGTGCGACATAGTCATACACCTCAGCGTACACAGGTTCTTGCTGCTTGTCGTTGTTCAACATTGTCTTGACGGCCTGACAGTCCATCGTGTCAGTAGGGTTGGCATGGACACAATTGTTGGGTTTTGGGCGGATAAAATCAGCAGGATCAGAATACACTGGTTCTGAATCATCCCTTTCAGGAGATGGGAGAGGATCTTTATGATGCGATGTGATGAGATCTGCTGGCTGTGATTCATGTCGGCCTAATATAATTACAGGATTTGAATACACGGGCTCAATCAAGCTACTGCCACTAGGATTTGAGTGTGTGCTTTTTAAGGAGCTTCTGCAACCTGCAGGGTTTGCATATACAGCTTCGGTTGAGCCAATAGGACTCGCAGGTTTTGTATGCACAGGATTTGAGATGTTTGGGCCAAGAGCATCTGCTGGATCAGGGTATAAGGGCAGTTTTGAGTCAGAAAGCTGAGGGCTGTTGTTGCCCTCTGTATCAAGCAAAGGAAAACTTTCAGGGCGTTTGGGCAGGGGTGAGCGAGGAGAGCGAGAACGTGGAGAATGTGGCGAGTGCCTGTCTCCAGTAACAGCAAGGCTCTTCTGTTGCCGAATAGCTGACTCAATAAGGCGGAGAATCTCTTCACTCTGCCTGGTCTCAAAGTTAAAGGTGCCAGGGCCTGATTCACAGCGCCTGCCTGCTTCTATAGAAAACACCATCTGGAGAGGAATAGACAGAACGTTGAAAATATTTGTATGCACTATTTGTACAAAAAATGTCATTTCAATGGAAAAATTATATAAAAATGGATGTTAATTGATTAACTTGATAAAAAAAAAAAAAAAAAAAAAAAAAAATATATATATATATATATATATATATATATATATATATATATATATATATATATATATATATATATATATATATATATATATATATGTGTGTGTGTGTGTGTGTGTGTGTGTAAGGTATACACATACATATATATTATGTAAACAAACTTTTATGATAAATGTGATTAAATCGCAATTAATCGATTTGACAGCACTAATTATAACACATTAAAGTATTAACATATGATTTATTTTAGTTTATAATATTCAGCAAGAGTATGTGTACCTTCACAGTAAATTACTGTTAAAATTATGTTGTTTTTTTGCTAGTAAAAAAAATGACTCGCCTTAAAATTTACACTGAAAAACATTAATAAGATGCTTCACATGGAGCCCCTCATGGGTTAAAAAAATAATAATTTATGGGAAAAAATGAGAGGGATAGGATTTTTTTCCTCCCACTTCATATTATTTACATCAGTAGTTTTGCAAACAAACAGAAATGCACCGAAATATAATTTTTCCTCCTGTCTCATTTTTCCCCATCACTGTGCTCTGGGGCTCTGTATTAATATATGTATGGTTATAATTTGTACAATATACATGATCACAATGCCGTCCTGTAGTAGGCCTACATTAAAACTTTTAGGCTGTATCTGCCAGCGTTTTGCCATGAATTTAACAGCATTTTTTTTTTTTTACACATCATCACGGTCCTGCACTTTATCAAGTCCATGGTTACAGCTGACCTTATCTCGCCCGTAGCGGCGCAGCAGCTTGTATGGCCACTCCATCACAGTCTTCCTGGTCTCCAGATCTTGTAGAACAAGTGTGTCTTCACCAGCTTGCAGCCAGTACTGTCCTTTCAGGCCACAACGAACTGAAGACTCATTCTGCAGCACAACTACTTTGAACTCACTCACTAAAATGAAAGAGATATTGAGATTAGATGATCAGAATTAATCTTAAAGTGTGATTCATTTTTAACCTGGTAAAATAAAGAATGAATGAATGAAAATTCAGAGTTCAGAGATTATATAATCCATTTATGTTTTAAAGCAGGTCTGCATGAAGGTCCGAATTCAGGAACATGACAGCAAATTGTTCTGATACATTTGTGTGTACTCACGTTGTTCTCTGGACATGTAGATCTGATTGTCCTCCATAAGTGGTACCGGTTGTGGAGCACTTTTAGTGTGTTTCTATGACAGAAAAAAAATATGAATACATACCCTAAACCTTTGAACGGTAGTGTAGGTAAGAGTTTGATGTTTTTGAAAGAAGCCTCTTAGGCTCATCATGCCTGCATTTACTTAATCAAAAATACAGTAAAAACAGAAAGATTGTTAAATATTATTACAATTGAAAATAACTGTTTAATATATTTTAAAATGTCATTTATTTATTTATGTCATTTAATTTTGAATATGCTAATTTGGTGCTTCAGAAACATTTATTATTATTATTATTATCACCACACATATATTAGGCTATAAGTTGAAAAGAGCTGTGTTTTTTTGTTTCAGGATTCTTTGACAAATAAAAAAAATCTAATCAAAAGAACAGCATTTATTTGAAATAGAAATACAATCTTTTGTAACATTATAAATGTCGTTACTGTCGCTTTTGATCAGTTTAATGCATCCTTGCTGAATAAAAGTATTTCTTTAAAACAGAATCTATATGCTTAATAAAATCCAAAACCCTCACCTGAAAGGCAATGCTACATATTATGTTCACCCATTCTCCACAGCTTTCTCTCTCTGCTGCAAACACCAGCTTCTTGTCCTCAGTCTCCAAACAGAAGGCAGCCATGTTTTCCCCTGGACAAGCCTCTGCATGTGGAGGCAGCTTGACGACACTCACACAGTCAGCCAGACGTACAACTTTCCTCTCCGGGTGTCGTCTGACCACCACAGTTGACCGTTCGTGAACGGCTTCTGATAATTCTAACCGTGCAATGCCATGCCGACTAGCCGGATGAAGGGCCAACCAATATCGCTTCCACTTCTGTTAATAACAAATAAAATATTATTACTTATATTCATCATTTCCCTAATGCATTTTTATGCAATATACCAAATGAAAGTTAAATTGTTTGACAAGATCCAGTCAGATGGATGTTCATCAGGTGGAACTTGTACTTCAGGTAAATGAACACACCTCTGGACTCTTTGTGAAAAAAAAAACACCTCATGTTGGAGGTACGGATGTAGATTACTCACTCAGCCAATCCCTAATTTACCTCACATGTGTGTTAGGAAGGGCCTGAGAATGCAGTACAACGTGAAGTGCACTTTCACAAGGGCGTGTTTTTCTGTCAAATGGAATGTGCCGTAATATGAAAATCAAGACCGAGACGTGCGCACCAAGTCTCAACTTGTAGTAGAGGCAGTTCCGTCTCATACCAGAACAAAACTTTACACCAGAGAGTTCATGGTAAAACATGCGAGCGCTATATATATATATATATATATATAAAAACCTTGAGCAAATACCATCAGGATTATTAGCCCTGCTTTATCCTACAAGTTTTAGAATATCAATATTAAGAGTGCATCATGCTAAACCGTTTCATAACCATTTTTATTAAGACTAGTTTTTATTTCAGCTCAGAACATTTTGTAGTTTTAGACTAGAGGATGACAAACAAAAACAAACGTCTCCCGGTTTTCAACGGCACAAAATAAACTACAATGTTCCGATGATGTCTTACCTCACCATGTTTCTGATGTTGTAGGTACACTTCACCTTGTTTCCCGCGTGTGTCCATGTCTATTTCCTTAACTCTGACAGCAAAAATTGCTTAAAAAAAAAAAAAAGTTTATACTTTTACAGCACAATGTGTGACCTCTTTAAACTGTTAAGACATATTACCAAGCCTATTACATGAGGTAGAGTAAGTGCAAACTTAGACTCCTCCTCTTAAAGAAAAAAAGGACAACCACTGTTTGATTTACAACAATATTCACTTGATTTGTATATGAATTATACATTTGAATGTTTTTCTTATTTCCTCAACTTACATCTCCGTTCGGTCTAATCAATGTAGCCTATAAATAAACATCAAACAGCTGGATAACCATGGCACACATTTTAGTTGAAAAGCCTTATAAAAAGTATGTATAGCCATGAGAAAATAAATGCTTAACTAAGATGTGTGCCATGGTTATCCAGTTGGTTATTTATACGTTTATTAGACCGAATGGAGATGTAAATGTTGAGGAAATAAGAACAACATACAAATGTATAATTCAGACATAAATCGAGTGAATATGTTTTTACTTTGTTGGACTATGTTGAACTCTTGACCATGAACCTTTACTGTACTCCACCATAAGCACTCTCTACAGTTGGGCATCAAGTATAAATAAACATTAAAATATGCTAGGTTTCACTATTTGAAATCATAAGCCCACATGGAATATAAAGAGAATTTAAAGTACAAAGACGCTGTGCACATAAACAATTTTAGTATAGGGTACAATCTCAACAAAACTAAACCTTCATTTATAGAGCACATTTAAAAACAACACAAGTTGAACCAAACTGCTTTGTGTCCAAAGCAAATATCAGAACTATGTACATGCTCAGACTGGCACACAGACGTAAACTCATACAGCCTTATAGACACACAATGTGTGTTAAAGTGAGCAATGGTCTAAGAACAGTTAGTCATTCATTCACATAAACACATCTTTCGCCCCCATCCTCCTCTCTGACATCGTTCAATTGTTGCACCAGCAATTGAATGCCAGATTATTCGGACAGCAGGAATTACCTACAGCAGTGTGCCCAGGCTCTTGAACAGCACTTCATCCGGGCTGCTCCTCATATCTGGTTTCACAACACACTTCTACAGACCTTCACTCAAACTTATACTGTAAGGGCACAAAATCTCTAATGCAGGAAACACAAGCCAGTTTTATGGTAAACCATCTGCTTGGATATATAAACAGTGTGGAAAGTCTCAGAACAGTACCTATGGGAAAAGGTATCTTGATTTTAAAATAATCATGGTAATCGACCTTAATAGAAAATTGAAAATAGTTATATAATCATCAACAGAATATGAATATCTTAGAGAATTAAGAAACCAGGGAAACCCACTGGGCAAAGAAACCAGAGAAGCGAGAAACTGGTACAGTACTCAAAAATAATGAAAAATCTGGAATGTTAATGTGAAATATTCTTAGCCCTTATAAGCACAAATTAATACAAAACCCATTTGATTAAGCAACACCAGACACATCTGTCTGCACAGTTATACCAGGGTAATCCAAATACTGCTCTAGGCAAACACATACTAAAATGTAAAGAGTTATACACTGAAAACATGCCTTTTGAGTGGCTTTGGACTAACGTTTAGGCTAGCCAGTCGATGGAGTAACATGAGACTAGACAGTGGGAAAATCCCTCATTTCAGTAGTCAACAAGAATCCCGCCAGAAACAAGAACAGCTACTGCTGACAATTTACAATATACTGCATCGCATCAGTCAATTAAACAAAACAATGTGAAAATAAACATTAAATTATTAAGGAATACATTTTGTAGCAGCATGCCTTTTTATGATATAGTTCAATTTACATTGCAATAATTATTTAGCTCACCAACTGATGCATTTAATAGCAATTTGCACTCTCAAAACTCTCAATATCACAAATGATCAACCCAGTTTGAATGAAACACTAACATCTCACTAGTCTAATACTGCTTATCTACCCTGAAACCATTAAATATAACATAAACCCCAAAAAAGGCTTTTGTTAAAGTTAAAATTGTAATATGCTCCTCTGGTATTCTTGACAGGATGTTAGTCAAAACAAAACTGGTGCTATGAAGCTACAGCATGTAATGAAGTAAAACTTTGGGATGAGAACTGTCGAGACTGAGGTTTAGTTTACATTACATAGAAAGCACAAACACAAAACATCTTCCAACATCATCAACCTGCTTGTTTTATTTGATTTTTTTCCATTTTTGTTAATGCATGTTGCACACTGTGACAGAACTTCAACGGAGGAAGGAAAAAAGAAACAGGAAAATGTTTCTGTGAAAATCCCTCAAAAGTTGTCAGCTGCCACCAGTTCTGTCCATCAAAGAATGGTCCACCTGTCAACAGTCCTTGTACTGTAAGGTTTCCTTTGTCCCAGCCCTTTCCCCTCCCACTCGTATGACACACACCTCCCCGCCAAACTTCCTTTTAAAGAAAATAAAAGAGAAGACAGAAAAAAAAGAAAATGGCAATGACACGGGGACAAACTGCTAGTCACTATCACGATAGTGGAACTCACACAACTGTTCCTCTGAGATTAATACAAAGATCTTCCAGGAGAACTAGTCACAATCTGCAGCGGTCCAATAGGAACATTACACGGAGCAACCCGTCCACGTTATACATGAGACAGACGGAAATAAAAAGCTTATAGAAGAGCATCCAGCACCCCCTCCCCCCACCCACAAGCCCCACCCCATCAAGCCCCACACAACCCCAGGAAGATTGAAGTATGTGTGAGGGTGACCCCTGGCCACCAGCGGTCACATAAAGTCTCTATAAAGGAGCCCCTAACTGGAGGGTCTCTAGTATTTCACTCCAGGAACAAACTCCTTGGCCTCTGGGTTCAAGCTGCTTTTGCGCTGAGAAAGAACAGAGATGAAGTAAACATGAGTACAATATCACAAAAGTTTATTTGAGATCTACAAAGTGGTTTCCTTTCAGGAAGGATGACACTTACTGCGATGTCTTCGGCGTTTCCGTCACTGACCGACAACCCGCTGAGCTGCTGTTGGATCTGCCCTACACCAGGGGGAAGGTCTCTGGCAGGAATGAACCAATCCTGATCCTCCTCCTCCAACATCTCCTGGAAACAGCGTTCAAGAAACTCCTGCTCCAAAAGTTCCTCTTCCACCTGCAGCAAGACGTCAAAAACACATCAAAATTTGTGTATGAAATTGTAAGGTGCCCCTTTTCAAGAGTCATTATGGTAACTTTAACTCGCTGTACAGTTAGATGAAGACAAACCCACTGCAAATGGATGTAAAAAACAAATTGAATTGCAAATGTGAATACAAATTAGACTATACTTGACGACAATATGGGATGTCAGTATTGGATCCACGCATTTCTGTAGGTCTCAATGTGACAGAAACCTAATATATATGCTGATGACTGCGTTGTTAAAGGGGTTGTTGGTGTTGGTGTTAGTGTAATGTTACTGTTTGAGCATAAACAACATCTGCAAAGTTACAACGCTCAAAGGGATATATTTTCTTGGCTTTTTAAGGACTACAACAAACAGCTGATAGGGACTACATGAACTTCCTCCCAGGTTAGTGACATCACCAACCCTAAAATTTACATAAACCCACCCCTGAGAATGTGATTTATAGATTATCATGACAGAATATGCTAATCCATGACTAGAAGATAGACACATAAGCTACATAAATTCATCAACTAACCATTCAGAAACGTCCTGTTGCATTCTACATGTTATCACCTCTTCTTGAGTCTCTCCATCATTGTCTGACTCCGGTTTGAACATAAAAGGCTAAAAGTTTTTGAAATTTGCAGTGCATGTCTGTGTGAGAAGGTAATCGAAGCTCCACCCCCTGTGCCGGGAGCAGCCGTTCGTTTGCATTTAAAGGGACAGACACAAAAAGGGTGCGTTTTTGCTCATCCTCAAAAAGTGAATTTTAACCAAGCGGCAACCTCCCCGTCTCTCTCTTGAAACCAACACGGAAGTGAGTTAAACTGCAATTCGTTGACTGGCCGCTTGAGGCTGATGTCAGAAGTGAGTCAAATCTGTATCTCCCCCATGTTAAAATACCTAATTTTACAGCAGAAAAAAACGTGTTTACAGCCTGGTGTCTGTATGTGGTTTTGGTCTATACAGCAAATTTTGCCCTTCATGACAACTGTGAGGGGGGTGAATTTTTTTATAACTCATCCGTTTAGTTGATTAATATTTAAAGTTCTGCATAATTAAGGGTGTGGCCACTTGAGTGACAGTGCCGGGTTGTGCTGATGTCAATGGCTGCTAGCCGTTTCGTCTGTTTTTACTAGCCGTCACTTCACCTCAGCAGTGTTGCTGCTGAACTTGCCTTCTCTGCAGTGTTTCGTGCTTTTTTTCGGGATTATTTCATACAATTTAATACACCCATTAAGTTACTTCGCCCACGGCTTAGGATTCCGTCGTTGTCGTCGAGTATCGTTCGAGAGAACAACCAGCGCTGTATTTGAGTTTTCCTCTGTGAACATTCACTAATGGATGTCTGACAATTTCGTTGCTTTTTGGAGTTTTCAGATTTAAAAACGTCAATAAAGGCTCGTTCGTTCTGCTCTCACGGAACAGATGGATTATATGCTTATGTACCGTCAGGTGAAATCATGCAGGCGTCGGCGCTTTCTCCGTTCATGCAATAAATGCACATCCTTGAATGAGCGCGGATTTTCTAGCGCATTTACTTGAACTTCATAGGCAATAACGTTATATCTATGGTTTAACCCATTTGAGAGGCGGCCAAAATCAGAATTTAAAATGGACTGAATAAGCTCTCTATGAACTTGACGAGCGATGCCGCGCTGACGGACCATAGACTATAAAAAAGGAGTGACTGACATGTAACGTTATGCACATAAATCACTGTCACACAGAGTAATCAGAGTAATCTCAGAGTAATATTAAGAGTTCCTGCATTATACATTTTCAACTAGCAGAATAGTACAGAATCACGATACACAGTCTCATTTGTAGCCGTGTATTGTACTGTCATCAACTGTCACTTTAGCGCGAGGCCCTGTGCAGTCGCAGACTTGGTACTGTCAGTTGCATATAACGTTATAGAATTACTTCCCCAGCCTGCATAGAAATAAACATATATCATATATGTTTATTATCTATGCCCAGCCTGAATTAAAAACTCGATTACGTCGAGCTAGGTGATTTCAGATACAGCCAGTAGGCGGGCTCTAATACAGCCAGGCTCCAGCTCACGCCCCGCCTCTGCCCATCCGGGAGTGACGCAAGGCCAAGATGGCGACGGCCGACTCCGCCCACTTTAGGCTTCAAAAATGCTCTTCAGAAACCTACGGGTGACGTCACGGACACTACGTCCATATTTTTTTACAGTCTATGATTTTAACATGCTATATAAAAATATCTGTGAAGTATTTTGAGCGAGTATTTGTTTTGTTATGGTTTGCTCATAAGATTTGGGTCATATTGCTCACACTAAGTGATTGTTATTAAAGCTAGATATTACACCACTCTACTATCCTATATACAATTATTTCAGATTTGTGAAGACTGGGTAAGGCTGTGCAACAATCAATATGCCCCTTTCCAAATCTGAAAAGATTGTAGTAAAGGTTAAAATGTATTATTTGGTAAGAGACCAAAATAAACAAGAGTTATGCATTTTGTTTGTCCTTTGTGTCATGTATGACTGTTGGGCATCTAACATAATAAACAATGTCCTGGTTTCACAGACAGGGCTTAATAAGCCAGGATTAGTCCTTACTTTTAATTAGGACATTTAAGTAGCTTTTTATAAATGTGCCTTAGAAAAAAACATTAGTGAGAAAGCAATGGCACTGACATAAAGATATGTCAATGCAAGTTGTTTTCAGTTAAAACAGCTCAATAATGCATTGTAGTTTAGGGCTAGGCTTAAGCCTTGTCTGGGAAACCGGTGAATAAATGTGGTATCCTAATTATAAAAAAAAAAACATTATTTTGATCGCAAATATCACAGAAAAAAAAAATCCTGGTGTGACTGTTCAGTGTCTCAGCTCAGTGCTAAATCAGATTTTGTGTTTATACAAAAATAATTAGTGGTTTGCATTACAATAAAATGCTAAGATCATAGATACTAATGATTTCTCACTGAAGCCGTTTTGGAGCTTGTAATTGATAAAGTTCTCATTTTTGACCGCATCACTACTGCGTGTGATCGCAAGCACTGCAGAAATACATTTTTCTCAGACTTTATTGCCTATTGTTAATATCATTATTGCTGCTGCTGTTACGTAACGTTTAAAGTGCCCCTATTATGCTATTTTAAATGTTCCTAATTTTGTTTTGTAGGACTCCGAGAATAGGTCTACATGCAAATAATGTAAAAAATAAAACACACACACTGTATATTACGGGTGCAACTGTACACAAACATGATGGTTCGGTATGTACCTTGCTATTAAAAATCACAATTCGGTACAGGAGCGGGGAGAACTAAAAATTGCTTCTTTTTAAATTAAACTTTAATAAAAATGTGTATATGTGTTTAAATAAATTCTATTATAAAAAGATTTCCAAAGGACAAAAAAAAATAATCTATTTTAGCTAATGCTGTAAACTTAGGTACACAGTGTACCCTTGTACACATTACTATAATATTGAAGGTTACAATTAACAAGAGCCCAAATTATTACATTTAGTTGCCATTTATTTTTAGATGCACACACGGCTGGTTTTGCGATTAACTTTGAAATCTTAATTATAAAGTAAATTTTCTACTCCAATTCATTTTTTAAATATAATCATTTGCACAGTAGCTGTCATAAATTTATTTTAACATACATTAAATCATCAAGACATTACTAACAGGTTAAGTAAATATAATGAATATGCTAATATAGTGAATATACGAAATGCTTCTCTCGAGAAATGCATTTCTCTAGCGAACTAACCTGCTGTCAACACAATGCCTAAATGTAATGCTACGTGAGATACTCAAACGGTTTTGATTTCTTTCCGCAGTCAAAACACTGGTTGAGCGATGTAAACAGAGCAATCGTCTCTTCTTCTGTGCATCGCCCTTCTGGATTGAAGTGTGGATCACCTCTGACAATGTATTCGCCGTGCGACTGCATGGACTGAACTGTAACGTCCGTTCCGTGCGGTTCAAATACATGTACAGTTATACCCCTACTGTACATTGCGCATCTCATTTCATAGAGTCTGAAAATGGTTCGTTAGAAGATTCAGTCTCTCTAAACCCCACCTTACCACCAGCCAATAGAGCTGTCACTTTTGTTAAAAATCCTGTTCGATTTGAGACATAAGTGTTCATTGAATCGATTGTAAAATCGATTTTCCATGTATAAAGACGTTTAAACGCCAAATATAGGCAAATCCACGGACAACTAACAGGCATTAGGACGAACGTAAAGAGGGTGCTTGAGACGCGCAAAAGTCAGCAATATTTCTGATGATTTACTGGCGTGAAGTTTCGTGCACAATGACAAACTGGAGTGCAACATTCTCAAAACAACTCGCAACAACTCAAAAAACAATAAGCAGAGTGGACTGCCATAACATCAATGAAAAACATTACTGCAGGTTTCAACATAGCTGTGTTTACGATTAGAAATGTCAAACAAATTTCGCCTACGTAGGCGATTGTAGCCCGTAGCCTGAATCTGTATGCATGAGACTATCTGAATACCGACATTCACTTTTTTGTAGTAAAAAGAGGCATTATGCAGAAATATAATTTGCTGTTTGTCAGAGCCTGCAGTTGCTGTGTGACGCGCGTTCGCTGCGAGCGTATCGTGACGAGCTGGACACGCTCCGAGAAAAGACCGTTAAAATCAACTCCCTATTTTCGTTTTCGAAACTTGTGTTGGTTGGTCCGATCGAGTGTGCAATCGATTTTCAAATGTAAAGTGACAGCCCTACCAGCCAACGCTGGTCTGATTCGTCAGGGATTTGTGAATCGGAAATTTCCCACTTCTGAAGATGTGATTACGAGCTCGCCGCATTCGTGCTTTGTTGTCGGAGAGAACAGGAATCATGGAGCACACCAGGTTATTTCTTGCCTATTTTTTGGGAAAATCTTATTTAACAGATAGTTCACCAAAAAATTTAAATGTTGTCATTATTTACTCATCCTCATTTTGTTCCAAACCTGTATGAGTTTCTTTCTTCTGTTGAACACAAAAGAATAACCAGACAGTAGCCACTGACTTCTGTGGTATTTTCTTCCCTACTATGGAAGTCAATGGCTACCGTGTCAACTCTCTGGTTGTGTTCTTTTGTGTTCAACAGAAGAAAGAAACTCATACAGGTTTGGAACAACTTGAGTGTAAAAAAATATATAGTTTTGGGTGAACTATCCCTTTAAAGCCAAAATGATGTTTAGAGCCCCATTCATTTAGCCTGGCTCCGCCCTCCTACGTACTTCCGCTAAATGTTCATTTTCCTTCAGTACTCCGTCTGGGTTTGCAGTATATTCGTGGGTTTTCTTCAGCCAAATTTTCACCTGTCCAATCAGCGAACAGAGGGAGTGGCTGAGAACGATGACGTTGAGGCTGTGCGCTAGTTTGAGTTGTAGGGTTACGTCACGACCAAACGTTAGCAATTGGTTATGGCAGATCCAGAGTGGCTCTGGGTAGAGCCAATAGTTTTAAACCTCAAGAGAGTACCCACCTTCAAGGAAGTTAACGCTTGTCAATGGAGAGCGGCCAGACTCTCTGTACAAATGAAATGTACGAAGAGTCTGATAGGACCAGGCTACCATTAATTGACAACCATACAAACATTCACTGTGCTATCTAAATAGTTAGTCACTGTGCTATCTAATAGCTATTTTTGCTGTGTGTAAAACATAAAATAGCCTTCAAATGATTATTCATATATGTAAATATGCACTTTAATAAGTTGATGTAGCTGTTGAGGAAATACCTAATTAAGAATAGCAGTCACATAAGCAATCGTTCTCACCTCTGACATGTATAAAGTTTATGGCATGCCCAACTCGGAAACTTGGTATCAAAATTATCCCAGAGCTTCCCAGTGGTAAATATGACTTGAGAGGGCGTTAATGTCCAATTTTTAACAAGGAAATTTGTATTTACATTAATTCCAGTAAGAGCAGCAGGTTCACACTGACCTGTCTGTTGTACTCCTCCTCGTTCTCCATCCACATGTACTCTGCAAAGGGGTTGGCATCCCCCTCCTTGTGTCCATTCACAACATTCTCATCCTTCCCTTGCCCGCTGCCTCCTCCTGGTGTCTTTGCTACCTCTGGACTGTTAATATCAGCAGGTTCTGTGGGTGTGAAATGCAATATTAATACTCAACCAATAATATAGTACCCCACCACACACACATAACAAAAGTGATGCCAATGAACATAAGACTTTTGGGACACTGAAAACAACTAGTACTGATAGCATGCACAAGTAAACCTAAATCATTATGGTGCACGTGCTAAATTAATTATTCAATAAGTATATAAACCATAATGCACACGCAAATGTAATTTTAAATGATTATCACAACAAGAAGGATTCGTCCCTCTGTGTTTGGATAATATTCTCTCGCGCACAAGCACAAGACTCGCTACCAACTTAAGACGTTTTATATTACAATGTGAAGGCGCAATTACGTTTATTGAACGCTTCTAATACCTTCGACACGACATAGTGCATAACTCACATGGTTTAAACATTATGTAACTATCTGTTACTATCCATCATAGTGTTGCATAAATGAGACAAAGAGGAGGTCAGTCGACACCATCTTTCTCCACATGGATTTGATTCATTGTAACGTGAGGCCTGGCTAAGGCTCCAGGGATAACTATCTATAGTATATAAACCATTATGAAAGTCTAAAATTAAAACAACTCCCTTTGCTTAAGATATTCCCTGCCTTCGCATAATAAAGTTAAACAATTGTTCTAACTTCACGTTTGGCGAGCGTGTACGTTACTATAACGTTGCTGTGAAGCTAGCGTTATGCGTGTTAGCTCGAGCCACGAGCGAGCCATATCAACAGCGGTCTTTCCGCGTGAAAAAAACATGTTGCCTGGCCCCAAAGAGTAACGTTTAACGGCTATTTTGCTTCTATCGAAGCAAAAACTGATTCTAGTTGTGTTAAATAGTTTTAAAGGCTTCTGTGTAGTAAGTTAAGAAACACGACGGATGCGTGTGTTAGCCACACGACTGCATCACACACACATTACTAGGCCTCCATGCACACTGCGCTTAACACAAACTCTGCCAAGTGAGCATACATGGGCTTAATTTGCTTTACATTGTATGTTAAATGTGCTAATTTCCTTATATTTGGCTACTCCACGCATTCAACGATGGCTACCATTTCACAACACAAAGAGAGATAGAGAGTAGCATACCGCATTTATAAAGTCAAAAGATTAGACATTGCTCCTTTCAAAGATTTGATCTGTTAAGAGGACTTACCCGGCATTGTAACGCTTCTGTCCCTCTAACTATCACCAAGTAAGTCGACTAAAAGAGGTAATTTTCCTGTTTGCAGCGACACCGTTACCTGGCTAGATTTCAAGCCTACGTCAGAGTGCTCATGTGGGCCTTTCACACAAACATGTCGCGCGCGCCCCCTGTCGGTCATCGTCGGTATCTCTGAGGCTCAGCGGGCACGGGCTGTAACGTCTGATACAGCTACACGGATTCAAGCGTGTTTGCAAGAAACTATCAATTTAAAGTGTTTAACGGAAGTGTTTAACATGCTTTGTAAAATATATTAAAAGATTAATCTTCTAAATTGACTTTTTTATGGATTTTTATCCAGGATAAAAGCTAATATATATATAAAAAAATCTATACATCTTCATAAGTCGGTCAATTTTATTTGACAAAAATATTAATATTGTTATTATTCATTTCTGAAAGGCATAAACAATTTGGAAGGGATTTACCAACATGGAAATTCAGTGGAAAAATAGGCCTTGTGTTACTTGGTTTCACGCCAACGTCTTGAATGCGGTGTGGATAGTACCGACTACCGAGTAGTAAGGAAATATCATTGTAAGCCTATCTCATGATGCTTTATCTGCATTGAAGATAGTATTTTATCTGTCCACTTACTGGGAATCGAACGCATGACCATATACCCGTTAAGCTACATTTGATTTTTTTTTCAGGACTTAAATGTTAGTATCATCAGCCCAGATTTGAATCTGATATATCACACTCACACGTTTAAAAATAGATAGAACAACCCGGCTGATTAAAAACAATATAGTACAGACACACTTGTAAATGCGAAACGAACCAAGATGAAAATTCAACATTGTAACTGTCCCTGTTTAATCGGAAGAAAGCAAATTATCTATTCTACTGGTCTGAAAACAACCTAAAATCCAAATAGGCAAGTGTTGATTGTCCAATAAAACCATATGATTTCAGTCCTACAGTATTTGTCGCTAAGATTTGCATCACTCCCTGGTGGTCTAGTGGTTAGGATTCGGCGCTCTCACCGCCGCGGCCCGGGTTCGATTCCCGGTCAGGGAACGTGTATTTTTTAAAGATGTATTGCTTGTGTTTGTATGAGAGGTCAACTTGAGTGGATTGTAGTGTCTTATAATAGAGGTAATATTCCCATTGGCACAGCTCAAATCTCACATTAATTGCAGAGGCCTGTTTTAACTTGGTACATCCAAAAATACGGTGCTCTTGTGTTCTTCTAGCGACCCCTAGTCTAATGCGTTCATTTTATGGGAAAAATGCATGAATTCAATGCATACATTTTCTTTGTGTGTATGTTCCATAGAAGAAGAAAAAAAACATCATGCTACCAATAAAATAAAACAAAATAATAATTTTCATTTTTGGGGGTGAACTATTTAAAACTGTGATTTTGGTTTGTCACCTCAGTGATCTTGACCTTTTTAACGGTCTCCAACAATTAAGATAATACAACCATGTCCTATAAGTATATGTCATTTTGACAATTTGATATTCAATTAATTCTACAGGGTTCCCACAATTTTTGACCTATTCATTTCAAATGACTTTTTCATGGCCTTTAGTTGATTTAGATTACTGGATAATGACTGAAAAAATCATTTTATGGATATTGCACTCACAATTTCTGGTCAATGAAATACCATAAAGCATAAGATAACCAGAATAATTTAATTCGGTTTTAAATTTCCATTACTTTTTCATGGAAGAATAGAATTTTTATTATTTACTTTCCCAGGCCTGTAAATCAGACTTTTAAAAATTTCTGATATTTCCAGGTTTCCCCATGCATTGTAGTGACTGTAGTTGAATATTTTGATTAAAATTTGTAATTGTTATCTTCTTCTTCTTCTTCTTCTTCATAAATATACAACTTTATAAAAAGTGAAAGACAAACAATAATATTCTTATGACCTTGTTTCATTGAATTTTATTACAAAGGTAATGAAAATATACCAAATTTAAGGGGAAAAACTTTGAGGGTATTTGGCTGAGTTGACCTCAGATGTATCTTTCTGTATATTACATCCTCTGCGGAAAGAGAGATGATGGTTGTGATAAAGACAAGGAATTTTTTGAGACCACTCAAATACAGATAGAGCAACAGAAGCAGATTCCATTTCTAAAACCATATGGATACTGCTCTTGCTCCAAAGGCACTGTTCAGCATCCATCTAGAAAACAAAAAACATCATAAATTCACTGATCTTTTAGACTCAAATACAGGTAAAAGAATGACCATGGAAATGAAGTCAAACTCTTTCATGTTTTCACATAGCCTATTTTTCACTTTTACTCCTTTTATATATGCAGTCAAAAATGTCTTTAGTGTTCTGCAACAGCACAGCTTACCTTTCCATTAAACACCAGAGTTCTGAAAACCTTTCCAAAGGGTTTTAGCAGCCGCAGCACTCCTGTTGCAGCACAGGGCTGGTTAGGTACATTACATACAACCAGCAAATGGTCCAAAGGCGTCAACAGCCCCTAAAGGACAGTGGGGACTTGTTGTTAAGAGTCATGGAGGATGGATGGAAGTTTGAAAAACTGTTTTTATTAAGCTTAAATATTTGAAATGTCTCAAGAACAAGTGATACTTGCATTTGACATTGATGGCCCCACAAAAGCATGATACACTGACACCTAAGGCAAAAGTTAATCAAACCCCAATAAGTAAATAAACAGAAGATGAAGTATTTATGCAAGGAAATATTCACTTATTTTCATCCATCTATAAGTAAGTTGACTCACAGGTGAACTAAGGTCAATGTTTTGGGACACCAGCTCTAAATTTTGCTGTCTCATATGAACCGGGATAGCAGAGTAAACCTTTACCATCTCCTGGGCTGAGAATTCAGTTGGAAGCATCAATAAAGCCTGGAAAACAAGCTGACATAGTAGTGCTGTATGTCTATTGATAATTGTTTTAGAAAGCATTATCCCAACAGAAATATGTTCCAAGAATGTTTTGCTAATGTTCCCATTATGATATAAAACTTTTTTCTGAATGTTCACTGAATGTTTTAAAAACACATTTTACTTGGTTATGTGAACATTAAGGGAACATTCAATTTTATAATTTTGCAAACATTATGGGAACGTTTCAGAGTGTTCAGAGAACATGCAATAATAACATTTAAAAAATAAATAAAAAACGTTTCAGGAAAAAACGTTCCATGAACGATGTATAAATAATGTTTCTGTGCTAATGTTTTGTGCATTATAAAATACCAGATGACTATGAAAGAACGTTCTGTTAATGTTACAGGAAGAACGTTTGTTTGAAGAACCTTACCAGAACATTATCCAAAGTTTAACGTTCCCTGTTAGCTGGGATATTTGGTCAAAAAATTCGGGAACACTTTAGTTTAAGTCCAATTCTCACAATTAACTAGTTGCTTATTAGCATGCATAGGCCTTTACAGATATTCTGTTTATCTTACAATTCATTTTACAACAAAACAGTACTTCGTAAAAAAATTCAATGAAATTTAAGTTTATATTCTAAAATAGCACATACCTTCTTCCATTCTAGACAGGTTTCCATGTCAATCTCAGTTGCCATTAAAACCTCAACAGGGTGACTAAATGGAGATGCCATTTTGATTAGTTCACTTTTAGAGTAGTCAAGAGAGATTCCAGACACACGAATTACACCCTTCTGTTGGAAAACACAGCAGCGATGAGGGGAAAAAAGTAAAGCTTTATTAAAAGAGTGTTGAGTTTGTATATTAAAGCACATATCTGTGCTGTTTACTTTCCGAAACATTTAAGTGTCCTAACAAATCACACACCACTAGAGGTCCCTGTCTCCAAATTTGTTAACATGGGACGGTGTTAGTTAGCCATAGACAGTATATAAACGGTGTTAGCGTGAACTATGTGTTTTCAGCCTGCAATGCTGAGACAAAACTGATAATTTAATGGTGGCATTTCAATAATGGTAGTTGTGATTACACTTTTAAACACCTTTAATAAGACTGGCTATTCTTATCATAATGATATTAATAACAATCACTTGTAATTCACTTCTATTACACCTGGGAGAGCTTACAGTTTGTGCTGATGTTTTTTCAGTCATCTTAGTTACTGGCATCTGAATGTTCATGGATTCAGTGGTTCCTTCTGATTTTGCAGACTTGACTGGAAAAGACTGTTGCTGACCATTTCTCATGGAATTGAAAGTGGTGGATCTGTGTGCAGAGGACAAGGATCTTTTTGCTGTATAATGTCTTGTTTTATTACAGCCTGTAGAGACAAAGCTGTGCCGTATGCTGCGTTTTGAAGGAAAGGGAAAACAGACTGAACCAGGCCTCCCCCTGGTGACATCAGCAGGCCCACGCTGCAGTCTCTTAAGGAAGGAATTGGATCGACTTCCTAAAAGGCATGAGAAAGGGGTTTAGTCAAACTCTTTGTCGTGAAACCTATGATACAGTTTTTTCAAGCTGTAGGCTATATTTCTGTAAGAGATAATGTTATAGTAGTGGAGCGGCTAAGTGATATAATCGTTCAGTTTATGATACAAGCGTGAAAATTGGCATGAGCAGTCTCCATGGGTCACTTGACAAGAAAATTGTCCGAGCCACTTGAAATTTCAAGATTTTTCATTTTTCAAGATGGCTGACACCTTAGTGGAACAGTTAAGTGATATAGTGGTTTATTTGGTGATACAAGCATGAAAATTGGCATGAGCAGTCTCTGATGGTCACTAGACAATAAGCCACCCACAGCTACTTGAAATTTCAAGATGGCGGCCATTTTTCAAGATGGCCGACACCTTAGTGGAGGAGTTAAGTGATATAGTGGTTTATTTGGTGATACAAACATGAAAATTGGCATGAGCAGTCTCTGATGGTCACTAGACAATAAGCCACCCACAGCTACTTGAAATTTCAAGATGGCGGCCATTTTTCAAGATGGCCACCACCTTAGTGGAGCAATTAGGTTCATGGCAATTTTCATGCTTGTATCACCAACTAAATGATTTCTTAAGCCTAATTGCTCCACTAAGGTGCTTGTATCACCAAATAAACCACTATATCACTTAACTGCTCCACTAAGGTGTCGGCCATCTTGAAAAATTGCCGCCATCTTGAAATTTCAAGTGGCTCGGACAATTTTCTTGTCAAGTGACCCATGGAGACTGCTCATGCCAATTTTCACGCTTGTATCATAAACTGAACGATTCTGCCAAACATAAGCACTTAGCCACTCCACTATAGTAAAGAAATAAATAAATACCATAATTTCTATAATTTCAGTAATTTGATGGGTAATTGTAATAATTTGATGTTCCGTTTTTCCAACCAACATTTTTAGATATTTTAAGTACAATAGCCACAGTTTAATCTGGATCATTGGTGCAGTTGTAGTAATAAAAACTCACCTGATGAATCTCTTAATCTTTTCAATGCTCTAGACTGGGTTGAGAAGTGCTCATGAATGTCCTCAGATGTGCTGTATCTTTTAGCGCTGAGAGATCTATGGGAATGGGAGGATGGACAGGATTGCCCATAGGGACTTGGTAAAGCAGATCCCTGCCATTCACCAATACTCCTTTGATCATGATGTTTCCCATGAGCGTTTGATTCCACCTGATCAGATGAGTTCCATCTAGCATGGCCATGATAAATGCCCTTTGCTTCTTTGCGTTGTTGGATGTCTTGTATAATGAAGGGAAGTTTCTCTGTTGTTAACTGGTTGTCTGGGAAGTGACTGAGTAATTCTAGGTCCTCAAAAGAGAGGCCAAGGCTGGCTAAAGCTTTGATTAGGTTTTCTGTTGGAAAACGTTGCGTTGCTTGTTGCTTTGGCTCTACTTCTTCAATTTGTGGTCTATCAGGAGAAATCATTGCTTTGGCTGTCATTGACTGGTACCGAGAACAGTCCACATCTGGTTTGAAGGCAAAGTGCTTGCCAAGATGGTTGGTGCTGGATCTAACGAGAGGTTTCTCAGATGTTGATAGTGGCACTTTTGTGTTACTAATGATGGGTATTTTCTCCTGATTGATCTCTTTTGCTAGAAGGTCACCACTCTCCTTATTCACAGTAACTGAATTAATTTCTGTGAATGATGATGAGGGGTAACTTTCCCTGTGAGGTATGGAATTCATGTTTTTTTTGTGCAATAGATGGGAGAGGGTAAAACCCCCTGGGGGCTGCATGTTCAAAAATGAGGATCTTTGAATGCCAGCAGGCTGTAAGAGACTTAGAGGAACAAGGGGGTTACCATAACTGCTATTATTTCCAGCTGCAATGTTACTAATCAGGTTCAAGACCAACTGAGCTTCAAGCTGGGCTAGTCTCAACAGGAAAGCTTGTGTTGTTCCAAATAGCGGTGACACACCGGTGAAAACACTGCTCATCTGAGACAAACACACTGGCCTGGTATTGATTTGAGGAGCATGTGAATGTCTGTGGGAGGAAAAAGATGTAAGAATAAAAATTTCTAATATTTCTGAATCATTCAGCCCATACATTCAGCACAGAGTCATTTTTCTTTTGTTTGCCAGGATCTAGAAATGCATTCAAAAATACATTCAAATGCAATTTATATAATGCCAGGTGAAAAAAAATGTGAGATAATGAACACTTTTACAAAAATGATCTTCTTCCTCAGAATTTGTCTTGCTTTTCTTTACAAATATCTACATTCTTAAATCAAGATACCTTACTCAAAGCAAAATAACTTAAAATATTAAGTCTTGTTTACTGAAAAAATGATCAAAATTAAGTGACTTCAGGCTAAAAACAAGAAAAATACCTGTCAGTGGGGTAAGTAAATTACCTTAATTTAAAGAGAAAACAAGTAAAAAAGAAAAAAAAGAAAAAAAGTTTTCCTTTTAAATTAAGTTATTGTTCTGACCACACTGACAGATATTTTCTTTCTTGTTACTCCGTTGGCAGAGATTTTTCTTGTTTCAAGTAAAGTCACTTAATTTTAATATATATATATTTTTCTGAAAACAACACTTATGTTGTTTTTAAGGATGTATATTGATTTATTGATTTATATGCATTTTGATTTAAGGATGTTTAGATATTTGTACAGGAATAGCCTCATTAAATTATTTGTCATAATCTTTTATTATTATTTCATACAAAAATAATATTTAAAATAACTGCTTCACTTCTTATTAATATTTGAAAAACTTGTTATTTGGTGTAACTCTCAAAAACGTAATGATATTTATGCATTAATAATTTATGATATTTGTAAAAAAAAATAAAAATAAAATAATAATAATATATATATATATATATATATATATATATATATATATATATATATATATATATATATATATATATAATCTTATATATATATTTATATATATCCTTGACAAATATATTTACAAACATCTTTGAAAACAATGATTAAGATGTGTGCATGTGTATTTTTTGTTGCTATTTTTACACCACATTTTCACTAAATTTAGTCACTAAATTGAAACATTTCCTGAAAATTATATAACACTTTTTCAAAACACTTTTTTTAGTAACAACAATTACTAAAAACACACACAAAAACTTTGCACACACTTTGCACTGCTCCCTGAATCGATGCACTTATTCATTTGTGGATGTTAACTGAATCTGTAAGTCAGCTATGCTGTTTACTTCTGAATATTATATTTCATTCTGGTGCGCTTAACGTTATCGTTACTGTGTAATAGTAGCCTATGCTATTCACCAATTAAACATATCTTATTCAGTGCGTTCACAGTCTCTTTCATGGGCGTCATTTGTAGTTGCCTATTCACAAACTGTTTGCTCAAGCATAGCGTTTTCTCGGAGCTCACTGTGTGCTTTCTACCATGCACAAATAAAAAAAGTCACTGAACTTTTGCTGTGTAATTGTAACAATGAGCACTCAAACACACCAAACCAACAATTACTAAAAACACACAAAAACTGATTTTGCACGGGCATTTTTTGCACTAGTCTATCTATAAATTACAGAAACGTCTGTCTGTGTGTCTCTCTGTCTGTGTGTGTGTCTGTTATTCGCATATCTCTCGAACCGTTAGTCCGATGGATTTCAAACTTGACAGGTGTCTCGTTACGGGCACGAGTAAATGCAGTGCCAAGTTTGACATTGTTTGGATGAGAAATGCAAAAGATATCGTTAAAAATACCAGTAAAAGAAGCACTTAGAAGGTTGTGGTTTAAAAATAAACATTCTGACATTAGAGGGTTGTATCAGTCAAAGAAGCCCCAAGAAGGTTGTGGTTTAAAAATAAACATTCTGACATAAACACTCAGTCAGCTACACTGTTTACTTCTGAATATTATATTTTATTCAAGGCCATCATTTGTAGTAACCTAGCCTGCTCCCTGAATTCAATGCGTTCACAGTCTCTTTCACGGGCACCAAACCAACAGTTACTAAAAACACACACAAAAACTGATTTTGCACGGGCATTTTGCACTAGTCTATCTATAAATTACAGAAACGTCTGTCTGTCTGTCTGTCTGTGTGTCTGTATGTCTTTTATTCGCATATCTCTCGAACCGTTAGTCCAATGGATTTCAAACTTGTCAGGTGTCTCGCTACGGGCATGAGTAAGTGCAGTGCCAAGTTTGATGTTGTTTGGATTAGAAATGCAAAAGATATCGTTTAATATATCGGTCAAAGAAGCCCAAGAAGGTTGTGGTTTAAAAATAAACATTCTGACAAAACACTCTGTCAGCTACACTGTTTACTTCTGAATATTATATTTTATTCACGGCCATCATTTGTTGTAACCTATTCATAAACTGTTTGCTCAAGCGTAGAATTTTTTCAGAGTTCACTGTAGCCTGCTCCCTGAATCGTCGCACTTTTTAATTTGTGGATGTTAACTGAATCTTTAAGTCACCTATGCTGTTTACTTCTGTATATTATATCTATCTATAAATTACGGGAACGTCTTTCTCTCTCTCTGTGTGTGTGTGTGTGTGTGTTATTCACGTATCTCTCGAACCGTTAGTCTGATGGATTTCAAACTTGACAGGTGTCTTGCTACAGGCACGAGTAAGTGCAGTGCCAAGTTTGACGTTGTTTGGATTAGAAATGCAAAATATATCGTTAAATATATATTGGTAAAAGAAGCACACACTGGCTTTTACCGCTCTAGCCGCTGGCCATTCCCCCTCTCACACTGCACACTGAGTGAGCACAGCGCAGGACCAGAGACAGAGAGGGTCGAAGAAAGCAGCGGAGCTTAAAGGACAAGTTCGGTATTTTACACTTAAAGCCCTGTTTACAGATCGTTTCTGATGAAATAGAACGGTTGAGATAAAAATGTGGACACATGCTGCTGTCCCGAGAATTTTAGGTTTATTTCGCTTCTCCCCCCCCCCACCTACACAATGGCAGCCTATGGGCACTGGAACAATCCTTCCTAAAACGCATTAAACTTTCGATTACAAAGACGTGAAACTCACCAAGTGGTCAGGGGTGTTCACTGGTATGCTCACACAAAAATCGCTGCAAAAGATGCTTTCCAACAGGTTTTATCGTAGTTTTTGTCCAACTCCATTGACTTGAATTGGATGGGCTGTGTGCGGTACGGTATTACTCCGCCGCTTCTTCTTCTGCTTCTTCTGTGTATTCAATTAAATGCCAGTGGTTTGCTTGTAATTGGCAAAGGTGCATTATCGCCACCAACTGGGCTGGAGTGTTTATTATTCAAGCTCTCAACGGAAGAATCTACGGGTGTGAGACGTTTGGAAAAATAGGTCCACAGTTTTACAACGAATGGTAAAACACCTGTTGGAAAGCATCTTTTGCAGCGATTTTTTTGTGAGCATATCATTGAACACCCCTGACCACTCGGTGAGTTTCACGTCTTTGTAAACGAAAGTTTAATGCGTTTTATGAAGGATTGTTCCAGTGCCCATAGGCTGCCATTGTGTAGGTGGGGGGGAAAGCGAAATAAACCTAAAATTCTCGGGACAGCAGCATGTGTCCACATTTTAATCTTAACCGTTCTATTTCATCAGAAACGATCTGTAAACAGGGCTTTAAGTGTAAAATACCGAACTTGTCCTTTAAGTAGCGTTTTCTCGGAGTTCACTGTGTAGCCTGCTCCCTGAATCGTGTAGTTCAATTTTCCACATTTATTGTATGTCATTATCAGTATCAGTATTTGCTTTCTACCATGCACAAATAAAAATGTCACTGAACTTTTGCTGTGTAATTGTAAAAATGAGCACTCAAACACACCAAACCAACAATTACTAAAAACACACAAAAACTGATTTTGCACGGGCACTTTGCACTGCTCCCTGAATCGACGCGCTTATTCATTTGTGGATGTTAACTGAATCTGTAAGTCAGCTATGCTGTTTACTTCTGAATATTATATTTCATTCTGGTGCGCTTAACGTTATCACTACTGTGTAATAGTAGCCTATGCTATTCACCAACTAAACTTATTCAGTGCGTTCACAGTCTCTTTCATGGGCGTCATTTGTAGTTGCCTATTCACAAACTGTTTGCTCAAGCATAGCGTTTTCTCGGAGTTCACTGTGTGCTTTCTACCATGCACAAATAAAATGTCATTGAACTTTTGCTGTGTAATTGTAACAATGAGCACTCAAACACACCAAACCAACAATTACTAAAAACACACACAAAAACTGATTTTGCACGGGCACTTTGCACTAGTTATTCAAATTACATTTATTGAAAAGCTTTTCCTTTCATCTAGGCCATCAATCCATGACTGGGGCTCAACGTTTAGCTTCCAAGCAAACTGTGAAATAGTTCTCAGGTGTTAAACATGCATAAACAAATACTTTAAAGTGTGATGAATGGACGACTATTCTCCACAGAGCATGAAAGGACAACTTCATAGAGGCTTTCACTCAGGCATGTGTTCACTTCATTACGTACTGTATAATTAATAACACTGTGACAGCATGTCCTCGTAACATGAGTAAGAGGTGAAAGACATTTGTCTAGTGTAAAGTACCACACAGCAGCCATAATTTCACAGCCACCATGGCTCCCTGCATGTGTGTGTGCACTCTTCTGGACAGATTTTTGAATAATGTGTCATCCGATAAATAATTATATTTTTAAAAGAGGGGTTGACAAAACCTGGATGACGCATTTAAAAAAAAATATGTTCAAGAGAGTGCACACCTGTTCACAGTTCAAACTTGGTTTAAAGGACAACAGATAATGTACAGTCACATTCAAAAATAAGTACCTTTATCAATAATAAAAATATCGTTGATTTCCTGTGAGAAATTAGGCTACATTGTTAGATCTCAGAAATGCTTTGCCAATCATGTTAACCCATGTGAAAAAAATAAGAGATAAATTGTGTTGAATGTGCACTTAGTGTGCTTAAAATCTTAAAGGTAGGGTAGGCAATGTTTACATAAACACTTTTTGTTATAGGCTACTCTATCTATTAACATCCTGATAGCAATCAGACTACATTAATCCGGATACATTTGATAACGGTGTTTTCGTTTGAAAACGCTCTCAGTCCACTAGCGTTTTCCAAAAGTTTCTCATCCATACCTGAAATGTCGGAAAACACTAAATTCACCTTACTGCGCATGCGTAAAACCTCACGAAAGCTCAATGAGATACAGACGAAAAAATAAATAATAAAGTTATCGCGCAATTCTTCTGGCAGGATCATTTTATTTAGCAAAATATCTCACCATTCACTGATGCGTCTAGGGGCCTGTTTCAGAAAGGAGGTTCAACCAACTCTGAGTTAAAACTTGAACTCTGAGTTGACTTACCCTGAGATGGGAAACTCCGAGTTTTCGGTTACAGAACAGCTGAAATTCACTAAATGTCTGTCAGCAGCATTTTTGGCTGAGGGAATTCCTGGAGGGACTTCAGAGCCAGTCACTCCCGAAGATCCAAGGGCCTTCATTAAAATGTAAGAGGTTTACATATGTGTTATTTTTTATAGGCTATTTTTGATATTTCCATTTATTTTACTTTGGGTTAGGATTTTTGTTGGTCCCAACAGATTCTGATGGTAATATCTGTCTTTTGGAGCCTCCTGTCCCAACAGAACCCCAGGCAGTTGTAAGTAACCTATCAATACACCAGAAATTATGACAAATAGTGTTATAAAGTGTACTCGGCCAAATGCTCATCTTCACAGGACGATGGGGATAAATAGTTTCTGCTGCCACAGAGAGGCCTATCTGTAGGCCTCTACAGAGGTAATGTTAATATTATGTGTCTACACATCAAACAATCTACACATTCTGATTTTTTCACATTTTTATGTGGAGTAGCCTAGAATCAAAGTTTAAATCTAAGTATAAACAGGTATTCTTATCTCTCCCTCCGCCCCCAGAGTGTGGAAGAACAGCAGGAGGACGGTCCATCAGCTTCTGTTGCACAGATCAACACAGTTCAGTGATTTCCAGTAAACGCCACAGTTTAATTCTGTAGAATTTGTTTAGAACTACATTATGTAACTCTAATCTACTGCTGTATTTTCAGTTGCCAGTTAAGGAGTTATACAGACTTCGTCTTATTAAAAAAATAGAAAAAAACAGCAGTAAAAATAGCAATATTTTATTTATTAATAAAAGATTAATTTTATTAATAAAAATGTACTGAAAGAATGAATGAGGTGTTTAAACACCACTTCCTCTTTAAAAAAGGGGAGGAGACCGAAAGAAACTCTGGGTTTACTGAAGAAAACCTGCTCCTGACCAGGTTTCCTGACCATGGTAACTGACTCTGAGTATAAGTTACCTCTCTTTCAGAAACGGGCTTGACTTACTCTGCTTTCTCAGGTTTAACATACCTCCCATTCTGAAACAGAAAACCCAGAGTTTCCCTCATTTCAGGGTTAACATACTCAGAGTTTTCACTTAACCTCCTTTCTGAAACAGGCCCTAGGTCACACTTACTCAGTGTGTTTATGTTTGGTCCGCAACTGCTCTCAGTCATAGCCTATAGCTATTGCCGCAGGACAGCAAATGTGAGTACATTTTCTGTCATCTTTGTAGGACTGTGATATGAAGAGTGTGCAAAGTAACATTTTAACAACAGTGTGAAAGTGAATAACACATAACAGACACAATACCGGTAGCCTATAAACATGAATATCTATTGGTAGCCTACAATATGCGTCACATGACTAAACTTATGGCATTGTTTTGCAATACCTCCATTTTGACAGTCCACACTACAACGCGAAAACGGCGTTTTCAAATTGATCCACTTTGAAGAGCGTTTTCAAAAAGGTTTGTTTTCACTAATAAAAAACGCTGTCTCAGTGTGGACATCACATGAATAGTGTATCTGAGGTTAGATAACAAAGATATGCTAGAGGCATTTATGCATTCTGTTATTGGAGAATTTCTTAGATAAGCTGAACAGCATCATATAATTTAACAGAAGATCGGCATGTTCCTGAGTGCGCTCTCAGATCCACCTGGCCTATAACTGAAATACCAAGTGTAACGAGAATCAACAACCACAAGCTTGCTTTCCTAATGAAATCATTTGAGCCTTCTCACTCTGTCTCTCTCACTCATCGGTCACACATCTATTTAGGTAAATCTTATTTTTAGATGCTCATCTGATGCAGGATCACTCCCAGAAGTTAAGATTCACATAGTCAACAGATTCAATAATTCAACAACTTCCTGGGACTAACAGCAAGAGATGTAATGAAAATGCAATTGATATGATCATAATTGCACTTTTTGTTTTTGTTTTTACTGCAGTAATGGTATGTTGCTCAGCAGATGGTGCTAAGTTAATAAGCTAATCTGATTTACAACTCCTGGATAGATATTCATCATGCTGTCTTCATTCCTGGAAGGTGGGGACATGTGAACAGCCCATGCTGGTCAGTCAAGGGCAACCCAAAACTAAGCATAAATACCTCTGAAGCACAACTTAGCACAATACCTTTGCTCTGTATTACTAGGATATAGGCTTTTAGTATATTCTGAAACTAGACCAGAAGTATCTATGTTGTTAACTCGTAGATATGTTAATGACCCAGCACCTCGAAAAGGCCAAACGTACTGAATTACAGAAGCCTCGCTTGAAAAACGCTGGTCTCTGTTACATCTAAATGCAACAACTGTAGAGGTGGGGGGAATCCTGTCTCTCTGGTACATGACGCCCTCAAAGAGGTTACCCAGATCAGTATAACCTCTGAGGTCTGTGCTTGAATATTTGAGCTATGTACCCCACGAGGAACTGTATTGGACAAGGTCAGACAGAGGAATCCTGCTTCACCCATACATTTCAACACGCCCCGCCACTATGCTAATGGTCTAAAATGTTTTGTCCAAAAATGCACTCAATAAAAAAAAGATATAATTGTTTATATTGTGGAATTAACCTTAATTGGCATAACCCAGGAATTGAAAGCAAATATCATATTATCCAGTTGAATATAAAGTATGTGGTAAACAAACTAAAAGTATTTTTTTGCAATGTGGGAATAAAACTAAAGACTTAACAGCCTGTTGTTAGCCCGTGGACAACAAGAGACAGCAAGATAACATGAATGCGACTTTGACTTGGGGACAAATTCAAGACCTTGACACACTTGTCCTATTTAAGTTCATAATGGATGTTAAAAATGGAATGCAACAGGTGACAAGATGTTTTCTGGGCATCAAAACAGATCACGTCATACATTTCTGTGCTTGTGATTAGTGACTTTTGACTGATGGCCTCTTATACTAGGTGTTGTATGTGAATTTTTTTTAGGACTGATTTTCATTTGAAAGTAAACAAATATATATTAAACAAACAAACAAAACCAAACTATTATTATGCATAATAATGCTATTTTTTTTCAGGTAAATGTATCTTGCTATCTGACTGCCACTGTTCTAACTAGCGATACATTTGCATAAGGAAAAGTTATGTATCAATGGATGTATTAACACCCATGTAATTAAAAAAGAAAAGAAAAAGATACATATATATATATATATATATTATATATATATATATATATATATATATATAGTAAATTTGAGGCAAAAAAAATCAATTTCGAGAAATAAAGTCATAAATATGAGATACAAAAGGGAGATATAAAGTTATCCCTACTCACATGTTGGCTTTAGCTATAGTTGAGCTGGAGGTTGTTTTCCTTTGGATTGAATTCTTCATTATTGGGTCAATCTTTAAACTTCAGATTTTTTAAACTGTTCCTCTTGATTAAGTATCATAGCACTTAAACACTAAAAACTACAAAGTACATCCAGATTATTGACTCCCAGAGCAAAATGTCTTTTGTCGCCTTCTGTAAATCTTATCCCACTCTTCACATGGCCAGACACACACTGTAACACATTCTTTTTCTCAGTATGTTTTCATCCCCC
The DNA here is from genome assembly GCF_949319135.1 of Squalius cephalus. Classification (NCBI taxonomy): domain Eukaryota; kingdom Metazoa; phylum Chordata; class Actinopteri; order Cypriniformes; family Leuciscidae; genus Squalius; species Squalius cephalus. Next base: position 25,957,243 of record NC_137123.1, read on the forward strand.
TGACCCTGCTCGCCCTGCCAACACCACCCCCTACCATTTCCTTCTGAGCACCTCTGCAGTCACACACTCTCTCTTACACACTTGATTATATTAACAATATTAAGTACACAATAAAACGACTAATGATCATCACTGTATTTTTAAGGATCAAGCACCAAAGTGTGGTTTAGCATGAATGACTTGTTTGTCTGTTTCACCCATTATTCTTATTCATTATTCTAATATCTATCAAATTGATAGTGGTTATCATCCCTATTCAGGATAGAATAAACAACTGTTGTATTGCCGTTCTTATACAAGGATGTTTTGCTTCTGCTTTGTGATCACAGGACTGAATAAAACAACTTCATTAAGGCTTTTAGTTCAAAAGCACGCACATTTTGAAAAATATTAATACTTACGCCACCTTTTTTGAAAGAAAATATTTTTTTTCTATTTATTTTCCTCTAAATCTGACAAGTTTTAAGTGCTCTCTCCTGTATCACTATACTGTTACTATACTGTTATCCTTTTGTAATGGATGAAGGCCAGTAAGAACTGTGGGTGTAAACGTCACTCCCCTGGCCTCAAAAATGCAACCGATCCTACTCAACCCACTCCGAGCTGGATTTGAACCGAAGTCCCCTGGCCGCAAGGCGTCTTTGTTAGCACACCTGCCTTCCACGCCTGAGACCCCAGTTCGAATCCCGCTTGGAGTGTGTCAAGTAGGACTGAGTAGGACTTTATTAGCACGCCCGCCTTCCACGCTGGAGACCCCAGTTCAAATCCCTCTTGGAGCGGGTCGAGTAGGACTGCTCAGCCTACATTTGGTGCCATTGACCCTGATGGGAGTGAGGTTAAGAGGGGTGAGTCTAATGGAAGTAGGCCAGTAAGAGCTGTTTGTGTAAACTGCACTCCCCTGGCCTCAAATGCAAATTTGCACGCCAGCCTTCCACGCTGGAGACACCGGTTCAAATCCTGCTCGGAGCAGGTTGAGAAGAACCGGTTGCACTTTCAGCCAGAGCAAGACTGGAACAGAAAACTGGAGTAATGATGTAATTGATGACATGTATCAAAAAAAAAAGAGTAGTATATCAGAATTAACAGTATAGGCAAAAACATTTTGGATGACCTGCTAAGTCTAGTGAGATTCTGAAGTGCGTTTCTGATGAACACTTTACTATCTCATGAGGCATAGTGGTAATAGGAGAGACATTTTAAAACACTGTCAAGTGAAACAACTGACACTGTAGGTCACATGACAATGACAAAATGACAAATGTAATGCGTCCTGGTTGCATTCATACTATAGAGAACAAACTTTTTTAACGGTTAAAGGTAAGCTAAACTAAGTTTAATTTATGAAAACTGTCTGCCTGTCTAATTAATTTATGGAAAAATGTCTACCAGTATGATAACATGTTTATGGGTGACCCTCTCCGAAAAAAGTACACCTACAGCAAATATCAATTATACTTCTGTAAATTCAGACTAAATGTCAAAATACAGGACCATCATTTTTTTATTCAAATATTGCACCTTTTCATAATATGCTGTTGCAAATATCAATTATTCATAAGCAAACGTCAATCCTATGCAAACACAATATGCATGAGCACAGACATTATCTTATGAACGGATAAAATAAAGTCAGACACTTTTGGTGGCTCGTCGTTGTTGGGATCAAATGAAACAATTCTTTCGTGTATTTTTTGCATGCTGTTTCATCAACCAAGGTATGACATTTCACACAATCTAATAGTGGCAAAATATTTGCAAAGTCTGATCCAGAAATCAGTCCTTTTTAGAAATTATGGTAACACTTTATTTTGATAGTCCACTTTAGACATTCTACTAACTATAAGTAACTTTGCAACTATATGTCAACTACCAGTTATTACAGTATATGGAGACTGTCAGCTTATTATCTGCTAACACTTTATTTTGATGGTCCCCCAACAGACATTCTACTGGCTATAAGTAACTTTGCAATTACATGTCAACTTATTCCACTAACCCGAACAATCTAATCCTCTAATGAGAGTTAGATGATATAGTTGCAAATTAATGAGTTAGTTGACATGTAGTTGCAAAGTTAATTATAGTATGGATTATCAAAATAAAGTGTAACAAAAATAATACAGTTAGTACTTTCTTTTAATTTGTATTAACTTTGCTTATATTTTTGAAAATCATAAAGAATAATAAAACAAATGACTATCTACTTAATTTCTGCTTCCCCAGATTATTAGAAGCATGTGCAATTCATCCTTTCAAAGCAACAATTCATTCTCAGTGAATAATGAAGCTCAACAGTGGAACTGCATTTGTCAAGAACAATTGGGCAGTCTTATCATTTCTACCATTGCAGCATTTTTCTTATTTTTGGGAATGCCGATCAATTGCTGGTCCCTCTGGGTGTTTCTTAAGATCATGAAGCCCAACTTTGTGTTTTCACTGAACCTTACTGTACTGGAGCTGTTTTATTGTTTTCTTTGCTTTATACAATTAATCCTTGCCTACAATGGTTTAATCCCAAACTATCAGTTGGTTATATTTTTTGTTGGTCTCAGCTGGACTGTCAGACCTCTTCTCCAGATCTGCATGTGCACTGAACATTACCTGGCAGTGATTCAACCACTGACATTCCTGAGATATAAGGGCATCCAGTGGAGGATTGCATTGGCAGTGGCAGCTTGGCTGATTGGAGTGGGAAACGCCTTAAGGCTCATTTTATTTAAAACAGACTTTTTTCCAGATGATGTATTCTTTATTCTTTTTTGCATTGCTGTGATAATAATCACCTTTTGCTGCGTCTCTGTCCTTCGTGCCCTAAAGCGTACAGGACCAGGACAACAAAAGAATGTAGAGATGACAGAGAAAGACAGATACAATAAAACTGACAGAGGCAGAGCTGTTGAGAACCAGCAGAAAAGGAAGGCCTTCAGAATCATCTCTAATATTTTAGTGTCTATTTTGATTTGTTACATCCCTCAGGTAGTAGCTTATATTATGCTCAAAGCTAAAGTCAGAAATCAGTTTTACATATGTACAGCTCTTCCAATTATTATGTCTGTCACTATGATTACTGTACCACTTTCACCACTAGTCAGGATGTACAGTGAAGGCCACCTGAAACACATCATGTGTTTTTTTTTAGGCTTAGAGAACAAATAAAAAGCAAATATGACACTGAAAAACAGATATATCAGAGCTTCATTTTTACAATTCTTTTTTATTTTTAGATTTTTTTAAAAAGGAAAGGGATGTGACAATATACCTGCTGGTGATAAATATAATGCAATGCGGTTACTTATCTGATTGCTTCAAATATTGTATAATAAACTGAGTTTTAAGCTTATAGTCAAGGAGTATTAAAGAGTAAACAAATAACATTTATTACATCTTAGTCAGGATAGTCAATACAATGAAGCACATATCTGAAATGCATGTGACAACTAAAGGAAAATAAAACTATTTTGAAAAAAACTATTTGTATTTTGAGTGTACAATGTCTGTATTGAATACCTGCTAGAGATAAATGTAATGCAATTTGTTGGTTTCACTCATTGATCAGCTAAAATATATAAAATATAGCTACTTTTCCAATCAAATTCACTTGTATGTTTATCTACATGGAAAAATAGTAAATGCATACTATTTGTGTCTTTTTATAATGCACCCTTTTTAAAGCATAGGTTTGACAAAATAACTTATTTTTGTCCTTAACATATTTGTTTATCATGTTTTACTATGGAAATAATTCATGAAGTATATTTACATATAGGCCTAACTGAAACAACAACTGAAAATAGTCATACATTTTTTTTGTCAATGATATTTGTGTGATATACACAAATGAAATCTGAGCAATTTCTGTCGCTTCACTATCTACACAAATAGCACGTTGACGCATCAAAAAGTTCATAAAGACATTGTAAAATTAATTCATATATGAATTGAGCACTTTAGTCCAAATTTTCTGAAGAGACACAGTTGCTTTATATGATAAACAGATTTAGGCTTTTATTCAAATATAAACATTCAGTAAGGCACACATCAGATCTGGTAAACGGAAGCTCAAGCATGTTCGCTTGACGTGCGAGAAAAAATGAGGTTCATTCTCTGTGTTACACAGCACATTTGAGCTTCTGTTTATGTTTGCTGATCAATGTTTAAATGTGAATGCCTAAATTCAATGTGTTCATCATACAAAGCGATTAAGTCTCCTCAGAAAATTCGGACTAAACTGCTCAATTTCATAGAGATTCGTTTTACGATCTCTTTATTAACTTTTTGAAGCGTCAAAGTCATAGTTGTGTAGCTGTCAATTGTCACAATTCTGTTCTGTCTGAGTGTTTTTTGTCACTGGTCACATGTCTTCCTTTGTTCTGTTTTCCCGCCACTCCTTGGTTTCCATGGTTACCCTCATTAGTTCATTTGTATCACCTGGTTCCTCGTTAGTCTTGTCAGCTGTGTCTTGTTTCCCTGATCTGTTCTCCCCTGTATTTAAGCCCTGAGTGTTTCAGTCTTCACTTGTCGGTCAATGTTTATGTTAGGTTCTATCTATGTTCTGCACACTCGCTCCCTGTTCTTTGTATTTGTCATTATTGAGAATTAAAACCTTGGATTCTGCATCTTCGTGTTCGCCTCCTACTTCATCCACCCAGGAAGCCTGACAGATTGACCGACCACAATATGAGCTGGGAGCTCGCTGGACAGATCGCGGCTTTGGCTCGGGATAGCCGCGATCTGTTCCAATTCACCTGGGGGTTTGTTCCTCTTGCTACCTCCTGCTCGCTGGATGACGAGACGATCAAGGCGTGTTACCGGCTTGGGGCCAAGGAGGTCGACCCGAGGGAGCTTCCAGATCTCTCCAGTCAGGACTGGAGAGAGGCACTCTCCAGTTGTCTGGAGAGAGGCACTCTCCAGTTGTCTGGAGAGCTTCCTTCCGTGGCACGCCATGTCACCGTCTGCACTTCACGTCTGTCCAGTCGAGCCTGCACTTCACGCCAGTCCAGCCGAGCCTGCACTTCACGCCAGTCCAGCCGAGCCTGCACTTCACGCCAGTCCAGCCGAACCTGCACTTCACGCCAGTCCAGCCGAGCCTGCACTTCACGCCAGTCCAGCCGAGTCTGCACGTCACGCCAGATCTGCCGAAGCCAAGGCAGTATGCGTCATGCCCGCCGCCCCTGAGACTGTGAGCGTCATGCCCGTCAAGCCAGAGACTTTCCGCCCAGTATCTCCTGTTCCTGTCCTCAGCCAGAGTCCGGACGAGAAGGACTTAATTGACCTTTTTTCAGAGCTTCCTTCGCCGCTGGTCCCGTCCAGCTCAAAGCCCTCTTCATCGCTGGTTCCGCCCAGCTCAGAGCCCTCTTCGCCGCTGGTTCCGCCCAGCTCAGAGCCCTCTTCGCCGCTGGTTCCGCCCAGCTCAGAGCCCTCTTTATCGCTGGTCCTGTCCAGTTCAGAGCCCTCTTCGCCGCTGGTTCCGTCCAGCTCAGAGCCCTCTTCATCGCTGGTTCCGCCCAGCTCAAAGCCCTCTTCATCGCTGGTCCTGTCCAGCTCAGAGCCCTCTTCATCGCTGGTCCTGTCCAGCTCAGAGCCCTCTTCATCGCTGGTCCTGCCCAGCTCAGAGCCCTCTTCGCCGCTGGTCCTGCCCAGCTCAGAGCCCTCTTCGCCGCTGGTCCTGCCCAGCTCAGAGCCCTCTTTGCCGCTGGTCCTGCGCAGCTCAAAGCCCTCTTCACCGCTGGTCCCGTCCAGCCCAGAGCCTTCGCTGCTGGTCCCGTCCAGCTCAGAGCCTTCTTCACCGCTGGTCCCGTCCAGCCCAGAGCCTTCTTCACCGCTGGTCCCGTCCAGCCCAGAGCCTTCACCGCTGGTCCCGTCCAGCCCAGAGCCTTCTTCACCGCTGGTCCCGTCCAGCCCAGAGCCTTCTTCACCGCTGGTCCCGTCCAGCCCAGAGCCTTCTTCACCGCTGGTCCCGTCCAGCCCAGAGCCTTCACCGCTGGTCCCGTCCAGCCCAGAGCCTTCTTCACCGCTGGTCCAGCCCAGAGCCTTCTTCACCGCTGGTCCCGTCCAGCACAGAGCCTTCTTCACCGCTGGTTCCGTCCAGCACAGAGCCTTCACCGCTGGTTCCGTCCAGCACAGAGCCTTCACCACTGGTTCCGTCCAGCACAGAACCTTCACCGCTGGATCCGCCCAGCACAAAGCCCTCATCGCTGGATCTGCCCAGCACAGAGCCCTCATCGCTGGATCTGCCCAGCACAGAGCCCTTATCGCTGGATCTGCCCAGCACCGAGCCCTCTTCACGGTCCCCATCAGCCCGGTCAGAGACTGTTTATAACCATCCTTCTCTGGTACCCGGGACTTTCCCCAAGTATTTTTTTTGGGGGGGCCAAAGGCCTCCATCCTGGCCACTCGAGGGACCACGGCCACCCGAAGGGGGCTCACCGCCGTGGTCGCCTGAGGGGACATCACCGCCCTGGCCACCCGAAGGGTCCGCACCGCCGTGGCTGCCCAAAGGGTCCTCACCGCCGTGGCCGCCCGACGGGTCCTCACCGCCGTGGCCGCCCGAAGGGTCCTCACCGCCGTGGCCGCCCGAAGGGTCCTCTCCGCCGTGGCCACCCGAAGGGTCCTTTCCGCCGTGGCCGCCCGAAGGGTCCTCACCGCCGTGGCCACCCGAAGGGTCTTCTCCACCGTGGCCACACCCACAGTCTGCTCCGCCCTGGAGGCTTCCTGCCTTGTCTCCCTTGCCTTGTCTTCCCCGTCAGCCTCCAGGGCGCCCACCCTCCCACCCCACCCCTTTGGTCTTTCTACGGCGCGAGGACGCGCCTACCGGGAGGGGGGAGTTATGTCACAATTCTGTTCTGTCTGAGTGTTTTTTGTCACTGGTCACATGTCTTCCTTTGTTCTGTTTTCCCGCCACTCCTTGGTTTCCATGGTTACCCTCATTAGTTCATTTGTATCACCTGGTTCCTCGTTAGTCTTGTCAGCTGTGTCTTGTTTCCCTGATCTGTTCTCCCCTGTATTTAAGCCCTGAGTGTTTCAGTCTTCACTTGTCGGTCAATGTTTATGTTAGGTTCTATCTATGTTCTGCGCACTCGCTCCCTGTTCTTTGTATTTGTGATTATTGAGAATTAAAACCTTGGATTCTGCATCTTCGTGTTCGCCTCCTACTTCATCCACCCAGGAAGCCTGACATCAATAAAGGGACAGATAGATTTTATTACAAATATCTTCATTTGCTTTCCGAAGAAAGTCTTATGGTTTGGAACGGCATGAGGGTGAGTAATAGCCTGACTACGTCAGACTTCGTACTTCCGCTCAATTTCAGTTCGCTTCTGTACTCAGTCTGAGATACCGACCGTTTTCCCCATTTTCCTCCGGCCTCAAAACAGCCGGCCAATCAACGAACAGAGGGCGGGCTGACAGCCGTGACATAGACTCTGATTGTACCGTGGATGCGCAGATTTACTTCACAAAATCTGCAAAAGTCGTTCACAGCCATGTTCACTCCGGTATTTCGCTAGATGGTTTTGTTTTCGCATCATACATGTGTTTACAGTGGAAGTTAGATGTGACTGAGCATGCGCATAACACACGCCATAATTATGTTATGTGATTGGCTTACGGGTAACCAATGATTTTAAACTTCAGACAAGGCTAGGTGAGTAAATGATGGATTGAAATTTTTGGGTGAACAAACCCTTTAACTTCTACCTGAAAAATTAATTGTAAACTGCTGCAATCGTATCAGTCGAATTTACAAATGCATTATTAGGTGGTATTTGGAAACTGTGCCATTGAATAGAATCAACTCCAAAGAATGATTCGTTCACAACTCAGACAATATTGGGTCTTGATTTCTCCACTTCAAAAATGAATGCCATGTTTTTCTGAAATGTCAGTCTATGGCTGCGTTCGAAACCGCATACTCAATGAGTAGGTACTTAATTTCAATGAGTACTTACTTAACGAGATTTGGCTATAAAGTACCTACTCTTTTAGCGCTCGTTGAGTATGAATGAGAACCGGACATCTGCCATGTTGACGTTATCATGTGACCTACGACGCGTTATCACAAGCGCAACAACTTAAAAGATTTGAACGACACGTTTAATTCATCTGTCTGTAAATATTATGATATTGATTAAACTTGCTCATTTTGTGGTCTTTTTAAAGAAACTGCTGCCCATTTATTGTGTGAGTAGGCCTACATTTAGGGTTGATTTAAGTTCTTATATTTAACCCTACTAATGTGACCCACCGTTTTATCCTTAAAGGGGGGGTGAAATGCTCATTTTCACTCAATCTCCTGTTAATCTTGAGTACCTATAGAGTAGTATTGCATCCTTCATATCTCCAAAACGTCTTTAGTTTTATTATATTTATATGTTAAAGATTGGCTGTACCGAGTCTTTCCGGAAAAAAACGAGCGGCTGGGGGCGGGCCGTGTGGGCGGTGTGCTATAGCTGTGCTAACTGATCTAACAACAACACAGAGAGACATTTGAAGTAGTTTACTCACCGTGACTGCTCGATCCTTAAGCATTAGACGATCTGCAAATAAGTCGATCTGGGCTTTGTTTATAAAACAATCATCGTCGAAATGCAGGGATTAGGGAACAAAGAGTCGTGCACAACCTCCGTTGATGCTTCGAAAAAACAAACTCCATCCACTATTCCCTTAACGCCGGGTTCTTTGGGAATCTGTGCAGGGTTGTCTTGCCCTGCCAACCAAAAACCCACTTCTTTGGTGACATTGACTTCCCTAAAAGCCGAGCATAGCGCTTTGAGGTAACGTACTGCTTTCGCTCTCTTCTCTCTCTGGTCTGCGAGTGCGCGCGCGGCCGCGGAGAAGTGCTCTTAGGACCCATATAAGGAAATTCCGCTCTATCTTACGTAAGACAGAGCCATACTCGAAAAAAACTTTCCGAAACTTGTGACAAACCGGAAGGAGTATTTTTGGAACAAAAATACTCCTTCAAACGTACAACTTAACTTTTGAAACTTTGTCCATGTTTAGCATGGGAATCCAACTCTTTAACAGTGTAAAAAACTCAGTATGCATGAAACAGCAATTCACCCCCCCTTTAACGATATTTATTTTTATTACGAAATCCCAAAATTGTCATCTCTTGAATATGTTGTTAATTTCTTTAGGCTATTTTATATCCAAACATTTTCATCCATAAGCAAAAGTGGCTTACTGCTTTGTTTTCCTCTTTTTCTTGTTAAATTTAACTCTCGTTTCATCCCTCAGGCCTATAAATAACAGAAAATGCATTTTTTTAAATGTATTATATAATTAATCATTTAAGAAAATATATATTGATATTCAACCTTATAGGTTTTTTCCTGTGTATAAAATCTCATAATATGTTTGCAAACCCATGATATATATATATATATATATATATATATATATATATATATATATATATATATATATAAAAATACATACATACATATACATACATACATTTACCTCACATTTACTCGACAGCCCTACCTAGAACGGTTTTCCTCAGCGTTTGTAATGTCTGCACAAAGGGAGATTCACCTTTGGAGAAAACTGTTGATTTTATACTCGAAAAATTTAAGTATCATTATTAAAAATTAATATTACCCCAGAATGAATTGCATTGCTATCCCAGCCCAAAACATACAATAATAACAACGATAAATGCTGATCAATTAATTATATTACTTTTTACTGTAAATTATATAATTCAATAAAACAAACAAAATGTCATGTATGTCATATGAAATAGCTATGCATGAATACACTCTAGATGTGTATATAGTGAACATCTACATTTTCATTCAAACAATAAATAAAGCATTAATTAATTGTATTTTATTTACTGACAACAATGAGAAATATTAATAAATTAGTAAAAGAATGAATCAAAGTCACCATCACACAATAAACAAATGCATATACAAGTCAACACATGAAACAAAGCTTTATTCAAACTACAATCATGTATGTAGACTACAGGCGCTGAACCCCACATCCTTCTGCCATCTCAACACAGCGGTTCCCATTCTGCGGCTTTATTCTGATGAATCAGCTGACCGCCAGAGGTGAGCCGTTCCTTCGTGCCTGAGGTTGTTGCGTGATGTGTTGTGCTTCACAATCTGAGGCAATAAGGGCAGGTGGAGTGATGGTGGGTCTCATGAGGGCAGGTGGAGGGTCTCGTAAGGGCTGGTGGAGTGATGGAGGGACTCGTCCATGGCACCATGCAGGGTTCAGCTCTGGGCTCTTCATCCTCAGTGCTCACACCAGTCTGCTGACATTTCAGATCCTACAAAATACACAAACATAACACAAAAGCAGTCATTTTAACAGCACAATGTCATTTGATTTCAGTATTATTTAGAAGACAAAAACGCTTTTTTCCACAAATGCCGCCATCATCATCTTCCCTTGCAGGTCCTGCTCCACCACAAAAGCTGTGCAGCAAATGCATAGAAATCAAGAATCAGAAAAGTGCTGTAATAGCTCTGTTTGAAATTACAATAATTAAAATAAACTACAACTTAATATTTAAATAGTTGTTGTTATTCATTTCTGTAATGTCACAAAGCCTTTGATGGCAGCATTCAGCTTCATGAGCCACTCTCCACCGGATAAACACATCTGTTCATCTGTCCCTGTAACATCCAGACCAGGGCCCGTATCCCTAAAGATTCTGAGAATCCTCTCAGAGAGCTCCTAACTTAACCTAAAAATTCCTTGCCAGGAGTTTTAGCTTAGAAGTGATTCCAGAACATTTTCAGTGAACTCTGAGCAAGGAATGGCTGGAAAATCCTATCTTAGTGAGGAGGTGTGGTTGACCCCGTTGCTAGGTATGAGTCATCATTTCAAAAGCCGTGATTGGTTGATCCTACAAGTTTGATGAAAATGAACTTTTGGTGATAATGAGCAAAGGATGTACCCTCAAATCAATAAACATAATTATACACTCTAATCTTATGCAGACTGTAATTGTAAATAATATTTCACATTCAAGAAAATATCTGGAAATGAATAGCAAGCTGTAGGGGTTATAGCCTAACATTAGAATCTAAAATATGTGAAAACTTAAGCTCATTACACCCTGTTCAAATAATAATTCGTGTCTTATTTGCTCATATTAATATCCTAGCTGGCATATTTTGTACTTTCACTCCCATATGGACCCCATTGAAAACAAGATGGCCTATCTCAAGGGGCTGTCCTTAATGAAGTAGAAATTGCAACGTTACAACTCAGTGTGGTCTTAACGAGGGTAACACGGCTCAGCTTTTATCAATGTCTGTGATTGCTGGCTGGTCTATTTATGAAGGCTTGTTAACAAATATCCTACAAACACATTTTGTGCAGCTGCTTAGGGGAACTCCTAAGCCACTAAAAGTCCTCTTCCCTGCTCTTAGCAGATCTCGCCTTAGGAGCCCTTTTAAGCGCTAGGAATCTTGAGGAATAGCTTTTATATTAACTGGGATTTTCGTGTCACTTTTAGGGGAAATTCTAAGAAAACGTCATGACTCTGAGAATTTTCTTAGAATTTGGCCGCTAGGAGCCACTTTTTGCACAAAAATTCTTTAGGGATACGGGCCCAGACTCACATTACCTCTGTGATTTATGAACTCAACACTACATTTACATGTTGAGGTTGTTTTAACTTTTTATCCAACATAAATGTTCCTTAATTTATCAACAGTACTAATGGACAAATAAAATAGATAACTTATGTTTAGTTACTTTATAGATTTGTTCTACATAATAGCACACATCACTCAGATGCCTATTTCATATAGTAATCTGCAATTCTTATAGAAGAGTTTCTTGCCAGATATTAAATAGACATTTAGTAATTGTATTTAAGATGTATACGGTTTAAAATGTATGCAAATCCACTTTGGAGACGTATGTGTCCTTACTGGAGCTTCTCTGTTAGCTATACATAATAAAATGTGATTTACAGCAAAATCACACATATATAGCGTCTTTAGGCTACATCTTCAACAATTCAACAGTTTACTGTACAGTAGTTCAACACGCGATCATTTGATTTGTAATACTCACATTTGAAAACAGTCTCGTCCGTCATCCTTTCCGTCACGTTCGAGTATGACCTATCCTTTTTCTTCTTTTTTATGACGTATCCTCTCGCGTGGCCTCCTGGGATAGAAGAGTATCCATCGTTGAACACTCAAAAATCTGGGCGGAAGCGAGTAAGCCATCCGGGAACTTCTCGCCTACTCTTTTATGAATGCTGATGTTTCGAACGTACTGCTTCCTTCACGTACTGTTTTCGCCTACTATATAGTAGGAGAGTAGGCATATTCGAACGCACTTAAGTCCGAATCTCGCGATAATTAGTACGTCACCCAGGTAATTCTCGCCTACTCTTTTGGATTCGTACATACTTTTTCGCTCGCCTACTCTTTTTCCCATACTAAATAGTAGGGAAGTATGCGGTTTCGAACGCAGCCTATATCAAAACACACAAATGAAATAACTAAAACCTGTGACCGGCGGGCCCAATTGTTCATGTCTCTTGTATCACACCAATCTCTCTTGTTTCAAACAAACACAGATGCCATTATTGATTGAAGTGAAATTGACCTCAGAGGACCTCAAAATTAAAATTAGGCTACTGTATTGTTGCAGTGTTTGTCTTGTTGCCAGGCCGATTGATTTAGACATTATAATGGACTTAAAGCAGAAGCTTTAAGATAATAGACACATATGATTACCACATAGCCTATTATTCATAAATCAATATTTCATGTCCATGTATGCATTTATTTATTTTGCAATAGCCACGTGATAAGCAGACAGGTTGAATGTACATTATCCCTCACATAGTGAGACTTGGAGGGCCAAGCCTATTGCACTACATAGACCTAAAATACATTACAATTTTGTTTATTATTTTTATTGAAATATTGTATTGTATGGTAAAAATTCAGTCACACTCTCTCTCTCTCTCTCTCAAATACACAGGCACATGCACCAAACATGCAGACACAAAAGTTCAAGTGATTCCTTGCAATGCCATGTTCAACAAATATAAATTAAAACAGTAGGTTTATTAGTATCCTGTTTATTATACTTTTTATATAGCCAATATAGTGTAGGAGGATTCACAACAATCTTCACTGATTTTGCATTCCATCAGTGAAGCAGAATGTGAAGGCTAAATTAGCAGAGCAATATCACAGCTGTACATAATATATTGCAATCCACACAATATAATTGGAGACATATCAGAGTTCAAAAGAGGACGAATTGTTGGTGCACGTCTCGCTGGCTCAACTTTGTGGTGTATCAAGAACTATGGTATCCAGGGTAATGTCGGCATACCACCACATAAGACAAACAACATCCAACAGGAATAACTATCGACGCAAGCTGTCTGAAATTGATGTCCAAAACCAATCATTTCCACCAAAACTCTTAGTCGGGAGCTTCACAGAGTCAATATTAATGGTCGGGCTGCTATAGTCAAAACTTTGGTCACTTGTACCAGTGACAAATATCAGTTTCAATAGTGCCTACACTGCAAATCTTGGGCTGTGGACAATGTGAAACATGTATTGTTCTCTGATGAGTCCAACTTAACTATCTTTCCCACATCCATGGGAGTTACAGAGTGTAGAAGCACCAAAGAAGCTGAACACCCAGACTGTTGCTGCCCAGAGTAAAGCACGGGTGGATCAGTGATGGCTTGGGCTGAAATATCTTGGTATTCTCTACTGTGCTTGATGTGCGTGTCACTGCCAAGGACTACTCATCCATTCTGGAGGACCATGTGCACCTGATGGTTCAAACATTGTACCCTGAAGTGTGTGCCGTGTATCAGCATGACAATGCACTAATACACACAAAAAGACTTGTGACTGAATGGTTTGATGAACATGAAAGTAAAGTTCATGCAAGTCCTGCACAGTCACCAGATCTAAATATGTTTGAGCAACTTTGGGGTGTTTTGGAGGAGCAAGTCAGAAAACGTTTTCCTCCACCAGCATCACATAGTGACCTGTCCACTGTTCTGGAAGTGGTCTCAAAATCCCTCTGGCTGCTGTGTAGGACTTGTATCTATCATTTCCAAGATTAATTGATGCTGTATTGGCCACAAAAGGAGGTCCTTCACCATACTAACAAATTATTGTGGTCTAAAACCAGGGCCCGTATCCCTAAAGATTCTGAGAATCCTCTCAGAGAGCTCCTAACTTAACCTAAAAATTCCTTGCCAGGAGTTTTAGCTTAGAAGTGATTCCAGAACATTTTCAGTGAACTCTGAGCAAGGATGGAAAATCCTATCTTAGTGAGGAGGTGTGGTTGACCCCGTTGCTAGGTATGAGTCATCATTTCAAAAGCCGTGATTGGTTGATCCTACAAGTTTGATGAAAATGAACTTTTGGTGATAATGAGCAAAGGATGTACCCTCAAATCAATAAACATAATTATACACTCTAATCTTATGCAGACTGTAATTGTAAATAATATTTCACATTCAAGAAAATATCTGGAAAATGAATAGTAAGCTCTAGGGGTTATAGCCTAACATTAGAATCTAAAAACTTAAGCTCATTACACCCTGTTCAAATAATGATTTGTGTCTTATTTGCTCATATTAATATCCTAGCTGGCATATTTTGTACTTTCACTCCCATATGGACCCCATTGAAAACAAGATGGCCTATCTCAAGGGGCTGTCCTTAATGAAGTAGAAATTGCAACGTTACAACTCAGTGTGGTCTTAACGAGGGTTTTGTGCCCCATTTTGTGCAGCTGCTTAGGGGAACTCCTAAGCCACTAAAAGTCCTCTTCCCTGCTCTTAGCAGATCTCGCCTTAGGAGCCCTTTTAAGCGCTAGGAATCTTGAGGAATAGCTTTTATATTAACTGGGATTTTCGTGTCACTTTTAGGGGAAATTCTAAGAAAACGTCATGACTCTGAGAATTTTCTTAGAATTTGGGTGCTAGGAGCCACTTTTTGCACAAAAATTCTTTAGGGATACGGGCCCAGGTGTTTCAGCTTCATTGTCCAACCCCTATACAGTATACCATATTATTGTCACATATATAAATGATCAAATTTTTCTAGCAGGTGTTGAATATACAGATTCTACTCTCTCAAATATTACTATTATATTCATAATGTCACATCATTTTGCTGTTTTGAAATCTAAAATGTAATAATCATTGAAGCTCTTAGATATTTCTTTTTTTCAAATTGTCTTATTTGCTTTTTATTTGTCCTCTAAGCTTTGATATACACATTATGTGCTTCAGATGGCCTTCACAATACATCCTGAATAATGGTGACATTATTACAGTAATCACAGAGATGGACAGACATAACGGGAAAATGTTACACAAATATGTCTCCTTATCGATATTAGCTATGATCGTAAAATAAGCTACTACGTGAGGTAAATAACAAACCAGGATAGACACTAAAATATGAGAGATGATTCTGAAGGCCTTCCTTTTCTGCTGGTTCTCAACAGCTCTGCCTCTGTCAGTTTTATTGTGTCTGTGTTTCTCTGTCGTCTCTTCATTCTCGCGATTGCCTGGTCCTGGACGCTTCAGAGCGCAAAGGACAGAGATGCAGCAAAAAGAGGCTATTATTACTGCAATCCAGAAAACCAAAAAGAATATATGATCTGGAAAAAAGTTATTTCCAGAGAAAATGAACCTCAAGCTGTTGCCCACTCCAATCAGCCAAGCTGCCGCTGCCAATGCAATCCTGCACTGGATGCTCTTATATCTCAGGAATGTTATTGGTTGAATCACTGCCAGGTAATGTTCAATGCACATGCAGATCTGGAGAAGAGGTCTGACAGTCCAGCAGAGACCAATTAAAAACAAAGCAAATTTATAGCTTGCCACTGAGAGATTATTAGTATCAATTAAGTCTACAAAGCTTTGAAAACAAAGCACTAGCTCCACTATAGTGACATTCAGTGGAAACACCAAGTTGGGGTTGACATTCCCATGGAGAAACAACCAGAAGGACCAGCAATAAATCGGTGTTCCCAAAAATAAGGATAATGCTGTAATGATAATAATGATACGAGTGCCAAAATATCCCTGACAATGGCAGTACATGAACCACTTTGGAGTCTCATCGAACATGGAGGTTGAATTGTCGATTTGTTCAGATGAATTACACATGGTTGTACAGAGCTGGGAAAAACAAAAATGAATGAGTTAGTTAAGCAAATTAAGTTCAAATGAACAGAACAACACATAATAGTAAGACTTGACAAAAGGTTGATATCAAATCTTGCATTTGGTGTGTGTGTTTTTAACACTTAAGTCAATAGAATTAAAAATTATTGAAAGAAACACTGTACCTCTATTGATGAAACAGCATGCAAAATAGGCTAAAGAATTTTCTCATTTGATCCCAATAGTGACAAGCCTGACTTTCATCTGTTTCATCTGTTCATGGGGAACTATAAATATCTGTGCTCATACAAATTGTGTTTGCATAAGATTATCCCACTCATTAGTGTGTTTATGAATGCTATTTGCTACAGAATATTATGAAATGTAAGCAAATGTTGGTGTATTATTTGAATAAGAGAGAATGAGGTAAAATGAGCACCCCCTGTATCTAACAAATTTTTGTAATCCAACCACATTCAATGAATTGTAATTTTCTATTTGATCATATATTGTAAACAAATGACATATTCCATTTTTCTAATAGATTAAGAATTCTTTGGATATGCAAATGGTAATGTAATAAGCAATAAGCTGCAGTCCGTAGGTTTTCCTCTTTGTCGCCATCTCTGTTCGAAATCTGCAATTGCAGAATTATCAACTTTACATGGGTTGTGCCTCGGCACTGCACAGCACGGATGAATCCAATGTTTTGAGGAGAATGTGTGGCTGTCAGTCACAGCGCCGGTGTGGATAGGCCTACTGTCATACAGAATAACAGATTCTACTTTTTGGAAGTATGACCAACATAAGAATTTTCACCGGAAAATGTCATCTGAACAAGTAAGTAACATCCACTTTGTTCTGACCAACTAAGGGAAAAACGCATTGCAGTAAATCACTCTGGTTAAATCTAACGATCGCTTATCATATCACAATATTCTCAAATTGTTAATGTTGACAACATCAGCATTGCGTGACTAATGCCATTCTGATATTTATCCTGTTTTCGCTTGGGCCCAGTTGCAGTCTCCTTTTTTCTGTATATAGCCACTCCGAAGTCTTTTGCATTTTACAACGGATGAATCTCCAGTTGTCACTTGTGATTGTCGTTTGAACCTTTCTGGATCCGCCATCAAATTGATAAGTTTAATTATACCAAGTGCTGTGAGAAAAGGCTATAAATCTCCACCTCCAACATCCTCACATGCAACATAACCTACTAGTCAGGACTCCTTCTTTATGTGTACAGATGTGACGTAATGACGCAAAGACATACTTGAATTTCCCACGGAAATCCACCAGTACCACTGGAATTAAACACATTATTACAAGCTTACCGTTTAGAATCAAGCTAAGGCTGTCACGGTTCATCAAGTATCTTCCGCTATGGGGAAATCTCTTTTCCGCGAGATACTGAAGCCAAAAATTATCCTTAATTTTGAAATAATGTAAAACGCGTTGGGGCAGCATGCAGGCATAGGCAAGACGGCTCGCGTGCCTATTGGCTGCCCTGCGGCAACTGCAGCAGCCTATCGAGAGAGGCCTCCGTGACGTCAGATCCAATGGGGGCGCTTCACGCCCACTACGTCACGTCCCGCCGAAACTCACGTGGCGTGGGCCTTATAAATATAGCTCGAAAGGCTGATTTCACTGATTTTTTATCTCTTCAGCGAAGCGCACGCATCGCTGGATCCGGAGAAGAAGCTGCGCCGTCTGAGAAAGTCTTTCAGCGGGACGAGCTACTGCATCTGAAGCCGCTGGCCGCGCCGCCTTCAGTCACCGTTCCTGCTGCGCTATCCGGCGTTATATATCCTTTTCTCCTCTACTGTGTTTTGTGTGTGTGTGTGTGTGTGTGTGTGTGTTCGCCGCCGCGACACACACTCTCATTGCACTAAAAGAGCCGGGCGTCTTTTTCAAGTTGCCCCTTTCCTGTGGCTCGTGCCGAGCCCCACTCAGCGACGGGGACCGCCATGTCATCTGCGTTTCCTGCCTGGGTGAGGATCATGCAGCTCTCGCGCTCGCTGACGGCGGCTGCCCTCACTGCGAGCTGATGCCCATGGCGACTCTGAGGACTCGCCTGGCATCTTCCACCGGGACTGCACCTCCGCCCGCTGTGGTGCCGCGCCGTAAAAGCGCCGTGCTCAGCGGGTCCTGGAACCTCCTCCACCTGCTAAAGCTCGCCGGTTCGCCCACCAGCTTCGCCGCCCTCTTCGCCCCGAGTTTCTCATTGACGGACAGCGGCCGCCTTCTGCCACCGCTTCCGTCATGGATGACGAGGAATGGTATTGTTTCAAATCCTCTGTTTGAGCCGCGCAAACTGCGCCGTTCACAAGGGATGTCACTTTCCGGCAAAAGGAGAAAAGAGAGTTTTAGTTCTACCGAGGCCGGACCAAACTTCCATTTCTCACACATTTCTCAGTCCCCTCTAAGTTCAGGCGACTGGAAATATAATATTGCAGTAAAACGAGCCTGTTATATTACACGCACGCCTGCAAACAAACGCCGACACAAAACATGACGCTCTCTGGCTACTCGCCCCTCTTCCCGCTCTCTCTTTCTCCCTTTGCTTGTGCCGCGCAAACTGCGCCGTTCACAAGGGATATCAGAAGGGGACGGTCGTGGGCTAGTTTTTCCTTACGTTACAGGAAAGCTACCCCGCCCCTCTTGCCCCGTTCGCACGCGTCGCCCTCCGGCTATAGGAGAGAAGAGTGTTTTTAGTCCCGCCGAGGCCGGACCAACATCCATTCTCACACATTTCTCAGTCCCCTCTAAGTTCAGGTGACTGGAAATATAAATATTGCAGTAAACAAGCCTGTTATAATACATGCACGCCTGCAAACAAACGCTGACGCAAAACGTGACGACGGTGTTCAAGTCTCGCCGCAACCAGACTTCCACCAAAACTTCTTGCTCGTTCAGTTCCAGAAAATGCGACTGTTCCAGTGTATTTTGCAGAAAACAAGCCGGTACCTCAGCCCGTTTGCCTGCACACAAACGCCGTTTCTACGGTGACCCAGATAATTCCCATAAAGAGTGTATTTTCTGGTATTCTGGCCACGGCCGATGGTGTTATTATGAGTGTAGCAAAAATGCCCACGGCCCAGTGTCCATTCCTACACACAAGCACAGCCCGCCATATTCAAGGGCTCAGACACATAAAATCGACTCGCGTCGATTGTGCATTAAATGTAGTGAATGTGCCCACGACCCAGTGCCCACAAACACTACACACTGCATGCCTCACGGTTTCTATAAAACGAAACCAAAGCACATACAGTCAGCTCAAGCCGACTGTGTTTTCAGTGTAGTAAATGTGCCCGCTGTCCCGCGCCCACATTCACTCACAGACATGACAAGTCCCACAGGGCTCCCTCCGCTCGCTCTCCCTCAGCAAACCGCCCTAAGGAGAGTCAAGCGCAGGCAGGCTGCCCGCTGTGATCAGCGCGCCCCCCGCCTCAAAACGGCCACGGCCGATGGTGTTATGAGTGTAGTAAAAATGCCCACAGCCCAGTGTTCATTCCTACCAAGCGGCAACCTCCCTGTCTCTCTCTTGAAACCAACACGGAAGTGAGTAAAACTGCAATTCGTTGACTGGCCGCTTGAGGCTGGTGTCAAAAGTGAGTCAAATCTGTATCTCCCCCATGTTAAAATGCCAACTTTTACAGCAGAAAAAAACGTGTTTACAGCCTGGTGTCTGAATGTGTTTTGGTCTATACAGCTAATTTTGCCCTTCATGACAACTTAATCCTTAAAGTTCTGCATAATTAAGGGTGTGTCCACGTTTGAGTGACAGGTGGATTCCCGCTGCTGTGGTCATAAGATATGTATTGATGATAGTAGCTATAGCATATAAATCACAGTAGTAATAGATATTATAAGTGTG
This sequence comes from Squalius cephalus, assembly GCF_949319135.1. Classification (NCBI taxonomy): domain Eukaryota; kingdom Metazoa; phylum Chordata; class Actinopteri; order Cypriniformes; family Leuciscidae; genus Squalius; species Squalius cephalus. Next base: position 25,977,273 of record NC_137123.1, read on the forward strand.
CACACGAAACTACGGGATTACTGTGGGAGTTTTGATAAAAGGCTAGGTTACCGCTGATTTGAAACAATATAAGGATTAACAAAACACATTGACACGCTTGACAAACAAATACAAGCAACATTTGCACTCAGTCTTTGTGAACTGTAATAGGTAGCGCATCGCTGCCATGACGGTAGCTAAGCGCCCCGTCACAATCACTAAAGACACGAATATGTAATAAAGATTGCTGAAACATTCATGCATTTAAGGGTTAATAAACTCTGTGTACTGCACCTGGACTTTCAGCCTCCAGAGCTGAAATTCTGATATGGTAATGTATTTTCAGACACATATTGTAAACTGTAGACCAATCATAATAGATTGGGCCATCTGACCAATTAGAGCAGAGTACGCTCTCGGAAAGGAGGGGTTTAGAGAGACTGAATCCTTTTTGACCTCGAATGCATGTAAACATATTGTAGGAGACCTCCCAAAAAAATTAATAAATTAGGAACTTTTAAAATGAATATGAAATGTTAGAACGGTGTCCTTGACAAATTAATCTTCGGAACAACTCTTACTGTGGACAGTGAGGAATAATATTGACGAAGACAAGCTGAACAAATCATGCTCAATTCATTATTCTTGGGTAAAAAAAAACAAGTAATAAAAACTCAGTGAGTGTTTTAGCTCAATTTTCTGACGTCATGGGATCACAACACTAAGAGATAGTAAATGTTTTTATGGTTTTTTTTTTGTTTTGTTTTTTTTGTGTGCGTTCCCGAGATTAGACCTTCCTTAACATAATGCCGAAAACCCGAAGTCTCTAGGTGGTCTGGTTGAGGAGGAGATAGAAGTGCAAGATTGGTGCGCACAGACAGAACAGAAATCATGAGTTAACAATCGCAATTTTGTCCGTAGGAAAATTGCGCTAAAAAGAATTTTCAAAATGAATGAATGATCTATGAACGACCCACCTAAGGAGCAGATCATCTGGCAGGGATTGGAATTCGGCACAAAACTGGTAATTGAATCAGTGAGTTAACTGCTGTAATAACCAGTCTGCGTGATGCATAAATAAATCATAAGTTGACTCTACAAATCAAAAAGAATAATGATGATTATCAGGATTCAGGAATAATGCAAAACTCTAAAGCTAATGAAAGGTAATCTGTAAAAATGTCTGTAAAATAACCATGTTTATATAGTGTACAATTTTCTATTCAAATATTGCAAATAAGATTTATTTGCAACATTTTATATTGTGCTGTTGTAAATATCGACATTAATAAGAAAACTGTCATGAGCTAAAGAGCAGTGACAATTCCATGCAAATGCAATTTGTATGTACAGGTACATTTATAGTTCTTTAGGAACAGATGGAAGGCATTATTTACCCTAGTTTGCATGCTGTTTCATCAATCCAGATATGAAAACCTTTCCATCATTTTAATTCAAATACTTCAGGGTTAAATCACACACAAACTAACAAGAGGCAAACTAATCACCATGGCCACCGCCAAGCAACGCAACAAGCTGGCAAAGATAATCCGTCCTAAAGCCCTTAAGTAATAAACAGGAATAATTACCCTTTTGCAAATCACTAAAGCTAACGAAAGGCAATCTGTAAAAATGTCTGTGCAGAATAACCATGTTTATGATTGGGCACCATGATTTTTTTTTTTTTTTTTAATGCATCAAGATTTGTTTACATTAAATTATGCTGTTTTAAATATCAACATCATTATTGTTATATGGTTGAGATGACATGAGTAAAAGCAGGTATGCAAACAATATAGAAGGATATTTCCTTATGAACAGATGAAAGGCACTTTTGGTGGCTCATTGCTGTTGGGATTAAACTTACTTTGCTTGCCTAATTTTGCAAATCATAAAATGAATGAAACTGACTAATTTCTTATTCCCCAGCTCTGTACAACCATGTGTTCAACAATTCAACCTCCATGTACGATGAGGCTTTAATTTGGAAATGCGTTTGTCAGGGACATTTTGGCACTTTCTTAATTATTATTACTACAGCATTATTCTTCATTGTGGAAACGCCGATCCTTTGCTGGTCCCTCTGGGTGTTTCTTCATGGGAACATCAAACCCAACTTGGTGTTTCCACTGATCATCACTGTACTAGAACTGGTTTATTGTTCTCTTTGCTTTTTTGACTATATTATTACCAACTATTTCTCAGTGCCAGCCTGTGAATTGGTTATTTTTCTCATTGGTCTCTGCTTCTCCAGATCTGCATGTGCACTGAACATTACCTGGCAGTGATTCAACCAATAACATTCCTGAGACATAAGGGCATCCAGTGCAGGATTGCATTGGCAGCGGCAGCTTGGCTGATTGTAGTGGGAAACGCCTTAAAGGGTTAGTTCACCCAAAAATGAAAATTCTGATCATCTTCTCAGTTCTCTCGCATGCGTCGTGGCGCTCTCGTGAACTCACTCAGAGACCCACACAGAAGAAAATGAATAGTTGAATAAAGTCGTTATTTTTTTTATTTTATTTTTTATTCTCATTGCTTGATAAACTTAAGGTTGAGTCACTGTAGTCGCTTGGACTATTTTAACAATGTCTTTACTACTTTTCTGGGCCGGCAGATGCAATTACCTAGAAGCCTATGAAGGAGTGAGCCAGCTCTCAGATTTCATCAAAAATATCTTAATGTGTGTTCCGAAGATGAACAAAAATCTTACGGGGTTGGAACAACATGAGGGTGAGTAATTACTGACGGAATTTTCATTTTTGGGTGAACTAACCCTTTAAGGCTCATTTTCAGTGAAACTTCTTTTTTTCCAGATCATATACTTTTTGTTTTTTTGCATTGCAGTGATAATAACCTCCTTTTGCTGTGCTTTTCGTGCCCTGAAGCGTCCAGGACCAGGAGATTGAAAGAATGTAGAGATGACAGAGAAAGACAGACACAATAAAACTGACAGAGGCAGAGCTGTTGAGAACCAGCAGAAAAGGAAGGCCTTCAGAATCATTTTTACATAATATTTACCTCGTAATATATACTTGTAATAACTTATTTTATGCATATAGCTAAAATCAATGAGCATTTATATTCATGTACCATTTTACCATTGGTTCTGTCTATCACTATGATTATGGTGTTAATTTCACCTCTTGTAAGAATGTATAATGATGTACATCTGAAACACAGAATGTGTTTTTCAAAGCTTAAAGAACTCAAGAAAAAAAAAAACAGAAAATAAGAGACCATATATTTAAATAAAAAGTTTTTATTTCAACTTTTTGTTTTCTCTAATATTTATTTTTTAGAATTTTGATATATGTGACCCTGGATCCCAAAACCAGTCACAAGTCGCACGGGTATATTTGTGGCAATAGCCAACAATGCATTGTATGGGTCAAAATTATCGATTTTCTTTTTATGCCAAAAATCATTAGGATATTAAGTAAAGATCATTTTCCATGAAGATATTTTGTAAATTTCCTACCATAAATATATATGACATTTATTTTTGTGAGTGAATGCAGTATAATCGTGAACATAAATGGACAACTTTAAAGGCGATTTTCTCAATGTTTCGATTTTTTTGCACCCTCAGATTCCAGATTTTCAAATAGTTGTATCTCGACCAAATATCCTATCCTAACAAACCATATATCAATGGAAAGCTTATTTATTCAGCTTCCAGATGATGTATAAATCTCATTTGGAGTGTTTAGAAGTACAGAAAAGTTGAAATTATTCTCTTCAGGTGCTTCGTTGATATCTTTATATTCTGTTTTGGCCTTATTTTTCAACCTGTTCCGATTTTTCTGTACACCGTCTAATGTAGATGAACTGCCGCGCTTGTGACAGGGCGCATGTTTAACTGAAAGAACGAGCAGAGAGAGAGAGAGACCCGGTCGAGCGCACGCACTCTCTCTTCGGAGCCAGGCGAAAGTGTAAACAAGACACCGTCTCCAAACTAGACGCTGTCTTGCTCTCTCTCCCTCGCACATATTAATCAAAATAAATCGACACGGTGGTAAAAGGTCGGAAGACCAAAGTTTCATGTGTAAATACACACACCATTGCGATACATCCATATGAAGACGTTGTTCTGCAGGTTCGTCGTCTTCATTTTCATCTCGCTCCGGCTCCGACTCTGGCTCGAACATGTAAGGCTGGCTGGACAAGTCTTCCGTTGTTGACATTTTGTTAATAACGTGTGAATAAAAAGTTTCTGTGCCGCTAAATAATCGTATCTCTGCTATCAAACTACAAAAATGGCCGAACGGGGTGGAGTTGAACTGAGTGTCGCCTCTGCATCCTGGAGAGGGGGCGGGGTATGAAGTGTCTCAATTGTATTTAAAGCAGGGTGGCCGCGGGTCCTTAAAGTCTTAAAATGTCTTAAATAAAGTTTTCCTAATAAAAGGCCTTAAAAAGTCTTAAAATGCCTTAAATTCAGATTCAATAGGTCTTAAATATTTCTGGTCACGTTACCGCTAAAATTTCTCCAGTCTGACGGACCTAATGTCCGTCAAATAACCAGTTAAGCATCGAATCGCGAGAATGATTCAGATTTTATTACATAAACAGTAGGGGTGTAACGATACGCGTATTCGTATTGAACCGTTCGGTGTTCGGTAGGGGAGACCGGGGACAGTTGCAACAGGGGATGGTTGCAACATGCCATTTTTCTCCAATCAGAAACAAGCTAGAGTGATGACACTCATACTGAACATGCACAGTTAGACCCTCCCCCCACCAAGAAAACAGTAGACATATTCAACATCTGCTGCTGCATTTATTGAACAAAACTTGTTTTGGAGGTATGAAAGTAAATTTTTTCATTAGATATATTTTTGTCATACTGTCCTGAAATTTTGTATGAAATAATCAAAACTTACTTAGTTTGAATTATTGTTTTGTTGACTTCTAAGTGACATGGTTAGCATGTGTCAAAGTCAGTGTGTCTAGCAGGAATATGATGTTCTGTCATGGCTGATAGGGTCGGGGACGGTTGCAACAAATTATAAATTGCATGTTTAATAAAAGTTTGTTGCATTGCAAATTGTTCAATACTTCCTGTCTGACACTGAAATATGGAGAGATTGAATAGCATCTGTAACACCTGCACACTGAATCTATGTAGGACTATGTTCTACACATGAACAAACAAAACTCAATAACCGTTATTTGATAAATATGACTAAATAAATAAATAATAGGCTACAATAATATTATTGAAATAAACAATACTATAATATTATAGTAGGCCTAAAACAATGAATATTTTCAGAATTATATGCTCATTGAGACAAAAAGCTTAAGTTAATTAATGAAATTTAAGGTATTTTTAATCATGTTGCAACCGTCCCTGGGTTGTGTTGCAACTGTCCCCTGGGTCGGGGTCAGTTGCAACATCTGACTTCTTCCATTCAAATAAATACTGTGAACGATATGTCATATATAATCATCTTTAAATGGTATGGGTAATTAGCAGACAGATGCAAGTTTAATATATAAAAATTTGGTTGGTCTAGTCCAAATAGTCTCTGAGTAATTGAGAGAAATGCAAAAAGTGTTGCAACTGTCCCCGGTCTCCCCCTACGCAATTTCAAACCGAACGGTTCGTTGGACCATTTTTCCTGCCGACCAAATTTCGTTATTTCAAATGTAGGCGTGTTGTGCGTGGCAAGCGCGCTCATAAAGTAAGAGATGCTGGCACGACCACAACATTGCCCAACATCAAATGGCAAACTGTCACGGTTGGTAGATCCGCTGTCTCATTCTAGTCTGTGTGTTTACGTGTGTGTGTGTGAGTGTGTGGGTGTGTCTCAGTTCATTCATTGTTTCATGTGGGCGTTGTCACTGATCTCCCTATCATCCTGATCTGCGACAGCTGATTGTAATTATCACAGCCTATTTAATGCCCTGTCTTTCGTCCCATGTTTGTCAGATCGTTGTTTGATGAATCCCCGTCTGCGTGCCTGCTCCTGTTTGTTTTCCTCGTGTTTCGCCTGCACTGTGCTGGATTGGATTCCTCACTGCTGATCTCACCACGGATTCTTCATTGTCGATCTCACCACGGATTCTTCATTGTCGATGTCACCACGGATTCTTCACGGTCGATCTCACTACGGATTCTTCACTCACCCACTCACTGAGGATCGCCTGTCTCAGCCCCTGTGTCACGCTCTCCTGTTTGCTGTGTTCCTGGCGATCTCCTGTTGGCTGTGCACTGACGATCTCATCAAGAAGAATACTGTATCTGTCATTTACCCTGAGTGTTTATTACAAAATAAACTTATTGTGCACTCGCACTTGTTTCCTATCAGTTTGTCATTACAGAACGATCTGACCACCATGGAAGCAGCGAGCGCGGAGTCCTTCAAGGATTTTGTGGACCACAGTATCGCCAGGATGGATCAGCAACAGGAGAGTATCTCTAACACCGGACGCGCGGTTCAAGCGCTCGTGACACAGGTGTCCGGGCTCACTCAGCAAATCCAACTGCTGAGCCCTCCCACTGTGCCGCCCACACCGCCTGTTCCCCCCGTCGTGCCAGACGTCAGAGATCGTCCAGAACCACGACTACCTGTTCCTGAGAGCTATGCTGGTGAGCCAAACTTTTGCAGAGCGTTTCTCACAAAGTGTTCTATGCATTTTGCTCTACAGCCGAAGACGTTTGAGACTGAGAATTCCAAGGTGGCCTTCGTCCTTACGTTGCTGAAGGGGAGAGCAGCGTTGTGGGGAACAGCGGTGTGGAAGAACCAGGACCAATGCTGCGCCTCGTTCCACGCACTCTCCACAGAGATGAAGAGGGTCTTCGACCGTGCGGTGGCCGGCCGGGAGGCGGCCAGAAGACTAGCCGACCTGAAACAGGGAAGCTCTTCGGTGGCGGATTACTCGATTGAGTTTCGGACCCTGGCGGCGGAGTGCAAGTGGAACGAGGAGGCACAGTGGGATATGTTCCTGCATGGGCTGTCCGACCGTGTTCAACGCGAGATCTACCTGCTGGACCTGCCTCCTCGGCTCAACGGGCTCATCGACCTGGCTCTGCGGGTGGATGCCCGCATCAACCAGCTGGACCAACACCTCCCTCCCCGCCGCATCCATGGCGGAGTCGAGCCGAGGGGCAGCCTGGAGGAGAGCACGGTCGGACCCACCAACGATCCCGAGCCCATGCAGGTAGGGAGAGCCCGGCTTTCCCGGCAGGAGAGAGAAAGGCGGAGATCCCAGGGACTCTGCCTTTACTGCGGCGGCCATGGACACTTCTTACACTCTTGCCCGGTAAAAGAGCAAGCCCGATAGTAAAGTTGAGGCTACTATCGGGTGGGATCTCCGCCGGGAAGTCCTCACCATCCACTCTCCTGCCGGTAAGGCTGAGATGGGCCAACAGCACGCACACTTGCCAGGCACTTTTGGACTCCGGGGCCGAGGGGAACTTCATGGACATTCAGTTAGCTCACAAGTTACACCTTCCCATCTTGTCTCTTCCCCATCAGATTTCGGTCAGTGCTTTAAATGGTCAACAGCTCCCCAACATCTCTCTCTCCACTGGTCCCATAACCCTCATCACCTCTGGCAACCACGTTGAGACTATTCCCTTCCTCCTTATGGACTCTCCTGTCGCCCCGGTGGTGTTGGGTCACCCTTGGCTCGTCAGACACAATCCTCGTGTGGATTGGGGCTCCAACACTATTTCTATGTGGAGCGTGTCCTGTCATGAGTCCTGTCTTGTTTCTGCCTGTCCGTCTGTGTCTGTTTCTGTGTTACAGGAGAAGGCAGCGGATGTATCAAACGTGCCTGCGGAGTATCTGGACCTGAAGGAAGTGTTCAGTAAGTCTCGGGCTGCTTCTCTCCCTCCGCATCGTCCCTATGACTGTGCAATAGATCTAGTGTCAGGTAAGTCTCCGTCTAAGGGCAAACTTTACTCTCTTTCGGTTCCTGAGAGGGAGGCCATGGAGAAATATATTTCTGATTCTTTAGCAGCCGGATTCATCCGACCTTCCTCTTCTCCCGCGGGGGCGGGATTCTTTTTTGTGGGTAAGAAGGATGGTTCTCTGCGACCTTGTATTGATTACCGGGAGCTGAATAACATCACGGTAAAGAATACTTATCCTTTGCCGTTGATGTCTTCAGCTTTCGAGAGGTTGCAGGGAGCATCCATTTTCACAAAATTGGATTTACGTAATGCCTATCATTTGGTTCGCATCAGGAAGGGGGATGAATGGAAAACCGCTTTCAATACCCCCAGGGGACACTTTGAATATTTGGTTATGCCTTTTGGGCTTTCCAACTCCCCAGCGGTTTTCCAGGCACTCGTCAATGACGTGTTGAGAGACATGGTTGATCAGTTCATATATGTCTACCTGGATGACATATTGATTTTTTCTTCGTCTCTCCAGGAACACGTTCAGCACGTCAGACGAGTGCTTCAGAGGCTGCTAGAGAATGGGCTTTTTGTCAAGGCGGAGAAATGCGAATTTCATGCACAGTCTGTCTCTTTTTTAGGATACATCGTCTCTTCTGAGGGGATGCGCATGGATCCTGACAAGGTTAAGGCTGTGATGGATTGGCCAAGTCCAGATTCCCGTAAGGCCCTACAGTGGTTTCTGGGGTTCGCCAATTTCTATCGGCGTTTCATTCGCAATTTCAGCCAGCTAGCCGCGCCTCTGACTGCCTTGACCTCCCCCAGAACGACGTTCAGGTGGTCGGACACAGCTGAGGCTGTGTTCTCCAACCTCAAGAGTCGCTTCGTTTCGGCTCCCATCCTCGTCGCCCCTGATTCCACACGTCAGTTCGTGGTGGAGGTCGACGCGTCAGAGGTGGGGGTAGGAGCAGTTCTATCCCAGCGCGCGTCCTCAGATGACAAGATGCATCCTTGCGCGTTTTTCTCCCATCGTTTATCACCTGCCGAACGTAACTATGACATTGGTAACAGAGAGTTGTTGGCCGTCAAGTTAGCGTTGGAGGAGTGGCGTCATTGGTTAGAGGGGTCGGGGGTACCTTTTATCGTTTGGACCGATCACAAGAACCTTGAATATATTAGATCTGCCAAAAGACTCAACTCCAGACAGGCTCGGTGGGCACTTTTTTTCGGACGTTTTGACTTTACTCTCTCGTACCGCCCGGGTTCCAAGAACATCAAACCCGATTCATTATCTCGTATTTTTGATCCATCCGAACGCCCGGTTACTCCCGAGTGTATTTTACCCGAGAAAGTAGTTATCTCCACACTCGTATGGGAGGTCGAGTCGAAGGTCAAGACGGCCTTAGAAGGGGTAACACCTCCGCCCGGTTGCCCACCGAATCGTTTGTTTGTGCCGGAGGGGTCACGGTCCGACGTTATTCGATGGGGTCATTGCTCCAACGTGGCTTGTCATCCAGGAGTAAGTCGTACTAGCTACTTAATAAAGCAACGATTCTGGTGGCCATTAATGGCTCGCGACATTCACGATTTTGTTTTGGCTTGTTCAGTTTGTGCCACTGCTAAGACGTCTAACCGACCTCCTGATGGGTTACTTCGACCGCTGTCTGTCCCTTCTAGACCCTGGTCCCACATAGCGCTAGATTTTGTCACCGCCCTCCCGCCCTCTAATGGCATGACGGTTGTTTTAACCGTAGTGGACCGGTTCTCGAAGGCGGCACATTTCATTCCCTTGCCCAAACTACCATCAGCCAAGGAGACAGCGGTCACGGTCATTGATCACGTCTTTCGGTTACATGGCCTCCCGATGGACGTGGTTTCTGACAGAGGTTCCCAGTTTGTGTCCAAATTCTGGCGTGAGTTTTGTAGATTATTAGGGGCCACAGTCAGTCTGTCTTCGGGTTATCATCCCCAGAGCAATGGTCAATCTGAGCGAGCCAACCAAGACCTGGAGAGAATGTTGCGATGTTTGGTCTATAAGAATCCTTCGTCCTGGAGCCAACAACTCTCTATGGTTGAGTACGCACATAACTCGTTGCCAGTGTCATCCACGGGCCTTTCTCCGTTTAAGTGTAGCTTAGGATACCAGCCACCTATCTTTCCGAGTCTGGAACCCGAAGTCGCGGTCCCCTCCGCTCACGCCTTCGTCCAGAGGTGTCACCGCACATGGACTGGAGCCCGTGAGACTCTGCTCCATGTGGGGGCGCGCACCAAGGCTAAAGCCGATCGCCACCGGTGTAAGCCACCCGTATACGTCGCTGGTCAAAAAGTGTGGCTTTCTACTAAGAACATTCCTCTCCGCTCCGTGTCTAATAAGCTTGCCCCCAAATTCATTGGCCCGTTCACTGTCACCAAGATTATTAGTCCGGTGACAGTCCGCCTCAAACTTCCTCCAGCGTACAGGAGAATTCATCCCGCCTTTCATGTATCCAAAATAAAACCCGTGTTTCGTTCTCATCTTAATCCGCCTGCCCCGGTTCCTCCCCCGCCGCGACTCGTAGATGGGGAACCTACTTATTCGGTACATCGTATCCTGGACTCGAGACGGAGGGGACGCGGGTTTCAGTACTTGGTGGACTGGGAGGGTTACGGTCCGGAGGAGAGGAGTTGGGTACCTGCTCGAGACATCCTGGATCACTCCCTCATCGATGATTTCAATCGACAGGTAGGGTTGTCTGGGAACGCCAGGAGGCGTTCCTAGGGGAGAGGGTACTGTCACGGTTGGTAGATCCGCTGTCTCATTCTAGTCTGTGTGTTTACGTGTGTGTGTGTGAGTGTGTGGGTGTGTCTCAGTTCATTCATTGTTTCATGTGGGCGTTGTCACTGATCTCCCTATCATCCTGATCTGCGACAGCTGATTGTAATTATCACAGCCTATTTAATGCCCTGTCTTTCGTCCCATGTTTGTCAGATCGTTGTTTGATGAATCCCCGTCTGCGTGCCTGCTCCTGTTTGTTTTCCTCGTGTTTCGCCTGCACTGTGCTGGATTGGATTCCTCACTGCTGATCTCACCACGGATTCTTCATTGTCGATCTCACCACGGATTCTTCATTGTCGATGTCACCACGGATTCTTCACGGTCGATCTCACTACGGATTCTTCACTCACCCACTCACTGAGGATCGCCTGTCTCAGCCCCTGTGTCACGCTCTCCTGTTTGCTGTGTTCCTGGCGATCTCCTGTTGGCTGTGCACTGACGATCTCATCAAGAAGAATACTGTATCTGTCATTTACCCTGAGTGTTTATTACAAAATAAACTTATTGTGCACTCGCACTTGTTTCCTATCAGTTTGTCATTACACAAACGTAATGCAAGCGGAACGAAACTGCTCGTTATTGTGTGGTTGAAGGACTGTTTATCAGTTTGGACCAGTGCAGCGCGAGCCGATCGTGATCATGCGACACTGTTACACACAGCGCTAAGAGATCCAGTAAAGAAATCATTTGAATTCGCCACAGAAGTAATAACATCACTGCGAGATCTAGTGAGAAACATTCACATGTCTCCGTTATTAACGGATCAAACAGCGCGTGGAAACCAGGAAGAAACATTGTGCCGTGAATGAACTGCCAGAGTCCACAGATCAGCAACATTCACCATGGATTTACTGTAGTAACACTAACTGCAACCATGGAAGTTTGGCAGGAATAGTAGGCTATAATGCCTTCAAGTAACATTACGTCGGTTTTATTTTGACATTATGAATACAATTGCTGCCCTCAAATGTTAATCTGAACTAAAATAAACCTTTGTTTATAACTACTACAATATTACATTTCATTTTTTCCAAGGAGCTGTTTTGTTTTATATGCTCCTCTAGAATTGCTCAAAGTAAAAAAAAAAAAAAAATCAAAGTAAAAAACAATATTTATGATGTTAGTTTTAATAAAAAAAAGAATAAAAAAAATTAAATCAAGGAAATTTCTCTGGCATTTCTATCTTTTTACTGTATCAAAAACGTACCGTACCGAACCGTGACACAACTGTATCGTATCGAACCGAACCGTGAATTTTGTGAACCGTTACACCCCTAATAAACAGCTATTGATAATGATAATGTAGGCTTTTTTTGGTAACGCTGTTGAGGCTCGCACTGCTTGTCTCTGTGATAGATTTTATAGGAAGAAATCAAAACAAATGAGCATAACGGCAAACACAAAAAAACTCCCAGAAGAAACATACTGAGGTAAAAATTCAAAATGTTGAGTTTTTTATTTATAACATGTGATATAGTTAAGTAACTTAACATGACGGGAGCAATTTTGCTGAATATTCTCACGATTGCAAATGTTACATTGATTTTAGTTCAATAAACAAGTAGTGAATATTAAATTATTTCAATTACTTAGGTTAAATATTACATATACGCATGTAATATAATGTGTATTTCCATCACAGGTTTGGTCTTAAATTTCATTCAAAGTGGCATTAAAAAGGTCTTAAAAAGTCTTAAATTTAACTTGTTTATATCTGTAGACACCCTGTTAAAGAGACCGCACCAAAACGAGTTGCTCTCAGACGCACATCAGAAAAGGGGTAGAAAAGGGGCCTGTGGAGCTATAATAATGAGGAATTCAGACCCAAGCATTGCAGTTCCGCGTTATATAGACTACAAATGTATGATTTATATGTAAAAAGGAACGATTTAAAAGCATGATATGTCTCCTTTAAGAGTTTCAGTAAAACAGGACTGACCGGAGTCTTTTGCTAGAAAACTCTGCTAATAATAATTTATACCTAACCTTAACATGCTAAATTCAATGTAAACCTAAATTAAACATTTTAATAAATTTGTACTCCCACAGTAGCTTATTTGTTGCAGGCTACACAGAATAAGTTCTATAAATGAATAAAAACTAAATATAACAGGTTACCAATAATGGTATTTGCTATATATATATAGCCTATTTACTAAATATTACACTTGAGAACATTTTGCGATAGTTTTTTTATTGTTTTCATTTTTACTGCATTCTCATTGCATTATGGCTTTAATCAGAAGATGTCCTCAGAATGCGGACTTTTGAGCGATTCGAAACAGTCGTGAATCATTTTGTGGAACAGTATCCTAAAGTTTAAAGTTCAATGGGTCATATGGGGAAGGCAGAAAAGGCTTTAGATTTGGCCATTGTTGTTAGGGACTGATGAGTTCAGCTATCCCCTCCTGAATGACTTAAGTGTGTATGTATGTGTATGCACACCATAGCCTAATTTGTATGCATTATCACACAATATATTGTTGCAAAAATTATATTCATAAGCATGCAATAATAACATGAGCTAAATCAGATGGACAGATATATGCAAACAAAAGAAAAAAGGGAGTGGCCACTGTTCATAGTTTCCTATGAACAGACCAAACAAATAAAGTTGAAAATGCATGTTTGATAGCTCGTAGTTTCTGATCAAATAAAACAATTCTTCAGTATATTTTTCTTTCTCTACCATCAATTCAGGTATGACATTTCTTCAAATTTTAATTTGTATTATAGTCTATATTTAAGAGTTAACCACACAAATAGTCCCTTACAAAAAGTCTTCACATAGTCTCACTCCTACATTCTCAGAAAAAAAGGTACAAAAGAGGTAATCTTTCAAATGGTACACCTTTGTAGTATATTAGTACCTTAAAAGTACATATTGGTACCAAAATTGTACATTTTAGCAACTAAAATGGTATTATAACCCCTTTAAAGGGTACAGTCAGTGACAGCTTTTGTACCATTATTTTCTGGAAGTGCATGAAAATGTTTCTGTTTTTGTGGTTCATTAATTGAAAGAAAATATGATTAAAACTTGTGCACACTCATCCATTTTTATTTCCACAGCTCTGTTCAACCATGTGCAATTCTTCATTAATAATCTGGAATGCAACTATATTTGATTGGTTCTGCATTTGTGAGGGATATTTTGGCACTTATTTCAATCTTTATACTTCAATCCTGTGTTTCGTTGTGGGAACGCCGGTCCATTGCTGGTTCTTCTGGGTACATCTCTGTGGGGACATCAAACCCAACTTGGTGTTTCCACTGAACATCACTATACTGGAGATTTTGCATTGTATTCAATGCATTTCAGACATCATTGTTGTCAATTATCCCTCTATGTTGGGCCAGTACATACTTCACTTTCTTATTGGTCTTGGCTGGACTTTTCGACCCCTCATCCAGACCTTCATGTGTATTGAACAATATTTGGCAGTGATTCATCCACTAACATTCCTGAGATATAAGGGTATTCAGTACAGGATTGCATTGATAGCAGCAGCTTGGCTAATGGCAATTGGCAACAGTATGAGGCTTGTTTCCATTGGGGTATACTACTTTCAAGATCACATATTCTTTTTGGGCTTTTGCATTGCAGTGATGATAACCTCATTTTGCTGTGCTTTTGTCCTTCACGCCCTGAAGCGTCCAGGACCAGGAGATCGAAAGAATGTAGAGACGACAGAGAAAGACAGACACAATAAAACTGACAGAGGCAGAGCTGTTGAGAACCAGCAGAAAAGGAAGGCCTTCAGAATCATCTCTCATATTTTAGTGTCTATCCTGGTTTGTTATTTACCTCTAGTAGTAACTTATTTTTTACGCATGGCTAAAGTCAATAACCCTTCTTATATATGTCAAGCTATTCCACTAATTCTATCAATCACCACAATTACTCTGTTAATTTCACCGCTAGTCAGAACGTACAGTGAAGGCCACCTGAAACATATACTGTGCTTTAAAAAAAAAAATTGGATGAGAAAATAATCCACATTTATTAAAATAAAAAAGTGCAAATGCTACAAAATAAAATATTAAAAAGTGTATAAATAACATATTTTCTAACACTGTCCAACAGTAGGCGCGTTTCCATTACAGATTTGCGCAAAACTCTTGCGATTTTTTCAAAATGTCGACAGAAAACTATTGGGAAATGACGGCGTTTCCATTAACCAATGTTATGCAACTAAAACTTTGTTTTTTCCTCTCACGATAAGTCATTCCAAAAATCAGAGCAACGGACGTGGGTAGGTTTATGCATCTCAGCCACCGCACTGGCCATTATTATTAATCAAAGGAGGCGTATCCAATCATTAATGGTAAGGAAAGACTCTTATACTTGAGAGCAGCACATATGAGGTGCTTCTGGGTGTTTCTCCCTCATTTCTGCTTCGAGGTCTTGATTGTGGCATTTCTTTGAGGTTTAGAATCCAGTATTCCTGTAATTCTTCTGTCTATGATGAATTTAATAAAGAACTCCGTCTCGTATTCTGTCCAAACATACTGTGTCGTCTACGTCAGGTGACCTGTAAATGCGCAAAAACTGTTTCCATTGCAGTTTTGCGAAATATTTATTTTTCGTATTGCCTGAAAAACCACCTCATGCGAACGTAAAAACCTTTTTGCGATAAATGGGAGTTTTTGCGAAATTGACGTGTTTCCATTGGGCGTATTTTCAATTCGCAATTTCAATTTGCGCAATTTGAAGGGTAATGGAAACACGGCTAGTGACACTGGCAGGTAAATTTACAGCAGAAGTCAGCGTCTCTCTGGCTTCCCCTGAGCCCAATGAGATTTAACAGACCCCCTAAACTGCATGTGGTGGGTTTGGTGGGGAAAGTCACGTGAGAGGAGGCAATGCCTCCATCCACTATGATTGGTTATAATTGGATACGATTGGTATATGATTGAGATAAATCCCGACTCTTGTTTTATATGTGTTCGAGACTCGGTCACAATGAATGAACATGACATGAATGAACAAAATGATGACATTGATGGGAAGACTAATAAAAAAGTAGACAACTCACCCACTTAGATGTCACCGCTTCATGTCACGTCAAAACTTGAAAATACTCAAAACTCAAAACCTTCAAACTTCAAGCTTTTAAAACTACTTCAAAATGTCTGGCTTTCTCAAGCCAACATCAAAGTTTGTCTACAAACTTTTTAATCTAGTTTGTAATTTAATCTTTGTTTCGATTCTCAAATAGTCAAGACACTGGATCACTTTAAATTAAACTTTTGAAAACTTATAATCTTGAGTTTAAAATCTAAAAATTGTCATGACATTTGGAGAAATAATTTAAATTAACTTAGGGCAATTAAGTTTAACAGGTGAGATAATATTGTTTCCCGCCCGGTCGTAATCATCTCATGAAGTCTGTGTTTCTACTTTTGTTCAGATTTGTTTGATGTTCAATCAGTATCTGGTTCTGGGTTTAATTTGATCTCTTTTTTTTCTCTGGCTTAGGTTCACTGGATTCTTGGCATGTATGCCATTTAAAAATCTGTTCAACTTTATGTTGAGTTTACTCATGTTTAGTTGAGTTTATTTATGCTTTTAACCCTTTCATGCATAGAGGTCACTATAGTGGACAGCTATTAAAAAAGCATTTTCTTGAATTTGCATGGGTTTTGATGGCATAGTTGCACATCAACCTCTACAATGGATCCTGGTGCATCATCCAATACATTGCCATCAAGTGGCAAGCCATTGTGTTTCGATTTTTTCCCCCTCCAAACCAAGATGGCCAATGGTCAGTCAGACATGCCAAGTTGCTCCAGAATATTCACCCATTCCTTCTATCCTAGGAGACTCTTGTAGGTAAAAAAAAATATATATATATATATATATTGCAGCATCAAGCAATATCTAATGAGTCCTATCACAGTTAAATTTTCCAAGTTTTGATTTTAGATTGGGAGAAAATTCAGATTAATCATCTGTCCACTTTAATGGACCTCATGCATCAATGGCTATATTTCAGCTACAATTCATACTTATACTGTGAATGTTGTTTTTAAAAAAAAAACTTAATCTGCAGTAACTTTTTTTGACTGTAAATAAATGTATTTGTATTATTAGAATGTAATTTTCATTGACATCAAAAAAGTAATGTGATTACATGATGTGTGACTTGTAATGCATTACTTTACTTGTTAGATCAAAAAGTAATTAGCTTTACTTGTAATGCATTTCTTTACTCATAGCATCAAAAAGTAATCTGATTACGTAACGCACATTACTTGTGATTAATTACTTGTTAGATCAAAAAGTAATCTGAATATGTAATGCATGTTACTTGTAATACATTACTTTACTCGTAACATCAAAAAAGTAATCTGATTGCGTTATGCATGTTACTTGTAATGCTTTACCCCCAACACTGCTCATTTCAGATGAGATTGAAAACACCTGGGGCCGCATTCACAAATAATTTTAAGGCTAAAAGTAGCTCCTAACTGGCGAGTTTAGGAGCAACTCCTAAAAATAATGGGCGTGTCACTCGTAACTTTAGGACTCCTATTTGTTTTTGACTAAGAGTAATTCATGAAGCATTTTAGCCCTAAAAGTAGCACCTAAGCCTGGGACAGCTTAAAAGAAGTCGAGAGGACTCCTAACTCACTAAGACTTATTCACAAACCGCTTTTTGTGGTATTTCACGTTACGAGGTTTTGAAATGCGTAGGCTATGCGGCGGCTACAGGAGCTTCCAATCGCGAGGGAATAATTTTGCATTGTAGGCATAACTAGGGATGCACTAACGCCACCAACAACAACCAAAACTAGGCTACTCATTGCATGTCAACTAATTGTAACATTTCATTGTGAATCAAATTAAAATGTTCTTCTCTTTGCAAACGTAGGCAGAGGCATATAGTGACAGATTAATTCAATAATGTTGCAAAGATATTGCATCAATCCATATGTTTCATTAGGCTATAGGCTATTTGTTTTGCCTTACTCTTTATTCATTTAGGCTATTTATTCAGTTATTCATCATCTTCCGTCCTTCGCACTACTTGTGTAGCGCACGCATTCTCAGACCTGTCACCTGTCACTCATCATCGTAGGGGAGGTGTTCGGAATCATTCCCGCGTTACAATCATCAGCCAATCAAGGTGGTCACTTCAGTCAAGCTCGTGCATGAGTAATGACGTCATCCATAGCAACGAAGACTCATTCTTAGTTTAGGAGTTGTCATTTTTCTTTACTAAGAGTAGGTCTGAAAGGCGTTGTGAATAACTTTAAAGAGAAAACTCCTAGCTAAAATCTTTTAGTGCGATTTAGGAGTACTCCTAGTGGTAAGATAAAATGCTTTGTGAATACGGCCCCTGATCTCTAGGTTTTCTCAGAGGAGGGCTATGCTAGAAATGTGTCCATCTTGAACATACTCAGAATTATCAGCTAATAAGGGTAAATTGACATATGGTGCACTGGAGGGAGCATCTGAGTGGTATCCACAGTTGTACCTTGACAGGCTGTAGATATTTCTGATGGAATCATATCCTCATGTTCTTATATCAAAGATACGAGAAGTTCAACTTGTATGAAGTTCAATTGCCTTTGCAATATTTCGCATTTATATTTTTTGTTTATATTTTATAGTTTTCACATGATTTGATATTATTTTATTGATTGGTTTGTTAAATACACACACTATATCTGTTGAACTTTATATGATTATTGTATTATGTTCAATACAGTATCTCTTCAGTTTAAACCATAAACACACTGTCCACTCAAGTGGACATCTGAAAATCTCTTTGAAAAATGTGTAAAAAATAAAATAAATCAATCAAATCTTGTTTTTCATGCCCTAAGAGCAATAAAAACACATAGGAAAAAAATCCTGACTGAGGTTATCATAATTCATGGATGAAAGGGTTAAGGCAGAATGTGAACTTTCGTTTATAAGTTTAACCAACTGGAAATGTTCAGGGAAAAACATTAATTTTACATAAAACACATACATTACACACTGTAATATTAGTTTCTGTAAAAAAAAAAAAAAACAACACATACATGAAAATAATAAAACCTTTACACTAGCCTAGCCTTGGACTGTTTTAATGTAATAAAAAAAATATTTTAAATTATGGCCCATTTTATTACTACAGCTTTCTTCTAAAATGGTCCAGCCATGTATTATTAAAACAAAGTATGTCTACAATAACAAGGCCAGAATACAGGTGTTTTTGTAAATGCACATCATGATTTTCTATTCAAATGTTGCACCAACATTTGTTTGGACCTTCCCATAAATAAACTGTTGAAAAACAACATTATCCTTAAGAACACATTAATGACATGAGCTAAAATAAACAGGGACAATTCAATACAAAAAACAGCATATATGCCATCAACTATAAGCAGGTATTTACTGTAATCAGATCAGGCATAACACAAAATAGCATTAGTCCATTAGGCTACTTTACTTATGTCCTTTACTTTCCATTCTTTTCTTTTCTTGTCTTGTCTTGTCTTGTCTTTTCTTTTCTTTTCTTTTCTTTTCTTTTCTTTTCTTTTCTTTTCTTTTCTTTTCTTTTCTTTTCTTTTCTTTGTGTGCGTGTGTGTGAGTGTGTGTGTGTGTGTGTGTGTGTGTGTGTGGGGGGGGGGGTATAAATCATTCATAAATTATGTATGTAAAATGCAGAATGTTTTCTGTGATGGCTAGGTTTAGGGTTAGGGGATATAATATAGTCCTACATTTTTTTACGGTATATAATTTCAATTTACAATAAATAAGTGGAAACCCAAAAATTAGCTTGGAGCATCCTAAAAGATAGGCCTACTGTTGAAAAAAAAACAACAACTATATATATACACGGACAAATATGTGTATATGCAAAACAAAATAGGAGTGGGCACACATACATTTATATGTGTATATAGTTCCTTGGTGGATGAGGTGCTTTTGTAGCTTTTTTTTTACACGGTTTGAAACAGAGGCATGTTTAGTATCTTGTCGCTGTTGGGTTGAAGAACAATTCTTCAGTATATTTTGCACGCTGTAACATCAATCCAGGTAAGACATCTTTTCCCCATCATTTCAATTGACATACTTCAGATTTAAGGATTAAACAAATAGTGGCGAACCTGACCATCAATGTTTGTAAGTCGGACTATTAAATAAAACACTTTTATAATTTTAACTCCAGGCATAAAACACAAGAAATTAAATCACATGCTGTAATGAAAATAATATTTGATCAATGTAACCATTTCTGTTTTCCCCAGTTCTGTACAACCATGTGCAATTCATCCATCAACATCAACAATACAGATTCCATATTTGATGAGTCAGTGGACTGGTTCTGCTTGTGTGAAGGACATTTTGGCCCCTATGTCACTTTTTTGACTTCAATACTATGCTTCACTGTGGGATCGCCGATCCATTGCTGGTCCCTCTGGGTGTTTCTCCGTGGGAACATTAAACCGAACATGGTGTTTCCATTGAACATCACTATACTGGAGCTGTTTTTTTGCATTCAGTGCATTATAGACATAATTGTTATCAGCTATCCCTATCCTTCTCTGCATGGTGACCGTTTAGCCAACTTTCTTATTGGTGTCAGTTGGACTGTCAGACCTCTTCTCCAGATATGCATGTGTATTGAAAAATATTTGGCAGTTATTCATCCAATAACATTCCTTAGATATAAGGGCATCCAGTACAGGATTACATTGGTAGCAGCAGCTTGGCTAATTTCTTTTGGCAACAGCTTGAGGGTCATTTTCAGTGGGGATAACTATTTTAAAGATCACGCATTCTTTTTAATTTTTTGCATTGCAGTGATAATAACCTCATTTTGCTGTGCTTCTGTCCTTTGCGCTTTGAAGCGTCCAGGACCAGGCAATCGCAATAATGTAGAGATGACAGAGAAAGACAGACACAATAAAACGGACAGAGGTAAAACTGCTGAGAACCAGCAGAAAAGGAAGGCCTTTAGAATCATCTCTCATATTTTAGTGTCTATCCTGATTTGTTATTTGCCTCTGGTAATAACTTATTTTATGAATATAGCTAAAATCAGTAAGTATTTGTATTTATGTGAAATTGTTCCACTGACTCAGTCCATAACTATAACTGCTGTGTTTTTTTCACCACTAGTCAGGATGTATAGTGAAGGTCATCTGAAGCACATAATGTGCTTTTCAAACAATTAAAAGGAAAATAAGAAATTGAAAAAAGTGATGACAGGATCAGAATTGTATTTGACATTGTAAAAATGTAGCGTTTTCTTTTAGTGCTAGTCAATATAAAATTTAATCATTTGTATGTTACTGATTTGTCATCACAATGTACAAGATCTGAATCTAAATGTTCTCCCTTCCCACTTGGGCCACAAGAGGCCCCCCTATAACTGTCCAATTGATTCTTACTTGCAGGTATAGATAGATAGATAGATAGATAGATAGATAGATAGATAGATAGATAGATAGATAGATAGATAGATAGATAGATAGATAGACAGACAGATAGACAGATAGATAGATAGATAGATAGATAGATAGATAGAGCACTTTTTAAACGCTTTGTAATTCATTCATATAATTAAAATTGTAAGAGTTGTTGAAAATGGAAATAAATGTATTTTTAAATGGAAACAGTCTGGAAACATTTTTATGTCTGCTTTACCCTGCTTGCATCAAGTATGGATAGCACAAACACAACTGTGAACAAAGCAGATATGATTACTTAATGGTAAAATAAATATTTGTATGAAGTGGAAGCAGTTATAAACTTGTGAAAGTGAATGTGCTATATTCAAAACTTGTTAAAGGACAATGAATATATAGGCCTGTACAGGGTTTGAGATTAACTTTTTCACCCAATGGCCAATTTGGCTACTAAATTTGTAAGTTACCAGCCATTCAGAACTTCTACTACCCTAAAAAAGAAGAAGAAATTAAAAAGATCACTGTAAAAAATGATTTTTTGGTGAAGTAAATACTACTGAAAAAAAAAAAACAATGTAATTTACATGAAAAAGTTTGTTCAGGCAAGAATTAAAAAAACTAAGTAAATTCCATATCAGTAGCCTACTTAATACAAGCGAGTAGAAATTAAAGCGTAAATATCAACTCAATAAAATTAAGTAAAAATTACTCAACTTTTCTGATACTGGGGCATCATGCACTGGACCTTGAATAATTAATGAGGTTCATTTTTCACTGGTTTCCAGCTGTGTTTACACTGTTTTATCATTGCTTTTGTTGTCAGTATTAGTAACTTGCCATTTTGTGACATTTCGAGTAAATTTGCTGCTCAAAAGGACACATTCAAACACAAAAATGATCCATCAAATGTTACCGTCATTGTGTATTGTCTACCAAGTATTGAGGTCTTTGCATTCACATGATGCTTAACATCTGACATGATGTAATATAAATTACTTAGATAATCTAAGTAAAGCACATACTATAAATGACTGCTATAATTCAATATTATTGTTTGAGTGAAATGTAATGCAAAGGAATTTACAACTAAATCGATATTAATCAACCTTTTACTAGCCAAGTTAAAATGACTTATTTTCTTTGTTATTTTCACTTAACTAGGTTAAGTAAAGTTTACTTAATTCCATATTCCAAATAAATTTAACTTAAAGATTTCTAATTAAAGCTACTGATAAATATGTTTAGGTTTTTACTTGACAAATCTTTGTAAATTTACTAGCATTTTCTGAGTGAAAAAAGTTGCCTAGCTTTTTTCAAGTAAATCCTACTCCAAATTTTTTTCAGTGATTAAATGCGTCACAGTTTTTATATGTGTTTTATATATGAAGAGTTCAGACGCAAAAGCCTCTAAGTGCCATCTGAGATTTTCTTAGAATGATCATTTTTATCAAGCTCGTATATTTAAGTTCAGTAATTTCACTTAAATGGCAATGAAAATTACCTATGAATTGTCATTTAAAGGGACTATGTGTAGGAATTTCTCCCATCTAGTGGTGAAATTGTATTTTGCATTCAAACATATAATGCTCTCTAGCGCCTCACTTTTTCAAATGCGCGTTGCATCTACGGTAGCCCTTATGTACCAAAAAGCTATGACAGGATGTCTTCTAATAGCACTTCTGAGTTTTTCTTTGGGTGAACAGGTTTGTTATTTAAAACAAACTGAAACTTGAAACAATGAAAAAAATTACTGACTGTGAAAAACTTTAACTATGAAATCTGATTTTAAAATCTGGTTTTAACAGAAAAGAATTGTATTTGAAAATTACAGTGATAATTCATTCTCTCTCTTCCAGCATGTGCGCGCCTTTCTCTCTCTCTCTTGCTCTGCATCTCGCGCACGCACCTCTCTGTGTCTCTCTCTCTCTTGCTCTGCGTCTCGCGCGCACCTCTCTCTCTCTCTCTCTCTCTCTCTCTCTCTCTCTCTCTCTCTCTCTCTGCGTCTCGCGCGCGCACCTCTCTCTCTCAATTCAATTCAATTCAATTCAATTCAAAATTGCTTTATTGGCATGACTGTACATGTTACAATATTGCCAAAGCTTGGAACACATAGAATAATTATACAGTATAAAATTATAAAGTACAAAAAAAATAAAATATTATAACATAACTTAAATCTAAATGAACAACTTAAATTAATTGTACAAATTAACAGTGTAACAAATTATAATATCTGTGAACGTTTTACACCACAGTGTTTTAACATATACACACACACGTCACTGAAGGTCACTGTGGTGGACAGTGGGGAAACACACTGAGGTCAGACACACACATCACACACACATTCACCTGCTGTCTCTCAGGCTGTGGCACACACACACGTATCTGGCAGCCAGTGCTGCTGTCTGGCCCTCTCCTAGCAGGATCTTCATCTGATCTACTTCAGTCATGGCTGTAAAGTTCTATATTAGGTTAGTGAGTTTGCTAAAGTAGAGTTCTCTGACTGAACTGTATTTGTGACAGTGAAATGTCTCAAATTTCTCTCTCTCTCTCTCTCTCTCTCTCTCTCTCTCTCTCTCTCTCTGCGTCTCGCGCGCGCACCTCTCTCTCTCTCTCTCTCTCTCTCTGTGTCTCGCGCGCGCACCTCTCTCTCTTTCTCTCTCTCTCTCGCTTGCTCGCTCTGCGTCTCGCATGGCAGAGAGGAGCAGCGTTTTAATTCAGTTAAACACAGATATTATGTTGCTTCTCTAATTTTACATGCAAGTATAGGCGAAATCATTTGTCTTAATGGGTCGCGTTTCAGTCACTATTTCATATTAATTCCGTTGTTCTTTCTCCCTTTCCCCCCGTGAAAGTCAAGTTTGTCTATATCGCGAATATAAGACGACCCCCCATTTTCAGCCTATTTTTAGGACAAAACCCTCGTCTAATATTCGGGTATATACGGTAATAAAGTACACAACCAAGCAATGAAAAAAAAGCTTGTAATTACAGTTTTTCCCAATTGCTAAAACACAAAAAGTGAATGCCCAGATCAAAGCGTCAAAACCGTACCGTTTGCATGCATGTCTTACACACAGGCACCAAATGAATAAACACATTGTAGGCATTGCACTGCAAACAATTGTGCAACACACGGTGCAAAACACTACACACACAGTGTTGTATGTTACACACGTTGGAAAATGAGGAAACACTTTGCATACAGCACATCCATTCAATAATAAAAACACATGCGACAATAGCAACACCCCCGCACACACAGTAAAACACTTAACCGGTAATTGAACACCAATCAGTCACAGCTGTAGCACTATAAATAGAACTCAGGTATGCGCACCTGTCGTGATACAATTGCGAATATGGAGGCCGAAGGACCAAGGGGAAGGAGAAGACGAGGAAGAGACGGGGGAAGAGGGAGAGGAGAACGAGGAAGAGATGGAGGAAGAGGGAGAGGAGAACGAGGAAGAGATGGAGGAAGAGGGAGAGGAGAACGAGGAAGAGATGGAGGAAGAGGGAGAGGAGAACGAGGAAGAGACAGGGGAAGAGGCAGAGGAGAACGAGGAAGAGATGGAGGAAGAGGCAGAGGAGAACGAGGAAGAGATGGAGGAAGAGGGAGAGGAGAACGAGGAAGAGATGGAGGAAGAGGGAGAGGAGAACGAGATGGGGGAAGAGGGAGAGGAGAACGAGATGGGGGAAGAGGGAGAGGAGAACGAGGAAGAGACGTGGGAAGAGGGAGAGGAGAACGAGATGGGGGAAGAGGGAGAGGAGAACGAGATGGGGGAAGAGGGAGAGGAGAACGAGGAAGAGACGTGGGAAGAGGGAGAGGAGAATGGCACCAACCTGAACGGGAACCAGGCAGACGCACAACTATCACTGACGACATCAGGGCCACTGTGGTGGACCATGTCATCAACCATGGCCTGACTATGAGGGAGGCCGGGCAGAGGGTCCGGCCCAACCTCAGCCGCTTCACGGTAGCCAGCATCATTCGGACATACCGACAAGAAAACAGGTATGTCCTGAATTAACGCCAAAGGACTGCACAGATCCACACACAGCAAATTGTCTAGTGTTAGTGTAGATTTTCCAGTGTTACAGTAATTTAACACTTTTACAGTGGTTTACATATAAACCCTGGGGGAGTGTTACATAATTTGACTGTAACTCTGAGAGTGTTAAATTTGCGTTTTCAAATTTGCTGTGCATCAGCGTTCTGGCTGAATCTGGTTATACAGTATTTCACCACGTACAGTATGACAGTACGGGATGGGGAACAGAACCTAACCATCGACACTAATCATGCATTGTTTGCAGAACTGCCAGGCGACCTGCCGTGGGAGGGAGGCAACGAGTGTTCACCCATGCCCAGGAACTGGCCGTTGTCAACCTTGTGGTGGCAAACAACACCATCACCCTGCGCCAATTGCGTGAGCGCATCCTCGAAGACCACGCAATTTTCCACAATGTGCACAGTGTCAGTACGACGACACTCGCCCGGGTCCTGCGGGAACACCACGTCAGCATGAAACAACTTTACAAGGTTCCATTTGAGAGGAACAGTGTTGCAGTCAAGAACCTTCGCTATGACTATGTGCAGGTGAGTGCCACAGTACCACTACAATGGCAGTTGTGTGTTTACATGGATATATACCTTGCAGTCGCCCCCCTTCCATGGTTGGAGGGACACTGCCAACATTTTGGTGATATCCGAATGTGTCCAACCCAATCCACAGTCATTGTGCGACATTGTAGAGGCAGTACCGCTGTATTCAGGAACACAATAGTGACATTTTGGTATATGCATGTTCTGTTACAGACTGTCCTGGCCTTCGATGCGGCAGCGCAGCAACATGAGTACATCTACATAGATGAAGCTGGGTTCAATCTGGCAAAAACCAGACGTCGGGGCCGGAACATCATCGGCCAAAGGGCCATCGTGAACATCCCCGGGCAGCGCGGGGGCAACATCACCATGTGTGCCGCCATTAGTGGTCAAGGGGTCCTCCATCACCATGCCACCCTAGGACCCTACAACACTGCACACCTACTGGCATTTCTCGATGCACTACATGCTGTGGTCACACAGGACAGACCAGGGCAGCCCATGTTTGTTGTCATCTGGGATAATGTCAGTTTCCACCGGGCTGCTCTGGTCCGGGACTGGTTTGCCAACCACGACCATTTCATAGTGTTGCACCTGCCCCCTTATTCCCCGTTCCTAAATCCGATCGAGGAATTCTTTTCGGCATGGCGGTGGAAGGTCTATGACCGCCTACCACATGTACGCGTGCCGCTCCTGCGAGCGATGGAGGAGGCATGTGGGGACATCGAGGTGGGGTCGATCCATGGGTGGATACGCCACACACGGAGATATTTTCCCCGTTGCCTGGCAAGGGAAGACATTGCCTGTGATGTGGACGAGGTGCTGTGGCCCGACCCCAATCGACGACGAGATCCCTGACATGGACCTGCAATAGAAACACCTACACCAGATGTTCAATACTTATAGTAGTTCTGCACCTGTACACTGAGTTTTGGTTGTGGAAATAAACACGGTTTACAGACTACAAATGTAGGCAGTGTCTTGAGTACAGTTGACCTGTGTGTTGTGTTTGCTTTGACTGTTTATATTGCATGTGCATGTGTGTTTCCTATCGATCCGAAGAGGGCCTTTTCAAGTTAGAGTGTTACGTTTTGATTGCAGAATGTTATTTTGCATTGGCAGTTAGATGTTGATCTCCAAGTGCTGTGTCAAGAAATCTTGTGTGTTGAGTTTTGACACAATGAGCCAAATTTTTTATTTTGTGTGTAAGCAATTGAAAAAAACTGTAAGACCGTAACATTGACTTACCTGTCGAGAAGAAAGCAGGAAACTTCAGCGTCTCTTTTGAAAGCTTTCTCCTGCATTAGCTATCCCGACATTAACCCTTGTTTTTGTAATCTCCGGTCACGTTTCCTTTTACGGTCTATTTTGGACTTTTTCGAGATGAGGACTTCTTATCCTGTGACTCAGCATATGTATGAATGAACGGTGTATAACTGTGCAGTGCAGCCTTTTAAACTTGCCGCGGCAGTGACAAGCGCCTCTCTCTGCTCCTCCACTTCTGCTGGCTTCAGTCACGTGACGCTGGCTCTGAACGAAAACGCGTTGTGGAAACGCGTTGGCCTAGTACTTTTTGTCCCTCTCTGCTATTATAGTTTTTCAAGATGGCGGAACTACATGGAAGCCTCCGTGGACTTACCCATCTCATGTATATAAAGATAATAAATTCTTCGTTTACGAGGATTAGTCTGATCATTGGCATAGGTATTTGTACACCATTGAGGGCATATTTATGAATACAAATATTGATTTTAGATAATAAAATACCTAAAAAGCTACACATAGTCCCTTTAAGTGAAATTACTGAACTTAAATATACAAGCTTGATAAAAATGATCATTCTAGAAGAACATTTCAGATGGCACTTAGAGGCTTATATACAGTATATGAAAAGTTCAGATGCAAAAGTACATAAAAGTATTCAGATTTGGTATATATATACAGTGGTGTTCAGAATTGATGGCACCCCTGGTAAATATGAACAAAAATGGTTGTAAAAAAATAAACCTGCATTGTTTATCCTTTTGATCTTTCCTTCGCAAAAATCTAACCTTTCATTGAAGTAAAAGAATTGAAAATGGGGGGTAAATCACATTATGAAATAAATGTTTTTCTCCAAAACACGTCGGTAAACATGATTGGCACCCCTAGAATTTTTTATGAGAAAAATATCTCTGAAGTATAGTCTCATTAATATTTACCTTTATTTAGCACACCAGGGTGACTAGGAACATGAAATTGTCCAGCCATGACTTCTTGTTTCACAGGAGTTTAAATATGAGGAAACACAAAGGCCAAATTCCCTTAATCATCCATCACAATGAGTAAAACCAAAGAATATAGTTCTGATGTGCAGCAAAAGATTGTTGAGCTTCACAAAATATAAAGTGGCTGTAAGAAAATAGCTAAAGATTTGAAAATCCCCATTTTGACCATCAGGGAAATAATTAAGAAGTTATAATCAACTAAAGATGTTACGAATCTGCCAGGAAGTGGACGTGTGTCTATATTGTCTTAATGCACGGTGAGGAGGAGAGTTTGGGTGGCCAAAGACTCTCCAAGGATCACAGATGGAGAATTGCAGAGATTACTTGAGTCTTTGGGATCAGAAAGCCTAAAAAAAAAAAAATCAAACAACCCTTACACAACCACATGTTGTTTGGGAGGGTTTCAAGAAAAATCCTCCTCGCTCCTCCAAAAATAAACTCCAGCATATTCAGTTGTCAGACACGACTGGATCTTCAAAAGGGACCGGATTATATGGTCAGATGAAACAAAAAAAAAAGAGGCCTTTTTGGCAGCAAACCCACCAGATGAGTTTGGTGCAAACAGGGATAAAAAGTACCCCATGCCTACGGTTAAATATACTGCTGGATCTTATATGTTGTGGGCCTATTTTTTTGCTGGAGGTCCTGGACATCTTGTTCAGATACATGGTATTATGGATTCTAGCAAATACCAACAGATAAAAAATCAAAACCTGACGGCCTCTGCTAGAAATCTTATAATGGGCCGTGGTTGGATCTTCCATCAGGACAACGGTCCAAAACAAACATCAAAATCAACACAAAAATGGGTAACTGAGCATAAAATGAAGCTTCTGCCATGACCGTACCAGTTCCCTGACCTGATGAGTGGACTGAACTGAACAGAAGAAGCAGCAACATGAACTTGTGAATCTGAAGGATCTGGAGAGATTCTGTATGGAGGAATGCTCTCTGATCTCTTATCAGGTGTTCTCCAAACTCATCAAGCATTATAGGAGAAGACTCAGAATTGTTATCTTGGCAAAAGGAGGTTGCAAAAAGTATTTAATAACAGGGTGCTAACAATTATGGCCAGCGTGTTTTGGAGAAAAACATTTATTTTATAATGTGATTTACCCCCCAGTTTCAATTCTTTTACTTCAATGAAAGGTTAGATTTTTGTGAATTTTTTGAATGAAAGATCAAAAGGATAAACAATGCAGATTTATTTTTTATAGCCATTTTTTTATCATATTTATCAGGGGTGCCATCAATTCTGACCACCACTGTGTATATATATATATATATATATATATATATATATATATATACCAAAAATTTGTTTTAGGTGGACAGATCAATACAGTACAAATAACATGTAGGATGTTGGAAAATAGCAATGTCTTTTCTGTTAACCAAATGCTTTTTAATCTACGCTATTGCTTCAATGAGTGTGAACAGGCGCACCGTTATTTGTTGCTTGGTGAAGTGTTTGTTCAAGTAAGCCAGAAATGCGCAGATTCTGCACAATATGCTGTATTTAAAAGATCACGATGACTCACGAGTATTTGTGCTAAATCCACACAGAATTGGCTTACACAAACTTCCCCGGCAAAGTGAGTAAACATAGTAACACGACAAATTGGCTAGTTATTTGACAGCATTACCCGCCAAAGTAAATTTTTACCCACAATTGGCGGGTGTTAATTTCAAACCCTGGGCCTGTATATACATGTTTCGACTGTGCATATGCACGCATAACATATTTCGGATCAAGAATAACTAATTATTTTGTGACTTAAAATAATAAACACTTGTGTAGAGGTCATTTAGTTATTTGTTTCTAAAAATGGGAAGGGGAATGTCATCAGCATGACCGGTGTCTGAAGCATGTGTGACATGCAGGCAGTGTCTCATTCCCCTTTTCAGGGAACCAGTGTTACAGTCGCAACCTGAGATGTTCTTATTCGAAGTGCAACTTCGACTCTGCATCTTGGATTAACGCTATGCAGGAATTTTTGTTATTTACCGCCCTGAAAAATTTGAACCACATACATTTCATAAATCAGAGAATTTTTTTTTTGCAGGTTACTGTATGATGATTGAAATCGCGAAATGGCCTCAAACAATAACTAAATAAACTGCAAAATGTAATGTTTTCTGATACATTTTTTTCATGCATGGACTGCTTCTAACAGCGCTGCACGAGCTCATGGCGCCATCTGCGGGACACTATTAGCATGTTAGCCAGGGTTCAAAGCGTCAAATGCGAGTAAAAATCGCCGTGGTTAACCTTTATTCTACAGTACATGTACTTACAGTGCACTTACCAAAGAAAGTAATGGTAATATAAGGTAACTACATTACACTGTAGTGCCCCCCCCCCTACACTGTAGTTGCCACTGTAGTACAACTACATACACTGCAGTGCCCCCCACAAGGGTCATTGCAGGTCTTTAGACGCATATGCTGCCGCGATAGCGTCCACAATCCACCTAGACAGACTCTGTTTCGAGTTGGCGAGGCCCTTGGCGCGCCCACCGAACAAAACAAAGAGCTGCTCCGAGCGCCTGAAGGCGGCGGAACGCGTGACATAAACCCTTAACGCCCTAACAGGGCAAAGGAGGTTAACATCGACTTCGCTACCGGATCCCGGTAGGGCCGATAAAGTAATAACCTGCGCTCTGAAGGGAGTGCCAAGAACTTTGGGGACATAACCATGTCTCGGCTTGTGGATGACTTTAGAGTCATTAGGTCCAAACTCGAGACACGCGGCGTTAACAGATAACGCGTGTAAGTCACCCACACGCTTGACTGATGACAGGGCAAAAGCTTGGGCCAGTGCGTCCTCGTTCTTTGAAAAGAACGTTGGGTAATGAGCATTGTCTTTTGACGCAAATAGGTCGACTTTCGCTTTGCCGAAAAGGCGCCACAGCAGCTGGACTGTTTGGGAATGCAGGGATCATTCTCCCGGAGGAACGTTGTCCCTGGACAGTCTGTCTGGGCCATCGTTCAGGCGACCAGGCACATGCGCGGCTCTCAGCAAGAGCAGGGAGTGCTGAGCCCAAACGAGGAGGCGTTCCACCAGAGCATTGAGATTTCTGGATCTGATACTGCCCTGGCGGTTCACAGAGGCCACCACTGACATATTGTCCGTGCGAACCAGTACATGGTGGCCCCGCAGGCATGGGAGGAAGTACCTCAGCACATTCTCGACCACTATCATCTCCAGACAGTTTATGTGAAGGCATTTTTGACTGGCCAAAGACTGGCCTACCCTCGAAGAGGGCGCCCCAACCTAGGTTGGAGGCGTCTGTCGAGATAACCTTCCGGTACTAGATAGCTCCCATTGTCACTCCCAACTGGTACCATTCGGGCCGCTATCCAAGGCTTCAGAGCTGAAACGCAGCTCTGAGTCACTCTGATACGCAGACCGCCGGAAGCCCAAGCTTGGTGTGGTACTCGTGCATTCAGCCAGCGTTGTAGCGGGCGCATACGTAGCAAGCCCAGCTGAAGCACCGCTGCGGCTGAGGCCATGCAGCCTAACATTCTCTGAAAAGTTTTCAGGGGAACAAGGCTGCCCGTCCGGAATGAAGCGGCCTGGTGTCGAACACGGCGCACGCGCTGTGTCGACAGGCGGGCCGTCATAGACACAGAGCCCAGTTCTATCCCCAGAAAAGAGGCTGTCTGACTGGGCAGTAATGAGCTCTTGGTCCAATTGACCATGAGACCCAAGTTTTCCAGGTGGCTGAGAAGCAATGTTCTGTGAGATATTAATTCTATCTCCGACTATGCTAGAATCAACCAATCATACAAATAGTTCAATATTCACATGCTCTGACTTCTGAGGGGAGCGAGAGCCGCATCCATGCACTTTGTAAATGTACGGGGTGCTAGGGACAGGCCAAACGGGAGGACGGTGTATTGATATACCGGACCGTCGAAGGCGAATCTCAAGAATGGCCTGTGACGGGGTATTATTTGAATCTGAAAGTATGCGTCTTTCAGATCGAGAGAGATAAACCAGTCCCTCGGGCGAATTTGCGTGAGAATTTGTCTGGTCGTGAGCATTTTGAACGGTCATGAGAACTTTGTTCAAATGCCTCAGATCTAAGATAGGTCTGAGAGCCCCATCCTTCTTTGGTATGAGGAAATACCGGCTGTAGAAGCCTGACTCGCTCTGGGAAGGCGGTACTGGTTCTATGGCCCCTTTGCATAGCAGCTTTGCTATTTCTGCGCGAAGTAAGTGTGCTACTTCTAGATTCACTTTTGTCTCGGTCCGTGCTAGGAAGCGCAGAGGCCGGTGAGCGAATTGCAGCGAATAACCCTGCTTTACTGTATTCAGCACCCATTCTGACACTCCCGGAATAGCTTCCCAGGCTTTTGCGTGCATAGCTAGGGGTAGAATGGCCTCTTAATTCTGGTCGCCACACGGCGTGGACTCGTGAACCTGAATCTGAGGTATCGGCACGGTGAGCGCGCTCTCGATGCTTGAACACAGCGGCGTGCTGAAAGCGGCGGCTGGCCGGTTTACATGTAACGTCCCAGTCACCTTGAGCGGGGAACATTTCATGGGAAAAAACCCGGAACGCGCGTGTAGCGCCGGGCGTGTTACATTTCTCAGTAAGCGTGAGCGCTTGCGGGCGGACACAAGACTTACAACATAGCCGGTGTGTGACGGCTTTATAGGTTTTGTCCCCTGGGATAAAAGTGTAGCAGAGCGGGCAGTGAGTAGGTGTGGGCACTGCTTTGTGGGCACATTTTCTACATTTAACACTCGAGTGGCATACGCCAGCTTTATGAGTGTGGGCTCTGCATGAGTGACTGACACAGGGGGAACCGTGCTTGTGTGTAGGGATGAACACTGGGAAGTGGGCACATTTTCTACACTCAAGACACGATCGGCATGAGCCGGATAACCAGAAATTGCACTCCTTATGAGATTTCTCTGGGTTGCCGTAAAAACGGCATTTGGGTGCAGGTGAGCAGGTTGTACAACGCACTCGTTGGCTGCGAAATACACATCTGCAGTCGCCTTTTTTAAGGGAAAATAGATTTCAAGTCGAACGCGCTCCAACAGTGTTTATCTCTTGTGGGCATTCAAACAAGTGGCTTCTGAAGACAAAAAAGCTGATGACGTTTATTACATGCGCCCATTTATACTTTTTATACATTTATATATTTATACGGGCGCTCCACTTCATGGACTGTCGTCAGCCAATAATTTGGAGTGTTTGTCACACGTGTTTCAGACACCGGTCATGCTGATGGTGTTCCCCATAGCGTCAATCCAAAACACAGTGTCGAAGTTCTACTTTAAAAAGGGAACATGTTTTTACAACAAAAAAAAACATTTACTTTCAGGCCACTGGGAGAATGTGTGGTTTCAGTTAGTTCTATTTTTTCATAAATGTAATTTTAAGTAATAACTTTCTGAGTGAAAGCATTCACACACAGTTGGTTATACATACAAATATGTGATTTAGTATAGTGAATAAGGTCTAATGTCTGTCTCTACAATAACTATCAACTAGGTTACAAGTATTGTTTATTACAGCAGTTTATTGTAACGATTGAGTGCGAACCAAACACAAATGAATCTTCCAGGTGATTTGTTCAAACATAACTCCACACAGAACTCAACATTCCAGACCCCAAATCACCCATCCAGAGCCATAAAAGAAGGCTCCAGCCAGGCTACACTAAGAACTTTTTATGGCCAAACTAACGGAAGAACTTGTCAATGTGAGATGGTTTGGAAAAAGACTGATTGGTTCAGAGATGGCATCGTTTAGAGCTCGATCAAGATAACAGCAGAAGTTGCTCGATCCCACGACAAATATACAAAACAGACCTCCTCCTCCTTAAGGACCTCTGAATGACCCAGAATTAAAATCTCTTCAAACCACAGAGAACTGAGATTTTACCTATAACAATACATAAAATCATCCCAGAACCATTAGATGTTTGAATGAAAGTGTGTCTTGTTTCCTATCAGTATGATCGTATGTTCTTAATTCAGAAGATGGCTTGATTGAAATCTGTGTAAAATGTTTCGTATTCTTATAATACTAATGATGTCTAAACTGTGGCCTCTGTTCTCTCTGCTAGTGCTGGAGAGCAAGGAGATCACAGATAACGCATGATTTACGATGAGAAGTGAAGAAAATACCACCTCTCAAATAAAGCCAGTGTCTAATTGGTCAGATCTCTTCCAGGAGGTTGGACAAACATTTGAGTTTAAAATCTTAGACCCGAACAAAGCTTTGTTGGAAGAACAAGTAAGAGAGAATGGTGCGAAGGGAGAAGAAACCAGACAGACCAGTAACCATGTAGACAAGCAGAGACGAAAGAACCCAAATTAAGATCAGAAGAACATGGGTTAACAGCTTCATTCAAGCCATCTAACTACTCTAGTCTCAATTTTCTTTCTTTTCTTAGTTTTCCTTTCTTTTCCGTTGTGAGTCTCGGTTCTAAGGTTTTCGCAAGGTTTCGGTCCACGATTCGTCTGCAAAGCCAGCTTCAAACAAAGACTTTCCATCCATCCGCCAGCACACCACGTAATTGGCCGCCCCAGACATCTATCCAGGCATGAGGACACCAGCCACGAATGAACTCGGGAAACCCCCTTTTACACCGACAAAAGGGAATCCCCAAAAAGGAACGCAAAACAAGCAAGTAGCCTCCAGACTCTTAAGCTGAACTGGTGTATTTGATATAGATTTAATAACTCACCTAAGAAACGATAGAAGGGTTAAATTAATGATTGATGGTTCGTTCAGGTCATGTCTTATAAGTGCATATAGAATCTTGAGATTTCATTATCTCACTTTTGAAACTCATTCTTTCCTCACTCTCTTTCTTTCTGCAACTCATATGAATGTGTGTGCGTGTGTTTGTGTTAGATATTAGTTATGTGTTAGAATAATCAATAAAGTATTGTTTGTATTTTAAAGAGAAGTGTTACTTGTGTTATGTGCTTATGAATTTTATGTCTTAAACTGCTGATCTAAGTTACCTTGCTAATAAATAGTGTTTCACTATAGTTTGGATATTTATATCCGCTGCAGAGCTGATAGTTACAGCCAGTTCAAATGGACGAGTCATTTGCTCGGTTGTAATAAGTGATTCTTACAATTCCCTATAAATTAATTAATAATTCCTTTGAGCTAAATTGACCTGTCAGAATCACTCTATTAACGTTACATTATTATAATGATACAACACTATTCAAACAATATGAGCACTGGTACATGTTTAGTTCCCTATGAATAGATGAAACATGGTGGATGAGGTGCTTCTGTAGTTTGATTTTCATAGTTATATGCACTTTATAGAACATTTTCTTGACTGATTTTTTTATTTTTTCATTTAAGGTTTTGGTGTGCTAAAACTGTCACTTGACATTTATTTTGAGTTTATTGTCAGTATGGGGTCAGTGTTCATGCAAATAGTCTATTTTGCATGTATGTATTAATATTAAAAAAGGCCATTTATGGCCCAAGACAACCCCTGTTTTGGTCATGTTTGGTCATATTTTGCAGGTTGTACCATCAGTCCAGGCATGACAATCCCTTCAATCATGTTGCATATACCTTAGTTTTAAGAGTAAAATAACACAGATAGTGTAGTATAACACAATTTGATTCAGAAGTCCTTCCTATAGTCTCTGAAGTGCTGATAATATCTGCACATGTATTTTACAATATTTGGCAGTGATTCAACCAGTAACATTCCTGAGATATAAGGGCATCCATTACAGGATTGCATTGGTAGCAGCAGCTCGGATTACTGCAGTGGGCAACAGTTTGAGGCTTGTTCCCTTTCGAAAAGGTTTTTAGGCAAAAGCTAGTGCAAATTCATGGCGCAAGCCGTGAAAAGAGCAAATTTAACAGTGCACGCTGATTTTCAAAGTGTGGCTGCATTCCTCGGACGAGCACTCTGAGTTCATCAGCCGTGGGGCTGAGCAACAGGGATGCAGCGAGCTCACGTCTGCCCAACGCCCACATGCCTTGCTTTCCCCACAGCATGCCGAATCTCCTGTGCTCTTTACCTGCAATGACCAACGCCCCTCTTCTGGCGCAAGTGGCATGGTTTCATTTGGCAGCTTTGAGGAGGATTGTGATGACACAATGTCACTAGTGGTATCTTATGCAGAGGACTGGGCGAACTCCAGTGATGATTCCACCCAAGTCGCTTAAAGAGACAGCACTCGGAACCCATCCGCGTCCTTACCAAGGCAGTGAGTGAGCTGAGCTTGGAGTGGTTGGCTCCGGAAGAGCCTGCCAGCAGCTGCCTTAATGGATGGTTCCTGCATCCGGGGCGCCGAAGAACTGACGAAGGCATGGCGCGCCCCCTATTCAGCACGCGTCCATTCCTCCTCTTCAGCGGCCCTCACCCTCACAGCGGTTGACGGCACAGAGGATACGGGCTACACAAAACTTCCCCCAATATAGGAAGCCGTCGCCGCGCATCTCTGCCTGCCCACGGCCCTTGGCTGGAAGTCTAAAGCCTCCCACCCGTCTAAGCCACGCAGAGTGACATCTGCGCTCGGGGCCAGAGCATATTCCGCAAGCAGCTAGGCTGGCTCCACCCTCCACATGATGGCGGTCTTCCAAGTGTGCCAGGCAAAACTCCTCTGTTATATGGATGAGAGCGGCCCTGACCCGGTGGCCTTCAAATAGATGTGCAGCGCAACTGACCTAAGTCGGCAGCCCAGGCAATTGGGCACACCATGGCCAATCTGGTGGTCCTTGAGCACCACCTGTGGCTCAACAAAACGGAGATAAAGGATGCTGACAAGACATCTTTCCTGGAATCCCCAGGTCTCTCCCTCAGGCTTATTCGTTACTGCAGTGGATGGCTTTGCTGAGTGCTTCACAGCAGCACAGAAGACATCGCAAATGATGCGCCTTTATCTGCCTAAGAGAGCGAGTTCCTCATCTACATCAAGTCACCCCAAATCAGCGCCAACTCAGCAGCATTCCAAGCCAGATCCCAGACTAGCCCAGCACGAGCAGAAAGCAGAATCCGAGGTGAAGCAGCGCTTCCGTCCAGCGAAATGCTATGTTTCCAAAGCGCCAAGTCCTGATGTTTTGGGCACAAGGAGGAGGAGGCTAGAGATGGCGGTCTCAGGCCCATTCTCGACTTGAGATTTCTGAACCGTGCTCTAATGAGATGGCTGTTCAGAATGCTAACTTTGAAACAAATCCTCTCACAGATCTGCCCTGGGGATGTTTTTTTATCCTTGGATCTGAAGGACGCATACTTTCATATCCAGGTAGCTCCCCATGATAGACCGTTCTTGAAATTCACGTTCGAGGGAGTGGCTTACCAATATACAGTCCTACCATTCAAACTGTCTCTAGCCCCACGCACTTTTACAAAATGGGTCTAGGGTTCAGAATCAACTTGAACAAGAGCTTTCTGTCTCCCAGCCAACGTATCATGTTCCTTTGCGCAGTACTCGACACGTCGAAAATGCGGTCCTGGATTTCACCGGATCGCTCCCTTAAAATTCAGCAGTTAGCGAGGGCCATGTTATTATCATGGTGAGCCACGGCTGTACCAAAGCTCTGGCCCCCTGGAAATCACCTCATCTGTATCAAATGGGCGTGGAACTGGGCACGGTTACCAGAAGGAAGGTTGTCGTGACAGACGCCTCCAAGACAGGTTGGGGCGCACTGTGTGACTGTAGGCCGGCCTTTGGCTCTTGGGCAGAGCCAAAGACAAGCTGGCACATCAACTCCCTGGAAATGATGGCAGTGCTCCTGGCCTTCAGAGAATTTCAGCAGTAGCTCAGAGGTCACCATGTCCTAGTCCAGTTGGACAACATGAAAGTGGTAACCTATATAAATCACCAGGTCCTGTCTACTGAACAGAAAACACCCACTGCCCGATATTCTTTTCGAAGGAAAAGGATGCATTAGCCCACAGGTGGCTTCCTCTACACCTTTATGCCTTCCTTCCGGTACCACTTCTCCTTCAGGTCATCAGCCGAATCAGGGATGACAGATGCTCAGTCTTACTTGTGGCACCACTCTGGCAGAATCAGCTGTGGTTCCCAGGAATGGTCCAGCTGGTGCCTGCAGCAGTGTGGTTAATCCCGCTGAGAAGTGATCTACTTTCCCAAGAGGAGGGATCAATCTGGTATCCCCAACCCAAGGTGTGGAGCATCCACCTATGGCCTCTCGACGGGAGCCTTCAAGCCTCCCCCGAAGGGTCATGAACACAATCTCCAAGGATATGGCACCTTTTACTAGGCACCTTTATATGCAGAAATGGGCTATCTTTTCCGGATGGTCCACAGCCCGGCTTATAGACCCCATGCCTTGTGAGCCCACTCTCTCTTTTCTACAGGAGCTGTTGGATGGCAGACACACTCCATCCATGCTCAAAGTATACACGCCAGCTATCGTGGCATACCATGTCCCTATAGCTGGCCAGTCTATTGGGAAACATGACCCGATGGTCAAATTTCTCAGAGGGGCCAGGAGGCTAAACCCTCCTCGCCCCAACATCACTTATGCGTCCCACTCCACCAGAAGAATGGCCTCCTCCTGGGCCTGGTCTAGCGGAATATCCATGGCTGACATTTGTGCGGCGGTCGGCAGGTTCTTGCCGGCCATCTTTATCAGGTTCTATAACCTAGGCGTCCCGGTCCTTCAGGCACGGGTTCTGTCTGCCTAAATCAGTCTCCACCCTCAGGGTTTTTACCATACTATACATACTACATACTATACTATACCATACAAGAGATACCATACTATACCATACCATTTCTGGGCATTCTAAGTCCTTGACTCTAGTAGCCTACCTACATCATTGTAAACAAAATATACATTGATGTTGTCACTGTAATAGTATTTTTATTCTGTTATGATTATATTAAAAAATTATATTAGTATTATAATGAAAATATATTCCTAATTTCCACTATACAATTAAATAGTATTTAATGTTTTGCACAACCTATTGAAAATAATTTGTAATTTAATCTTTGTTTCAACTCTCAAATAGTCGAGATTACTTTAAGTTTATGATTTGAAAACTTGTACTTGATTAAAAATCCAAAACTTGTCACGGCAATTGGATTTAAACAATAGGAATAAGTTCAAATATCTTAATAGGGCTATCATGTTTAACAAGCGAGTTATTCTTGTTTCCCGCCCGGTCGTAATCATCTCATGAAGTCTGTGTCTCTACTTTTTTTTCCCCTCAGCTTTGTTTGATGTTCTATCAGTATCTGGTTCTGGGTTTCATTTTATATCTCTTTTGTTTCACTGGCTTAGGTTCACTGGATTTTTGACATGTATGCCATTTAAAAAATCTGTTTAACTTCAAGTTGGGTTTATTCATACTATTTGAGTATTCTCACGTTACTGGAGGTAAAAACATTCATTTTACATAAAATACATAAATTACACACAGTTGGTTTCTGCTCTGTTAACAAAAGGAAACATGTAAACAGGTAGGGAGGGGGAAAAGACAACAGCTTTCAAAAGAAAAGTAAAAAATAAATAAATAAATAATAAATAAATAAATAAATAAATAAATAAAACATGGAGTTACATGGAAAATAGTCAAAAACTTTACAATAGCCTAGCCTTGAATGAATGAATGAATGAATGAATGAGGCATTTATATAGCGCTTTCATATGTACTACTGTACACCCAAAGCGCTTTACAATCATATCAGGGGATCTTTCCTCAACCACCACCAGTGTGTAGGATCCACTTGGATGATGCGACGGCAGCCACAGTACAACGGCGCCAGTGCGCTCACCACACACCAGCTATAGGTGGAGAGAGGAGAGAGAGTGATAGAGCCAATTCAATGGAAGGGGATTATTAGGAGGCCATGATTGGTAAGGACCAATGGTTGGAATGTGGCCAGGACACTGGGGTTACACCCCTACTCTTTACGAGAAATGCCATGGGATTTTTAATGACCACAGAGAGTCAGGACCTCGGTTTTACGTCTCATCCAAAGGACGGTGCTCTTTGACAGTATAGTGTCCCCGTCACTACACTGGGGCGTTAGGACCCACACAGACCACAGGGTGAGCACCCCCTGCTGGCCTCACTAACACCTCTTCCAGCAGCAACCTGGTTTTCTCAGGAGGTCTCCCATCCAGGTACTAACCAGGCTTGAACTGTTTTAATGTAAGGAATTTATTTTTAAGATGACATAGTGACACATTACTACATACAGTAATTACATGTAGTAAATTAATATTACTTTATTTGAGTAAGTACAATGTAACCATACATTAAAAGAAAGAGTAACCAAAAATTACTATATTTATTATATTTATTATTATTACTATATTTATTACTATATTGAAATGAAATTACGGCCCATTTTATTACTACAGCTTTCTTCTAAAATGGTCCAGCCATGAAGGCATTCATGAACTGTTAAGTTAAAAAAGTAATATAAAAAAGTATGTCATCAATAAGGCCAGAACACAGGTGTTTTTGTAAATGCACATCATGATTTTCTATTCAAATGTTGCACCAACATTTGTTTGGACCTTCCCATAAGCTGTTGAAAAACAACATCATTTTTAAGAACACATTAATGACATGAGCTAAAACAACAGGGACAATTCAATGCAAATAAAAAAAGTGCAACATGAGTGGATATTTTTCTTGAAAATGTCATTAAGTATTAGCAGGTATTTAATCAGATCAGGCATAACACAATATAGCATTAGTCTATTAGGCTACTTTACTTATTAAGGGTCAAGCACTGAAGATGCATAGGGACCTATTGTAATTGTTGGCGTTCTTATTCTTCTTCCGCTCTTGGAGTCTATGGCTGCCCATAGAACTAATACTAAAAGTAATTAAATTTGGCACACAGATAGAGGACAGTCTGAACAGTCACCAGAGCAAATTTGGAGTCTCTAACTCAGTCCCTCTAGCACCACCAACTGTCTAAATTTTTACTTACGTTTATGCGATTGCATGCATAGGTGCACCCTATGACGTCATTAAAAACTTTCTGCCATTTAGAACTTTCAAACTCCTCGTAGGCCTTTGCTGCAATTTTTATGGAAATTGAACTAGATCATCTTCAGAAAATGCAGACAAAACACTATGGAATTCAAGTTGATTTGTCAAACCATTCTCGAATAACGTGGAAACGAATTTGACGAAGAGCACACCAAAAATGGACTTGAGGCTATATCTCTGCCTTGCTTTAGCATATTCTGACCAAACTTGGTGTATGTTATGACAACCATGACCGGTGGCCATCTACACAGTTTAGGCGCAGTGCCACCTAGTGGTCAGGAGATATGAAAAATGGACATTTTTGCTTATAACTTCTGAATTGTTTGGCCAAAGATCCATAAAACTTTCTTTTGATTCTCTTTTGAAAAAAAGTCTCTTTTGATTCTGTGCATCATACCGAGTCAAACGATACCCAATTTTCCCATTTGCCATTTTGGGCATTAGACAAATTGAATTT
This sequence comes from Squalius cephalus, assembly GCF_949319135.1. NCBI lineage: Eukaryota > Metazoa > Chordata > Actinopteri > Cypriniformes > Leuciscidae > Squalius > Squalius cephalus. The sequence goes on from NC_137123.1 coordinate 26,018,667, forward strand.
GGTCATAAAATGCTATATTTTATGAATGCATTGGCGTATCGTTATGAAACTCGGTATTGTCAGGGTTCTGTCACCTCGGTCTAGTGTGTTTCTTGGTTTTGTGACGGAGCCCTGACATTCCCGTATTCTCTTGTCTTTGTCTGTGTGTCTTGTTGTGTTCTGCATGTGGTGTGTGTTTCCACGGCCACATGCTTTTCTGTTGTCTTTCTCTCTTGTGCTGCGTCATGTTATCTTGTTCTGTGTGAACACGGCTTATGAGTATCCCTCATTAGCTGCGTGTTAGTGTCTCGTTCTGTGTAAGCTCATGGCTAGCGATTGGTTATTGCTGGTCATGTGCTTGTGTGTGATTTTATGTTTGATGTGAGCACATGGATTAGGCTTGTTCGACTTGAACCGGCACTGCACAGACCAATCGGTGAATGACATCAAAGTCAGAAGAACAGAGAGTAGACGGCTCTTTATGGTTTTGAATCGCTCTCGCGGTACTTTGATGTCAAACCAATCGGTCCGTGCAGCGCCGTTTCAAGTCGAACAAGCCTATTGTCTTGTTATGCCTACCTGTGCCATGTGCTCTCCTGTCTATTGTCTGACCCTGCCCATATCTGATTATTGGTTCAGTTTCCACACCTGTCCTCCCTCATTACCTGCCTTGTTTGCTGTCCTATTTATTCCCCTTGTGTTTGCTGTCCTGTGTCAGATTGTTGTCGCACGCGGTTGTTACCCTGCCTGTCTGATGATTCCTGTCGTGTATGTTTTCTACCTAGTCAAGTCTAGCCTGTAGTGTTTCCCCCACAGCGGCTCAGGTGAGTTTAAATCTAATTGGACGGCTTGTTTCATCGTGGGGCTATGGTGGAAAAAATGGACACACTGATTGCTTTGTAAATTCTCGCCGTTTAATCCTGCTCAGTGTGAAAGGGCCTTTAGTGTCAGCATTCACACCATGTCGAAGTGACTGACAGATAGAGAAAGCCATTGATGGCCCAAGACAAACCAAAACAAGTCATGTCACATCGGAAGTCGCAACTGATCCAGATAATGTGGCGATAATGGAGTTAAATTGAAGATGGCCTGAAAATATCCTGGAGCTTCATTTTCATGCATTGCAGCCCTTGAACAAGCACATATTAATGTTCCCTATGACATGAGCTAAAAAAAACATGAGGCCAAACATACTGTATGCAAAAATATGAGTGAGCACATATATATTTACAGTTGCTTATGAACAGATGAAACAAAGTGAATAGGGCACTTCTGCTGGCATCAAATATAACAATTATTCAATATATTTTACTGGTTGTACCATCAGCCCAGGTAGGACAATCCCTTCAATCAATTTCATATAGTTTTAAGAGTAAAATTACACACATAATGCAATATTTATTACAAGATTTGATCCAGAAGTCATTACTACAGTAGGCTATACAAAGTGCTGATAATTTGAATTAATTATGATTTTTGTAGCTCATAAAATGAAAGAAAACATTATGACAAGTCTTGTGCACACATTCTTTTCTGTTTTCTCAGCTCTCTAGAACCATGTGCAATTCATCCTTCATTATCAATGGTTCAACCGTATTAATCGGTCAGGGCATAAGTTGGTTCTGCATGTGTCAGGACCATTTTGGCCCTTATGTCGTTGTTTCCTTTTCAATATTGTGCTTTATTGTGGGAACGCCGATCCATTGCTGGTCCCTCTGGGTTTTTCTTCGTGGGAACATTAAACCAAACATGGTGTTTCCATTGAACATCACTATACTGGAGCTACTTTTTTGCATCCAGTGCTTTGCAGACTTCATTGATTTCAAGGTTTTAACTATGGCGAGCTACAACTTATCTACATTTCTCATTGGTCTCACCTGGACTTTCAGACCTCTTATCCAGATCTGCATGTGTATGGAACAATATTTGGCAGTGATTCATCCTCTAACATTCCTGAGATATAAGGGCATCCAGTACAGGATTGCATTGGTAGCAGTAGCTTGGATTACTGCAGTGGGCAACGGTTTGAGGCTTGTTTACATCAGGATGACCTATTTTCGAGATCATGTATTCTTTTTCATTTTTTGCATTGCAGTGATGATAACCTCATTTTGCTGTGTGTCTGTCCTTCGTGCCCTAGAGAGTCCAGGACCAGGTAAACAAAAGAATGAAGAGATGACAGAAAAAGACAGACACAATAAAACTGACAGATGCAGAGCTGTTGAGAACCAGCAGAAAAGGAAGGCCTTCAGAATCATCTCTCATATTTTAGTGTCTATCCTGGTTTGTTATTTACCTAACGTAGTAGCTTATTCCATGTGCATAGCTGAAGTCAGTACACGTATATTTGTGTGTGAAGCTGTTCCATCCATTCTGTTCATCACTACGATTACTGTATTAATGTCACCACTAGTCAGAATGTATAATGATGGCCAGCTGAAGCACATGTGCTTTTCAAAGCTTAGAGGACAAATAAAAGGAAACTGAAAATCGATTTATTATTTTAGATCTCTTATGTGACATTAAAATGTAATATCAATGTTTGTGCGCTCAACTTGAAAATACAATCTTTCGACATAATTGGTATGGTGTGTCTTTTGTGAATTTTAATGGAATAACTAATTTAGTTAAAAGCCCATGTTCTTGTACATTGGAAAATATGTGTTTAATCACTATGCAGTTGATCAATTTAAATTGATTAACAAAGACAACTGTAAATAGTAATTTAAATAGTTTTATTTAGCAGATTGAAAACTATTGTTAAGGGGCAACAATCTGAAAGCCTTTTTGATGTCTGCCATACATCTAGTGAAATAAAACAGCACAAATATATTTGAAGAAAGCACACTAACGTAAAATTGCTACAGCACATACTGAACCTTATTCAAATCATTATGTGGACATTTATAAAATGTATTTATCCAATGTACTGTATATGGTATATATTATATATGAGCAAATATGAAAATAAACAATTTTAGCTTGAACTTAGAACTAAGACTGCTTTAAAGAAAGGAAGCATCAAATATATTCTAAAAGTCAATAACTGAAATATCTACGCTGTTCGCTGTTCTGCTAAAAAGGCCAACACGAATATATATATATATATATATATATATATATATATATATATATATATATATATATATATATATATATATATATATATATTTCCATTGAATTATTGGGGCCGCTTTACAAAACTTTCTTTTATGGAGACCAAATGATGTGTTACTGTTCATTAAAACATTTGTCGAAAACATGCAAAACTCTAAAGCTACTGAAAGTTAGAGTTAAAATATGTCTTACTACAATAACATTCAACAAGGTCAGAATTGTATATTCAAATACTACACCAAGATTGGTGTTTGGACCATTTCACATGTTGAATGTACCAACAATCATAAACACCCAGCTAAAACAACAGGGTCAGTTTTAAGCAAACAGAGTGTGAGTGGGAGCATTCATAGTTTCCAACGAACATATGAAACATGGCGGATGAGGGGCTTTCTTTGCTTCGGTATCCTGATTTTCATTTTATGAGGGAAATAGTAAATTCATAGCATTTGTCATATAGAGAGTGTGATAATTTAACAAAATGTTATGTTACTAATTGAAAATAACATTAAACGCAACCACATTTACTTGATTTGTTCAATTGGAATTCAAGTCTTAAAGTCAACAGAAGCACTAGGGGACATGTAAGGGAGTTTGTTGCATATTTTTATAGTTAAATGGCCCTGGGATTAAAAATAGCAGTTTTAATGGGTTTCAATGGGGACATTTTTGCCTTTGAGGACCTGAGTGGGACTATTTTGTGTACCTAGTGTAAAATAGATTTATTAAAGGAAATGGGGTTGAAATAGTACAGTTCCAATAAAAATACACAATTGTGCCAAAATGTATGCAGTTGGCATTAAAATGATGCTGTTGAATGATGAAAGCTATAATCACCATCAACAAAGTTTGGATTGCAAGTCAAAATTTGTTTGGAATATTTCACAATATGCATATCTTTTGATATTTATAAGCACATGGCAATGACAAAACATGGCAAAGTAAAATAAAACTGTGACGATATGCAAATACAGCAGGCAGGTACATTTATAGTTGCCTAAATGGACAAAACCTGAAGGGACGAGGCATTTTTGATACATTTTCACTGCTGGAAATATTTCTTGAAACAATTCTGTATAACTTGCATATCAAACGAAGTATGACATTTCTTTAAATAATTTCTCAATTCAATGAGTACTTCAGTTTTACTTGCATATAACATGCTTTCTGACTTTTTCAGACTCATTTGTTCTTTTTCTTTCTCTAGATCTCTACAACCATGTGCAATTCATCCTTCCAAATGAATGATTCAATCTCTGCATTCGACCAATGTAATGTAATTATGGTCTGTCTTTGTAAGGGGCATTTTGGCAGCATTGTCAGTTTAGTTACTTTAGCACTGTACTTCATTGTGGGAACGCCGATCCATTGCTGGTCCCTCTGGGTGTTTCTTCATGGGAACATGAAACCCAACTTGGTCATTCCACTGAACATCACTATAGCGGAGCTGTTTGTTTGCATCCTTTGTTTTACTAACTTCATTGTTACAAGCTATCCCACTGTGGCAGGTAATAATTTGCTTGTTTTTTTCATTGGTCTCTGCTGGACTGTCAGACCTCTTCTCCAGATCTGCATGTCTATTGACCATTACATGGCAGTGATTCATCCACTGACATTCCTGAGATATAAGGGCATCCAGTGCAGGATTGCATCGGCAGCGGCAGCTTGGCTGATTGCAACGGGCAACAGCGTGAGGCTCGTTTTCATTGGATTGGAATATTTCCCAGATCATGTATTCTTTCTGGTTTTTTACATTTCAGTGATGATAATCTCATTTTGCTGTGTGTCTGTCCTTTATGCCCTGAAGCATCCAGGACCAGGTGAACAAACGAATGTAGAGAGACACAATAAAACTGACAGAGGCAGAGCTGTTGCGAACCAGCAGAAAAATAGGGCCTTCAAACTAATCTCTCATAGTTTAGTATTTATCATGATTTGCTATCTTCCTCAAGGAGTATCTTATTTTATGCGCATAGCTAAAATCAGTAAACATGTATATATTTGCAATGTTTCTCCGCTGATTCTGACATTTAGTATGACTGCTATATTAATTTCACCACTGGTCAAGATGTATAATGAAAGCCAGATAAAACAAATAATGTGCTTTTCAAAGCTTAGAGAAAAACTAAAAGGAAAACAGGAAAATTGAAATAATATCTATTGAAGTTTTAATGTTTATTCCATTTAGATTTCTAAAAAGCAAAGAGCTATGACATCTAAAACATTTGTAATTTTTTAATTAGTCGGCAGTTTTTTTCAAAAAAATGTTTTCCAAATTTGTTTAAACTTTCTTTATATACCAATACATAATTAAAATGTAAGTACTCTGAAAAAGAGAGTATAAAAACCGAGTGTCTGTAGTCCTCTCAGGGCGCAATAATCACAGCTACTTATTTCCATTCGGAACGAATGAAATGATTGGCTGGGCGACTGTCACTCTCCCTCGCTACCATGGCTACCACCCCTGCTGCTACAGGAGCTGCCCACATGCGCGCACCCGTTTGACTCGAGGAGGGGAAGAGGCACGGAAGCTAGGAAGAATCACAATTATGGCAGAGAAAGAGCAGTCAAAATTCCCAGTACCTGCATATATAGTCAGTGAAGGCAAACAAGGCAAAAAAAGGAACTAGCAAGGTAGAAAGGTAGGCTACTTGTCTCCAGAGTGTAATGTTAGTCCCCATCAGAGCCAACAGTGCTTTCATCGTGGAAGCTCTTACGGTTTTTTGCATGTATATGTTATGAATCTTACACGAAATTCACCTTCATCACAGTGTAACTGATGGTAATGGGAAAACGTGTATCAATGCAACCTGTTTTTAGCTTTGCCTTATGTTACTAGCTCGTTACCGAATCAAACTCAATATGTTTTAAACTTTACCAGTATCGATATGCCAGCTTGATAGTGAGTACTAACAGCCATGTTAGTTGTTTATATTCATAATGATAAAGTTAAGTATTTTATTACATGTGATTCTGACATGATGTCAATACATGCACTGCGCTCCTCTTCGCTCGGCGCTGGTAAACGCGTCCTCCAGCTGGCAGCTGAGCGGTCGGCATTGCGCGTTCATGTGTTTTGGGGGCGTGGCTTTGGAAGGAGCCCAGAAGGGAGGGGGTGGGAGTGAATGGAATAAGTAGCTGTCTTTATTGCAGCCCTGAGAGGACTACAGACACTCGATTTTTATACTCTCTTTTTCAGAGTACTTATATTTTAATTATGTATTGGTATGTAAATAAAGTAAAAAAAAAAAATTGAATTTTTTTTTTTTTTTTTTAAACTGCCGACCCTGCCTGACCAAGAACAAAACATTCTCCTTGATGAATGTTCATGCACTGTATAAAGATAAAGAATAAATTCAGTGCACAGCATTTTTTGCAACATAATGTTGTCAGCATCATATTTTGCACAAAATATTTTTTTTTCTGCATGAAACAACACAAAAAGATTTACTTCTGAGCATTATTAGGTTTTAAATTGTTTATTTTGAAAACAATGATATGTTTTTGATCAGGACAATTGTGAAGGTCGTGATTAATGTTTTATTTTATTAAAAACAAAAAGCAAGCTTCATTATAGCTTCATTCAAATAGTATTTCAAGAACATCTTCATGATTGTGATTTTGCTTTTGCTTAGATTGATGGTCTGTAGTAAGGGTTGTCCTGCCCTAATATTGCTATATGAATTGTGATTTTTTTTTTTTATGTAACCTGTACATATCTTGAAAACTCCCTTGACCTGCAGCATATAAACAACCAATAATAAAAAAAACATTTGGGAGTTTGAATTTGAAACTTAACTTAGGCTTGGCCTTGAAAGACTTGACTCAGACTCATCACAATAGTTCCGACTTGACTTGTGAAAATGCTAGCATATAAGCACTAATATCTAATGAAAAGTGTTAGTATCTATTGCATTAGTTACTAGTATCTAATGAACTAGCCATTTGAAATACTTGTAACTAAAACTAGATGCGTTTTAGGGATAAATGTTTAAACAGCTTGCAGTTTATATTGCACTAGCCTACTCAACAACAGTTTCTAACTGGGCAATTTGGTATCTATGAATTATTGGATACAGTCAATTAAACATTTTATAATGTTGTAGTGAGAGAAAACAAAAGTTACCACAGTTAATAATTATTCCAATGGGAAGGAAGTGAAGAGAGATTTCCAGTAGATTTGGGTATCAAAGACAAGTTGTCCACCATAGCATTAGCAACACCTGCCTGAAGATCACACAGTGAGTATAATTGATTTGTCCACAAGATTTTAGTCAATTATTATATTTTGTTTTAAAGTAGTATACATGTAGTGAGTTTGTTACACTCTGTTTTAATATGAAATAAAGGTGGAACGGCCAAGACTACAGACGAGTAATTTTAAATCATGATTATTTCTGCTCATTGTACATCTGTTATGTACGTTTTTCTGCTATTTTAAATGTTATCAATTTACATTAACATTCATCTAATATTATGCTTTACCGAGCCATACAAGTGTGAAACCATGGGCTGTTTATCAGTGGCAGGCTGCTTAAATGGATTGAAACTGTGTGAACATATCTATGAAGATAGTGAAATGAACAGAGCAAATCCAGTCGACTGTATAGCACATCTGTGGCTACATGCAACCAAGAATTCACCAGCAGGATTCCAAAGTCTCAAATCAAGCAGACTGAGTCTCAGGAATCAGGTAAAGGCTGCGAATACAGTAAATTAAATAAATAGGGCATTAATACTATATATCCTATTATGTTTTCTTTTTTATTTAGGGTCACCAACGTTCTATAAACTCATACCTGCAAACATGTATACATAAATTTTGCACTAACAAATTATTATTATTATTATTATTATTATTATTATTATTATTTTTAAAAACCCTTTGTCTGTCTGTTCTGAGCACATTTTGAGTCACTATATATTTTATTGAGAGGAGTACCTAACTTAACTCAAGCTGATTGAGCCATCTCTACCATCTGGTTGAGGTATGTTATGCCAAAAAAATCCACTAGATGTCACAGTTGTAAAGTTTCTGAATAAAACTCTGACACAGCAAAGCAGGTTTTAGATCTTTTAATGAACTTATAAATCTCCGTTGCAATTGTTTACATTTCTGTTTCGCGCTCCGTTTTCTTCTGTCCTGTTTACGCAGTCTCAACACAACAAAACGAAACTAACGCGCCCCCTTGTGGGCTGAATGAACAATGTCTGGTTTCAAACTAAAACACATCACATGTGGAAATAATATAACATAACATCACATGTTATAAATCGTAAACATTACAACCCTCCTTTCGTTTTTTTTTTGTTTTTTTTTTTTGAAAACTGTCCACATTATTTAAAGTCAGTTAGGTGTGATGGGGGTCTTCTATTCATCCTGACTGGGTATCTGCGAACAGGTTACTGTGACCCAGGTGTTCAGGGGCTAAGGGTTCTGGAGTTTGTTCAGGAAGAGTCTCAGTCCTGTTCATGGCATCTTGTCCACCACTTTCAAACCACACGACTGAGAGGAGTGCTTTGCATTTGCTGGTAGAGTCTTGAAGTGGGATGAATTTCTGGTGATGACATGGTTATTGCATTTAGCTGTCACCATGGAACCTTTGATAGCAATAACCTTGTATGACTGGGGGTTGTAGGCAGGGCATAGCTTCCCTTCCTTCTTTTGACGACACAGGACTACATCGCCCACTCTCAGAGCCAACGGAGCAACATGGCGCATACGGTCAGCATTTTGTTTCATCCTGTTCTTTGCCAGGGCATCTGCCTGTCGTAGTGGTGCATGCGTCAGAGACTGGAAGGAAAGAGGAGATCCAGGTAGCTTGATTCGAAGGGGCCTCCCAAACAGCACATCAGCAGGAGCCATTCCAGTCGAATAGTGAGGCGTGGCACGGTAATTGCGGAGGAATGCGTATAGAGTCTGTTTCCATGGGCGGCCTTCAACATGTGTAGCACGTATAGCCTTTTCAAGGGTACGCATAAAACGTTCAGCCTCTGCATTAGCCTGAGGCCAGAGTGGAGTTATCTTCCTATGTCTGAAGCCTAGGTATGTTGCGAAGTCTGCAAATTCTGAGCTTTGGAAGGGTGGGCCATTATCTGTTTTGACCTCTAGCGGAATTCCCAGTGTCGAGAATATTTTGTCAAGTTTAGGAATTGTAGCTCTGGCTGACGTGGACTGCAGAATCTCCACCTCTGGATACCTGGAGTATTTATCAATGACCACCAAAAGGTAATCACCGGAGGGGAACGGACCACAAAAATCGATTAGGTTACTGACGTAACCCAGGTTCTCTGATAACATGAAGTGAGGTATCTCACTATGGGAACGCCTCTGGGCGTGACAGATCGCGGAAGCACCAATTACACCACGTCTGCCAACCGTGGCAGACCAATCGCTGCAGCGATTAGGGAGTCCTGCCTCCCTGTATATAAACCGCAGCTACCTGCCGTTTCGTCATTCTCCGCATATCTCTTCTCCGTGCGAAAAGGCAAGGAGGGCAATGTTGTGAGATACCTCACTTCATGTTATCAGAGAACCTGGGTTATGTCAGTAACCTAATCGTTCTCTTTCTAACATTCGTTCGGTATCTCACTATGGGATATAGACAACTCCCGTATTGCCGATATGCTGACGAAGCAGACTGAAGACGAGAGGGTTAAAGTATAAACTCTGCATCACTGACCCAGACGGAGAAACAGAATAAACTGAGAAATCCGTCCTTAGAGAACCATCTTATACCACCTGACTACTCACTCCCAGAACTGAGTGGGCCAGAGAGGGTTCTGTTACATCCAGTCTATAGAAACGAATAAATGTGTGCGGAGAGGACCAGCTGGCTGCCGCGCAAATTTCTTGAATCAAAATGCCTTTAAATAGAGCCCAGGATGTAGACATTCCTCTAGTAGAATGCGCTCGTAGACCTACTGGGGGCTCTAAATTCATGCTATTGTAACATAACACGATAGCCTCTACCACCCAGTGGGAAAGGCGTTGACGGGAGATAGGTTTTCCCTTATAAGAGTCAGCCCACGAGACAAACAGCTGGTTGCTCTTACGCAATGTGCGGGTTCTCTGTACATACATATACAGCGTACGAACCGGACATAAACAGTTTAGCCTCTCCTCCTCTGGAGATGAAAAAGGAGGTGGGTGAAAAGCCAACAAGTCCACAGGTTTTATCCTATCCGCGTGATCGTAGACCTTGGGCACGAACGCCGGGTTAGTTCTAAAAAGTACTCTTTGACCACCCGGAGCGAACTTCATACATGAGGGGTGAACTGACAAAGCATGCAGTTCACTCACCCTCTTTGCTGTTGTCAGAGCGAGTAGTAGAGCCGTTTTTAAAGCGAGCATCTTATCAATGGGCTCGAAAGGGGGTTTAGAGAGCGCGTTCAGGACCACAGACAAATCCCATAGTGGGACCATTGGCTTAGATACTGGGTGCAATCTGCGTGCACCTCTCATGAATCTACAGACCAGGGGGTGTTGGCCCATAGTGCCTGAATCAAAACCCACATGACATGCCGAGATAGCGGACAGATAAACCTTAACCGTGGAAAAAGCCCTGCCTTTATCCAGGAGGTCCTGAAGGAAACACAGCACGTCCGAAACAGAACACAGGAAAGAAACAATGTTCTTCTCTGCGCACCATTCCTCGAAAACTCCCCATTTGAGATTATATAAAGAACGCGTCGAGGCAGCCCTCGCGTTCTGAATCGTCTCAATAACCCTCGGAGGTAATCCGGCTGTGCTCAGATTCACCCTCTCACGGGCCAAGCCCAGAGAGATAGTTTCTGAGGGGAGGGATGGAAAATTTCCCCCCTTGCTTGTGAGAGAAGATCCCTGCACACTGGTAACTGCCATGGCCGGTCGTAGAGCAGTTGCGCAATCTCGGGCCACCCACAGTCTCCCCGGCCAGTAAGGCGCGATCAGAATCATCACGTCTGCATTCCCGAACCCTCCATAATGTCGGCTCGATCAAGCTCAACGGCGGGAACGCGTACAGCAACACGTCTGGCCACTCGTGGGCTAGCGCATCCACACCCAATGGTGCATCGTCGCCGGCCAGGGAGAAGAACAGGGGACAGTGTGCGTCTTCGCGCGATGCGTAGAGATCTATGGCAGCCTGGCCGAATATCTCCCATAACATGAGGACCACCTGGGGGTGGAGTCTCCACTCCCCGTACAGAGGACTCCCCCTGGATAGTAGATCCGCTCCTCTGTTCATTATTCCCGGGACATGCGTCGCGCGTAATGAGAGGAGAGACCTGCTGCTCCACATTATTAGTTTCTTCGCTAACCTGTGAAGCATGTGAGAACGAACTCCTCCCTGCCGATTTATGTAGGCAATCACCGTTGTATTGTCTGTCCTGACCAATACGTGATGATTCTTGAGAAAATGCACAAAATGTCTCAGAGCTAGAAACACTGTCAATAGCTCTAGAAAATTTATGTGCCTCTCTCTCAGTGCCGGAGACCAAACTCCTCTCACTGTTCTGCCCTCGAACACTGCGCCCCAGCCTGTGAGAGATGCATCCATCGTCACCACTTTTCTCAGTACAATAGGACCTAGAGGGCATCCTGTCCTGAGAAAGGATGGGGCTCTCCAATGACGGAGAGCGCTCGCGCATTCTGGTGAGACCCGCACTCTGCGGTTGAGGCGGCTCTTGGGGCGAATGCCTTGTGATGCTGTCCAGTTCTGAAAATCTCTCATTCGCAGTATTCCCAGGGGAACCACTGACACAGTTGAGGCCATCAGACCTAGTAGCCGAAGACACATCCTGAACGAGACTGATCTCCCTCTTTGAAAAAGGGAAAGGCAGCTGTGAATCGTCTTGATGCGATCCTCTGATAGGAAAGCTCGAAACGTCACAGAATTCAACCTGAGACCCAAGTAGACTATTTCTCGGGACGGAGATAGACAACTCTTCGTCTGGTTTATCTTGAAACCTAATCTCTCCAGATGCGTCACTAGTGGGTGTGTGTCGCTCTCTGCCTGCCGTTGGCACGGCGCGCAGATGAGAAGATCATCTAGATATGCTGAAACTCTGAGCCCTAATCTCCTCAAAGGAGTCAGGGCCCCTTCCACACACTTGCTGAATACTCGAGGGGCTAAAGCCAGGCCAAACGGAATTCTCGTAAACTCGTATGCTGTGCCCTGATAGGCGAACCTCAGCTATTTCCTGTGCGCAGGAAAAATATCTATGTGAAATATGCGTCCTGGAGATCCACCGAGGTGAACCAGTCTCCTTGCCGAATATTTTGGCACAGCGTTTTGACAGACAGCATTTTGAATTTGTATTTTCTGAGGTGTCTGTTGAGGACCCGTAAATCCAGAATGGGACGGAGACCCCCCCCTCTCTTGGGAATCACAAAATAACGGGAGTAGAAACCCTTCTGGCTCTCTACCGTTGGAATCACTCTTATCACTCCTTTTCTCATTAAAGAGGCTATTTCTTCCTCTAAAACCAGAGCTGCTTCCCCTTTGGCCACTGAAATTACCACTCCATTGAACAGAGGAGGTTTTACAGTGAATTGAAGCCTGTATCCCCTCTCTATAGTGGTTAGTACCCAGGGATGAACTTCGCATGCGCACCAGTTCACTGCCTGAGCAGCGAGTGGGCCTTTCCCGTCTCTGTTCACTAGAGGTGCCGCAGCACACTCTAGCGGCAACGGGGGGGAATACCGCTCCAGTGAAGGAGTTATAGTGGGATTCATTTGTGATAGTTTTTGTGATTTTTTGTGATCTTTTTCTCTTTTTATCCCACTCTGCGCCCTCGGTCCTTGACCTGGATTTTTGAAACTTTATTTTTGATGGGATGCTTGTGAACGTTAGACCTTCTCCCCCCATAACAGACCTCGAAGGTGGAGGGGGAGAAAAACTCTTGGGGGGCACTAGTAGAAAACTGGCCACATTCCCGCACACACTGAACTCTGAACTGTCCACACGAACACATTTTATCTCTGCATTCCTTCTCCTTTTCCCCGCGGGAGGGAGAGAGGAATCGTTTTGAAGGGATGGGACAGATAAACCCTGGGTGCTGTCTCCCAACCCTTCCTGTCGCCGAACTGGCATATCAGGTAGACGCCTCTTCTTATTCCCCTGAGGGGCAGCCGATCGGTGTTTCGCGGCTGCGGCAACGAACGACTGTTTTGGCCGAACGAAACCGGGCTTTGACTGCGGAGCCGCGTTGCCCTGCTGTTGCGGTGGCGCGGGGTGGGAAGGCTGATAATCAGAGTGCCCGCCTCTCCCTGAGGGCTTGAAATTCGGCCGGCTCGGGTGATAAGGCCGAGCGGCCGGTTTTCTGTGGGGGACAGACCTGGAAAGCTTCTCCCTCCTTCTTTCGCAGGTCACACTGCTGACGCATTGCCGTCACCGTCGAGCTGAACATGGCCTTTGGATCTATAGGGGCATCCAAAAACTCTACTTTCTCTTAGGGTTTGTCAGAGAGTCCTGACAAACCCAGCCACAGCGATCTCTCCCCCACAACTGCTAAGCCCATACTTCGACCGCAACTTTGAACTGCTCCGCGGGACGTGCGCAGGTTTAAATCTGCGATGACGCAAATCTCCTCCCAGAGCACTGGGTTGGGAGATCCGGAGTCCAGCTGATCTCCTCTAATAGCTCCGCTTGATAGGCTGTAAGGAGGGACGTCGCGTTCAAAGCGCGAACAGACAGCGCAGTTGACTTATAGATCTTTTGAAAAACGGAGGCAGCGAAGCGCTCCGTCTTTCCTGGCAGCGAGGCTCCGGGTTAAAGAGAGCGCTGCCCTGCAGCTCGGGTGCAAATTATTCGCTACCGATGTTTCCACAGGGGGAGGATCTGCCATCCCTAGATCGTCCATTCCCTGAACATCTAGCCTTGAGAAACCCTTAACGGGCACTCGATGTGAAAAAGGCTTGTCCCAAAACTTTTTCATCTCCGCCACACAGGCCGGGACGGCTGGAATAAACTGCCTGGCCAGCGGGAGACGTGACTGGAGCCTCTTTCCATCATACAGGTCTCTTTCAGCCCCTTGACCTGCTTGTTGAGAAGGCCAGTCGATAGATAATCTAGCCGCGGCCCTGCGACAGACCTCGATTAGATCCGCGTCCACCTGTACAGGGGAGGGTGAACTCTCATCCTGTGCACTCGGTGGCCGGGACTGGTTCGGGGGAAGAATGGCATCTTCCTCGTCGTCATCCTCGTCCTCGAGGATGGTCGACAATACCTCGTCATCGTCATCTTCCTCTTAAATCTCATTGGATGGCTTGTTTCATCGTGTGGCTACGGTGGAAAAAATGGACACACTGGTTGCTTTGTACTGTTACACCCCGTCTAGGGGAAAAGGGGCAACATGAAAGAGTCAACGATGTGCGAGGAATTAGAACAAAAATTATTTATTTTCTTAATTTGGGACATATGATTCAGGAGCTGACAAAGCCAAAATAACAAACAAAACAACCTTAAATTTAAACCTCTTCCCTAAACCTTAACCCAAAAGAAAAGAAAATGAAAATACAGTCGGTAAACCTATCTCCCTAACCAAAAACAGAGATTAAACAGTTTACAATAAAGAAAAGAATGGCGTCAAACTCCCTACTTTCCCAAAAATAAATCAGTATTTACAATATGTACAACCAGGCAAACATAACTGAAAAGGGCAGTCCAAATCAGTGTCAGTAAACAGGCAAAGGGGTCAAATGTGCCAACAGGGCCAATGAGATATTTAGGTACAAACAGCTTTCAAATCAAGCAAGCAAACAAACAAACAAACGGTACTCACGGTCTCAATACTCTTAACACTCAAATACTCTTAACACTTAAATACTCTTAACACTCAAATACTCTTAACACTCAAATACTCTTAACACTCAAATACTCTTAACACTTGAATAACAAGCTCTCTGCTCAAAAACAAAACCCACTCCTTCCTTTTGAGGAAGTGATGACGTGTCTTTTTAAAACACGCTGCACCAATCAGGATCGAGCAGCAATCATCGTGCAGGAACCAATCAGATGACGTTCCAATCATCCTGCAGGAATCCATCATATGACGTTCCTAGACAGACACACAGAGAGACTGACAGAACAACAGAGAGGCAGCAAAATACAAACCATAGGGTTGTAACAGTACATTCTCGCCGTTTATGTTCCCTGTGACATGAGCAAAAAAACAACATGGGGCCAAACATACTGTATGCAAAAATAGGAGTGAGCACATATATATTTACAGTTGCTTATGAACAGATGAAACAAAGTGAATAGGGCACTTCTGCTGGCATCAAATATAACAATTATTCAGTATATTTTGCTGGTTGTACCATCAGCCCAGGTAGGACAATCCCTTCAATCAATTTCATATAGCTTAGTTTTTAGAGCAAATTTACACACATAATGCAATATTTATTACAAGATTTGATCCAGAAGTCATTACTACAGTAGGCTATATAAAGTGCTGATAATTTGAATGAATTATGATTTTTGTAGCTCATAAAATGAAAGAAAACATTATGACAAGTCTTGTGCACACATTCTTTTCTGTTTTCTCAGCTCTCTAGAACCATGTGCAATTCATCCTTCATTATCAACGGTTCAACCGTATTAATCGGTCAGGGTATAAGTTGGTTCTGCATGTGTCAGGACCATTTTGGCCCTTATGTCGTTGTTTCCCTTTCAATATTGTGCTTTATTGTTGGAACGCCGATCCATTGCTGGTCCCTCTGGGTGTTTCTTCGTGGGAACATTAAACCAAACATGGTGTTTCCATTGAACATCACTATACTGGAGCTGCTTTTTTGCATCCAGTGCTTTGCAGACTTCATTGATTTCAAGGTTTCAACTATGGCGAGCTACAACTTATCTACATTTCTCATTGGTCTCACCTGGACTTTCAGACCTCTTATCCAGATCTGCACGTGTATGGAACAATATTTGGCAGTGATTCATCCACTAACATTCCTGAGATATAAGGGCATCCAGTACAGGATTGCATTGGTAGCAGTAGCTTGGATTACTGCAGTGGGCAACGGTTTGAGGCTTGTTTACATCAGGATGACCTATTTTCGAGATCATGTATACTTTTTCATTTATTGCATTGCAGCGATGATAACCTCATTTTGCTGTGTGTCTGTCCTTCGTGCCCTAGAGAGTCCAGGACCAGGTAAACAAAAGAATGAAGAGATGACAGAAAAAGACAGACACAATAAAACTGACAGAGGCAGAACTGTTGAGAACCAGCAGAAAAGGAAGGCCTTCAGAATCATCTCTCATATTTTAGTGACTATCCTGGTTTGTTATTTACCTATCGTAGTAGCTTATTCCATGTGCATAGCTGAAGTCAGTACACATATATTTGTGTGTGAAGCTGTTCCATCCATTCTGTTCATCACTACGATTACTGTATTAATTTCACCACTAGTCAGAATGTATAATGATGGCCAGCTGAAGCACATGTGCTTTTCAAAGCTTAGAGGACAAATAAAAGGAAACTGAAAATCTATTTATTATTTTAGATCTCTTATGTGACATTAAAATGTAATATCAATGTTTGTGCGCTCAACTTGAAAATACAATCTTTCGACATAATTGGTATGGTGTGTCTTTTGTGAATTTTAATAGAATAACTAATTTAGTTAAAAGCCCATGTTCTTGTACATTGGAAAATATGTGTTTAATCACTATGCAGTTGATCAATTTAAATTGATTAACAAAGACAACTGTAAATAGTAATTTAAATAGTTTTATTTAGCAGATTGAAAGCTATTGTTAAGGGGCAACAATCTGAAAGCCTTTTTGATGTCTGCCATACATCTAGTGAAATGAAACGGCACAAATATATTTGAAGAAAGCACACTAGTGTAAAATTGCTACAGCACATGAACCTTATTCAAATCATTATGTGGACATTTATAAAATGTATTTATCCAATGTACTGTATATGGCATATATATGATATGAGAAAATATGAAAATAAACAATTTTAGCTTGAATTTAGAACTAAGACTGCTTTAAAGAAAGGAAGCATCAAATATATTCTAAAAGTCAATAACTGAAATTAACAGCACATTTTACTATCTACGCTGTTCTGCTAAAAAGGCCAACAAGAATATATATATATATTTCCATTGAATTATTGGGGCCGCTTTGCAAAACTTTCTTTTATGGAGACCAAATGATATGTTACTGTTCATTAAAACATTTGTCGAAAACATGCAAAACTCTAAAGCTACTGAAAGTTAGTGTTAAAATATGTCTTACTACAATAACATTCAACAAGGTCAGAATTGTATATTCAAATACTACACCAAGATTGGTGTTTGGACCATTTCACATGTTGAATGTACCAACAATCATAAACACCCAGCTAAAACAACAGGGTCAGTTTTAAGTAAACAGAGTGTGAGTGGGAGCATTCATAGTTTCCAACGAACATATGAAACATGGTGGATGAGGTGCTTTCTGTTGCTTCGGTATATCCTGATTTTCATTTTATGAGGGAAATAGTAAATTCATAGCATTTGTCACATAGAGAGTGTGATTAACTTCCAATGTAACAAAATGTTATGTTACTAATTGATAATAACATTAAACGCAACCGCATTTACTTGATTTGTTAAATTGGAATTCAAGTCTTAAAGTCAACAGAAGCACTAGGGGACATGTAAGGGAGTGATGGGTTTAGATAGAGGGTTTAATGCTCAGGTAGTTGGGGAATGCATATAGACAATTGTGTTAAATTCTGGGCAAATGGTCAACCTAGGGCAGATTTAAAAGTATGCTTTCACTTCAAATGAAAAATCTCATAATGTACACAAAACAATTTTTTATAAGATCTCAAAAGTGCTTATTAATTGACCATTTCAAGGATATTGCCCAGAGATCATTATCTGTGAACATAAAGCACAGCCCTCCACAGTCCTAATGAACGTATAGATGTATACAATTTAACCCTTGTGCGTCAATTAAGCAGTTACACATAGGTCCATAGAGGACAGAAATGTCCATGTCCATAAACTGTCATAAAAATTTGAAGCTAGGAGCACAGACTTAAGTTTGGTCTCATTTTAAAGAAGACCCTTAGTAGATTATTGTTGAAGTTAAAAATTAAACAAAAAAAGTTATAGATGTTTAAGTTTATGAAAATGATTTATTAACATTATTATATATAATTATATGTATTATATATTTTATAAAACATGTTGAACTCTAAAACTGCTAGAAAATCAAAGCCATAAATCTAAAGTTGTGTTCCAAATTTGAGGTTGAAATCTAAAAAATATCCATTTTCCCAGTTAGATGCCAGCAAAGCTCCACTGTGGTACACACAGGTTTGTGATTTGCAGTATGTTTCTCTCTCTCAAATAGGCCTCTCACACATTTTTTTATTTTTTATTACACAAATACAAACCACACTCTGACATCCAACACACACACCTACACAATTTTAGCTGCATAATTTCCCCAATTGGCTGAATAATATGCATAAGCAGAAAACAGGAATAAAGCGAATATTTTTGCTTTATATGCCAGACCTGAGAAAATGGCACCATCTGGTAAAAAAAAAAAAAAAAAAGAAAGTAAAAAATAATAATTTTGAAGCCTTGCCAAACGAATGAAAACCTATTAACAAAGATTGCATAATTTTATAGTTAAATGGCCCTGGGATTAAAAATTGCAGTTTTAATGGGTTTCAATCATTGATCTATGTAATCTCTTTATATAGATCAGTGGTTTCAATGGGGACATTTTTGCCTTTGAGGACCTGAGTGGGACTATTTTGTGTACCAAGTGTAAAATAGATTTATTAAAGGAAATGGGGTTGAAATAGTACAATTCCAATAAAAATACACAATTGTGCCAAAATTTATGACAAAAAAAAAAAAAAAAAAAAAAAAACCAGCTGAAAAAGACAAAAGGGTTTTTCAGTTGTCGCACAAGGGTTAAGATGATGATTACCAAGTGTAAAAATTGTTCTTTTCCATGTTGGTGGTGAAAATATGCAAAGCCTTGAAGCTATATGAATCACCATCAACAAAGTTTGGATTGTGTCAAGATTTGTTTGGAATATTTCACAATATTCACATCTTCTGATTAGGGCTGTCAAAAGATTAATCGCGATCAATCGCATCCAAAATAAAAGTTTGTGTTTGCATAATATATGTGTGTGTACTGTGTATAATTATTTTGTATATATAAATACACACACATGCTTGTATATATTTAAGAAATATTTGCATACATATACTGTATATATTTATATATAATTTATATTATATATAAATATAATTTTTTTATATATAAATTATACAAAAATCAACATTTTTCTTAAATATATACAAGCATGTGTGTGTATTTATATATACAAAATAATTATACACAGTACACACACATATATTATGTAAACACAAACTTTTATTTTGGATGCGATTAATCGCGATTAATCTTTTGACAGCCCTACTTCTGATATTTATAAGCACATGGCAATGACACAAGTAGCCTAATAAAAAAACTGTGACGATATGCAAATACAGCAGGCAGGTACATTTATAGTTGCCTAAATGGACAAAACCTGAAGGGACAAGGCATTTTTGGTACATTTTCACTGCAGAAAACATTTCTCGAAACAATTCTGTATAACTTGCATATCAAACAAATTATGACATTTCTTTAAATAATTTCTCAGTTCAATAAGTACTTCAGTTTTACTTGCATAT
The DNA here is from genome assembly GCF_949319135.1 of Squalius cephalus. Lineage (NCBI taxonomy): Eukaryota > Metazoa > Chordata > Actinopteri > Cypriniformes > Leuciscidae > Squalius > Squalius cephalus. The sequence continues at coordinate 26,038,459 of NC_137123.1, forward strand.
AACATGCTTTCTGACTTTTTCTGACTCATTTGTTCCTTTTCTTTCTCTAGATCTCTACAACCATGTGCAATTCATCCTTCCAAATGAATGATTCAATCTCTGCATTCTACCAGTCTGTAATGATGGTCTGTCTTTGTAAGGGGCATTTTGGCAGCATTATCAGTTTTGCTACTTTAGCACTGTACTTCATTGTGGGAATGCCGACTCATTGCTGGTCCCTCTGGGTGTTTCTTCATGGGAACATCAAACCCAACTTGGTCATTCCACTGAACATCACTATAGCGGAGCTGTTTGTTTGCATCCTTTGTTTTACTGTCTTAATTGTTACAAGCTATCCCACTGTGGCAGGTAATAATTTGCTTGTTTTTTTCATTGGTCTCTGCTGGACTGTCAGACCTCTTCTCCAGATCTGCATGTCTATTGAACATTACATGGCAGTGATTCATCCACTGACATTCCTGAGATATAAGGGCATCCAGTACAGGATTGCATCGGCAGCGGCAGCTTGGCTGATTGCAACGGGCAACAGCGTGAGGCTCGTTTTCATTGGATTGGAATATTTCCCAGATCATGTATTCTTTCTGGTTTTTTACATTTCAGTGATGATAATCTCATTTTGCTGTGTGTCTGTCCTTTATGCCCTGAAGCATCCAGGACCAGGTGAACAAACGAATGTAGAGAGACACAATAAAACTGACAGAGGCAGAGCTGTTGCGAACCAGCAGAAAAATAGGGCCTTCAAACTAATCTCTCATAGTTTAGTATTTATCATGATTTGCTATCTTCCTCAAGGAGTATCTTATTTTATGCGCATAGCTAAAATCAGTAAACATGTATATATTTGCAATGTTTTTCCACTGATTCTGACATTTAGTATGACTGCTATATTAATTTCACCACTGGTCAAGATGTATAATGAAAGCCAGATAAAACAAATAATGTGCTTTTCAAAGCTTAGAGAAAAACTAAAAGGAAAACAGGAAAACTGAAATAATTTTTATTGAAGTTTTAATGTTTATTCCATTTAGATTTCCAAAAAGCAAAGAGCTATGACATCTAAAACATTTGTAATTTATAAATTAAGACCAAGAACAAAACATTCTCCTTAATGAATGTTCATGCACTGTATAAAGATCAAGAATAAATTCAGTGCACAGCATTTTTTGCAACATAATGTTGTCAGCATCATATTTTGCACAAAAGATTTTTTTCTGCATGAAACAACACAAAAAAAATGGATTTACTTCTAAGCATTATTAGGTTTTAAATTGTTTATTTTGAAAACAATGATATGTTTTTGATCAGGACAATTGTGAAGGTCGTGATTAATGTTTTATTTTACTAAAAACAAAAAGCAAGCTTCATTATAGCTTCATTCAAATAGTATTTCAAGAACATCTTCATGATTGTGATTTTGCTTTTGCTTAGATTGATTGTCTGTAGTAAGGGTTGTCCTGCCCTAATATTGCTTTATGAATTATGATTTTTTTTTATGTAACCTGTACATATCTTGAAAACTCCCTTGACCTGCAGCATATAAACAACCAATAATAAAAAAACATTTGGGAGTTTGAATTTGAAACTTAACTTAGGCTTGGCCTTGGAAGACTAGACTCAGACTCATCACAATAGTTCCGACTTGACTTGTGAAAATGCTAGCATATAAGCACTAATATCTAATGAAAAGTGTTAGTATCTATTGCATTAGTTACTAGTATCTAATGAACTAGCCATTTGAAATACTTGTAACTAAAACTAGATGCGTTTTAGGGATAAATGTTTAAACAGCTTGCAGTTTATATTGCACTAGCCTCAACAACAGTTTCTAACTGGGTAATTTGGTATCTATGAATTATTGGATACAGTCAATAAAACATTTTATAATGTTGTAGTGAGAGAAAACAAAAGTTACCACAGTTACTAATTATTCCAATGGGAAGGAAGTGAAGAGCGATGTCCAGTAGATTTGGGTATCAAAGACAAGTTGTCCACCATAGCATTAGCAACACCTGCCTGAAGATCACACAGTGAGTATAATTGATTTGTCTACAAGGCTTTAGTCAATTATTATATTTTGTTTTAAAGTAGTATACTGAAAAACATGTATTGAGTTTGTTACACTCTGTTTTAATATGAAATAAAGGTGAAACGGCCAAGACTACAGATGAGTAATTTTAAATCATGATTATTTCTGCTCATTGTACATCATGTACATTTTTCTGCTATTTTAAATGTTATCACATTACATTAACATTCATTTAATATTATGCTTTACCAAGCCATAAAAGTGTGAAACCATGGGCTGTTTATCAGTGGCAGGCTGCTTAAATGGATTGAAACTGTGTGAAAATATCTATGAAGATAGTGAAATGAACAGAGCAAATCCAGTCGACTGTATAGCACATCTGTGGCTACATGCAACCAAGAATTCACCAGCAGGATTCCAAAGTCTCAAATCAAGCAGACTGAGTCTCAGGAATCAGGTAAAGGCTGCAAATACAGTAAATTAAATAAATAGGGCATTCATACTATATATCCTATTATGTTTTCTTTTTTATTTAGGGTCACCAACATTCTATAAACTCATACTCATATCTGCAAACATGTATACATAAATTTTGCACTAACAAATTATTATTATTATTATTATTATTATTATTATTATTTTTAAAAACCCTTTGTCTGTTCTGAGCACATTTTGAGTCACTATATATTATTGAGAGGAGTACCTAACTTAACTCAAGCTGATTGAGCCATCGCTACCTTCTGGTTGAGGTATGTTATGCCAAAAAAAATCCACTAGATGTCACAGTGTCAATCAACAGCACTAGTCACAACACTTCCTCAAACATGGATTTCAGAAACAAACAAAAAAAAAATCACTCCTGCCATGTGAACTGTTTTTGGTGAAATTTTGCAAGGTAAGCATTTTTTTTTTTTGACATATTACACTGAGCCCTAACTTTACAAAATTATGTTACTTGGTGCCATGAAAAAACTTTAGTATGTTTTTAATAATTTTTCAAAAACATGCTCAACCAATCGGTTGATTTGTCACATAACGGTTAACTGTCACCCCCCTTTTTGAGAATGGGCATTAAAATGCACTATTAAAACTTGGTTCTGATTCAAGAATGCTTTGGAATAGGGGGAGACCGGGGATCGTTGTAACATGGGTCAGTTGTAACAATTCCAATCTGTCCAATCAGGAACTAGTTACAAATCACCTGATTCACTTCGCACATGCTCAGTTTAGTTCTTATTCCACATGTGATAAAGTAGAGCCCTGTGGCAGACACAGCACATGTTAGAGTGGAAAAAACAATTTTGAGGTAAGAAAGTTACTTTTTTTGTTTTTGTTATGGGAATTTCTGCTTTGTAGTTAAACTCATCAAACTTTTATGATGTTTATTGTGTGTCTGTGTAGATATTTTCCATGCAAGTTGTTAGTGCTAATGTTTTGCCTGTTAGCTGTAAGGTGGGCTAGTTCATGGCTACATGACTCTGGGTTAGTTGTAACAACAAGACGCTGGGTTAGTTGTAACAACAATGAAACGTTACAACCTATACTGACAGTAACAACCGTGAATGTTCAAGTTCAATTTATTATGGTCAATTACTATGACAGAGTAACAACAGAGTCACACACACACACACACACACACACACACACACACACACACACACACACACACACACACACACACGCACACACACACACAATGTTCAAGTGTTCAATTTTATTATGGCCAATACTAACACTGGCAGTAACAAACATGCTTACAAACAAACAATGTTTGTTTTCAAGTTCAATTTATAATGGTCAATTACTGTGACTGAGAGTGACAAACACACTGAGACTGAGAGTGACACACACACATCAGTTATATTGAAAAGTCAGTGTTGAATAAAAACCTTTCAAAATACATTTTTTGTCAAAATCCTTATTTCATTATGTTACATATCACCCCGGTGGATATCATAATGTTACATCTCACCCCAGGGTATGTTACAACAACTAACCCAGACTATGGAGTGAATTGTAACATTTCACTCCTCGTGTTTCAAACTAAACCATGCATTTTCTGTTTGTGTTGCAAAGATAATAGATATGTCATTTAATAGCAGACACTTGTAACTAGTTTGGATCACATTTTGAACACACTGACTTCATAGTACTACAAGATATAGACAGAAAGGTCAAAATTGTTACAACCATCCCCGGTCTGCCCTATAGACCTAAGTTTGGTCTTGTTTTGAAGAAAACACTCAGCAGATTATTGCTAAAGTGAAAGCACTTCAAAAAATGAAAGTATGAAAAAGTAATGGAAGTTTAAATTTACATTAAAAAATTTAGTATAAATCAAATATACTGTACTTAATATTTTTTCTTTTATATAAAATATATGTTTTACAAAAAAATTTTTACTAATAAAATTACTATAAAATCAAAGCCATATATCTTACCAAGTTGTGTTCCAAATTTAAAGTTGATATCACAAAAATTTAAGTTCCCATGAGATTTTGTTTAGGCGTATTACCAAAAATAGCCACCGGTTGGCATACATTCCACTGAATTTAATTGTATGCATTCTGCCGTAACAAATTAATACATTTCTGTCCAAATATCACTTCTGTCACAAAATATGGAACTTTGAGACTCAGACCTTTCTGACAATATGTGTTTTGTCAAGATTAGAAAAGGTTTTGATCATAAATTATGATACACAAAAAAATCCTGTTGCTCTACCACACTTGACGGCGTGTTTCTTGAAACATAAAAGCCTAAATGCCATTATATTAATATCTTTTTCTTTTTTTTTTCTTTTTTTTTTTTAATGCAGAAAGAATGTAATGTCTTTGGTTTTGTTACTTTTAGGTATTTGTGTTATTTATTTTTGTTTATTTTTAAAAAAAACAAGAAAACATTTAATTTCCTGTGTTAAAATGAAAACCTGAAATGTTTTTACAACAAAATGAAAAAGGGAACATGTTTTTACAGCAAATTGAAAAAGGGAACATGTTTTTACAACAAAAAAAACATTTACTTGAACAAATTGATGTTTTCAGGCCACTGGGAAATGTGTGGTTTCAGTTGGTTCTAGTAATAACTTTCTGAGTGAAAGTGTTCACACACAGTTGGTTTTACATACAAATATGTGATTTAGCATAGTGAATAAGGTCTAATGTCTGTCTCTACAATAACTATCAACAAGGTTACAAGTATTGTTTATTACAGCAGTTTATTACCATGATGTTCTATTCAAATATGGAACTAAGATTTGTTTGAACTGATAAATATTACGTACACACATTTATGAAGTGAAGTAAAACAACAGATACAACACTATTCAAACACAATATGAGCACTGGTACATGTTTAGTTCCCTATGAATAGATGAAACATGGTGGATGAGGTGCTTCTCTAGTTTGATTTTCATAGTTATATGCACTTTATAGAACATTTTCTTGACTGATTTTTTAAATTTAAAGAATCAAGGTTTTGGTGTGCTAAAACTGTCACTTGACATTTATTTTGAGTTTATTGTCAGTATGGGGTCAGTGTTCATGCAAATAGTCTATTTTGCATGTATGTATTAATATTGCAAAAAGGCCATTTATGGCCCAAGACAACCCCTGTTTTGGTCAGGTTGTTGTCACGCAACCGAAGTTGCAACTGATCCAAATAATGTGGCTATGGTGTTAAATTGAAGATGGCCTGAGAATGTCCTGGAGCTTCATTTTCAGGCATTGCAGCCCTTGAACAAGCACATATTAATGTTCCCTATGACATGAGCTAAAAAACAAACAAAAAAATCATACTGTACACTGTAAAAACTAAAGGAGCCTCAAATATCCTGTCGGATACTCAAGGAACTTAAAAATGTAATTTAAGTGCCTCAAAGCTCTTTCTCCTATAGTTACTGGAGGAGCATTGACAATATTTGAGGTTCTTGCTGGAACTTATGGGATCCTTTAAAGGAGAACTCCGGTCAATTTTAACATTGAGCTCATTTTTTTGTACATTTGGAGTGCTGTCAATACAGAGAACAACGACAAAAATCGGTGTTGCCTACACCGAGTTATTCTATTTTTAAAATTTGCACCCTGTTGACTTCAATGGGGCAAGTACTAAACCTGCTTTTAGCCTCTTAACATCCTTGATGTGTCATTACAAGTGCACAGCTAATGTGAGTGATTCCTTCAGAGTGAACACGAGTGAATCTGACTGCAGTAGATGTGAAAGAAATGTATAAAAATGATGTTATTTAAGCCAGCGCAAATACCTGTGTTTACATCCTGTTTTCGGGTGAAGTCCAAAGTAGTCGATTGCCGAGTTCACGCGCGTGATCATAGGTACTAAACCTATGCGCGTGAACTCGGCAATCGACTACTTTGGACTACTTAGGTTCTCCTTTAAGCACTTTGTATTTAGTTCAGAGGTTCTGGAGTCACCTTTTCATGACTATGAGACCTTGAAGTGCTTTGGGGGAAAATAGAGGAACTTGAATGTGATAAAAGGGTTATTGGAAGATCTTTTAACATTTAAGTGGATCCTGGAGGATCTCTTATGTTAAAGCCAGCATCTGGAGGAACCCAATGGTTCAGTGAGGCCAGAATGATATTATTATTATCCTATTATTACTTAAGTTTGATTCAGTATATATACCCAGGTGAAAAATACGTTTAGAACATTTAAAAATGTACTTGATTGTGTTTTTAGTAGGCCTTCAATACAAATATAACCTACTTTAATGCATTTTAATACATTTAACAGTAGCCTACGTCTTTTTCACCTGGGTAGCTTACATTTATTTAGTATAGGCCTATTTTATTGATTAATTTAAACCTTAAACAAAAACACTAAATAATAATAATATGAATTAAAAAAATGCATTAATTATTATTTAATAAATAATAGTAATAATATTTTTTACTTCTTCATAAATTATTATTTGAAGAAGAAGAACCAGGAGGATAAAGGTTTTATTCAGTCACGAAACTGCTGCTATTCCTCTGCAGTCGTCGCTTCAGTGATGCTCGCGCTGCTCGCGCGCAACAAAGCTCAGCTGATCGTCATCGAGTTTGAAAGCGATGGTTTAACGGGTCTCCTCATCAAAGCTCCGTTACAAGGTTTGTAAACTCGGCAAAGAAATATAAATACTCACTATATATTCAAACACACATATATAAACTAAATTTATTATACATTACTACGTTTTTACAGTGTTTACCACTCGTTTATTGCTATGGTTTATTGTACAGTAAGTTATCTGGTATGAAGGTTTTAGCCGCGATGCTAACTACGTTGATCTAATGAACAAATGGAAATTATTGACTTATTGTCTTAGATTGATTTAAAGTTAGTCATTCAATTCAACATATTCTGTACAACTGTGTCTTCAAATTGCTGATATAACTTACAGCCTAACTAATTTAGCTGATTCCTGCTGTCGGCATTGGCGTTTGTTATGAATAACAAAAGCAGGTTAATATAGTTTGGTCTGTTTTTGTTTAGCCTAACTTTACTTACTACAGGTGCCCTCATTCTCTCAAATATCATTCTGAATCCATTTAGTGGTCAATAAATACTATGTTGTGAATAATCCGCTTTGTTATTTTGTTTCCCCAGAACAACCAGTACAATGTTTCAGTGGCAACATTGAATTACAGTAAGTTACCTGCACCACATGCAAGTACTTTATTACTATGAACTTTCTCTGTGTGCAATTGTATTGTTTGACTGTGTACTTTTGTTTTTTAAAGGGGTCATATAATGCCATTTTTGTACAAGCTAATATGATTCTTTAGGGTATAAATTAAAAGTTTGTAATATACTTTAATTAAAAATTCTCATTAGTATTGTAAGAAAACACTCATTTTACCTTGTCATAAACAGCTCTGTTTTCAGCACGCCGTTTAAGTGCATGTGTCTTTAAATGATAATGAGCTTTGCTCACCCCGCCCCTCTGTTCTGTGCATACACCGTTTGTAACACAATAACACAATAACCATAACGCATTGTTCATTATAAACGTGGGATTATGAATTATATTGAGAACGTCGTACATAGAAAACATGCCGTAATGTACCCTGAGTGTAAACAGCCGCATTCATCGTGACGCGTGCAGCAAGCGATTTGCAAAGAGTAATATAAAGATTAATATAAAGGTTAATAAAACGTTACACTCACTTCAGTTCTTCTGGAGGTGCAGCACGAACACAAATAGTTGGTAACCAATCCTTTTTTCAGGAGCAGCTTCTTAGCAAAACCAGTTTTATACTGATCCTCCTTTGTAAAGCAGTCTGGTGAAATGATTTGCAAACATGAAAGATCGTGGGGAATCCCCGCGAGGGAATCCCTGGTCAATGCTTTGGGAATATTCCATCAAAACATCAAAATGACTGCTGTGTTCCTTATTACACCCAAGAACAGAACGCCACAATCGCTTAGACGACGCCATTCTTCTCCAGCATATCAATGCACTATGATGACAGACAGCTCGCTCACGAGGGCGGGTCTGTGTTGAAACGCTGCTGTCAATCACAATCGTGGGAGGGGCGTCGATTTTGTGACGTCACAAAATCGAACGGCTTGATTTCAGAGAGGGTCAAACATATAAGGAGATAAAAAAAAAAACACTGGATGGATTTTTATCATTTTATGATGGTTGTGTACAGGCACTGCCAACACACATTTCAGTACAATCAACTTGTAAAAGTGCATGTACCATTATATGACCCCTTTAATCAGTTATTCTCTGAAAATCTTCTTCCCTCATGCTCTCAAATCTCATTCGTTACATTCATGTAATATCACTGGTTTGGAGCCAATAATGCTATGCATTTTTTATAGGCTATACCTTAATCATATGCATTTGATTATAAGACATTTGAACCCTGAATTATAACTTCAAGTTTGGTCTTTTTTCGACAAAAAAAGGAAAAAGCTATTAAATGGCTTCATAAGACTTACAACACAAACCATAACACATGAGTTGTGAATTCATTGATTATTTTTAGGATCTTTTCTGGGACATTTTTGGAGCTTAACCATTTTTATATAAATTGTTGCATTGAATTGAACTAGACAAGTGTGCATAAGAATGGTTTCATGAATGATTTACACAATTTTTTTTTTGCTTATGTTTCATGCAGTGAAATCGAACGGTGACTGGGGTTGCATTATGCCTGAAATCTGCTTTTGGGTTCCACAGTAGTGATGCGCGGGTCGTCTCATAACCCGCGGACCCCGCGGGTAGCCCGCGGGTCGGGTTGGGGCGGGTAAAGAAATTGTCACTTTATTTGCGGGGCGGGTTGGGGCGGGTCATTAAAAACAAAATAAAATAAAAATCCATATGTTGCATGCAATGTCCAGCCTATATTAAATATTTGGGAATATCAATCTAATCATATTTTAGTAGGTTATTTGATAAGGTCGTAGCAATGCAACTTGCGTGACTTCCCCAAACCTTTGGCGTCACGTGACACAGCTCGCGCAAAGCAGCTCGCGCCAAGCAGCTCCCGCCGCCAGCCACAACAACAAAGACGGAGAAATAAAAGTGAAGATGGAAGATGAGGTGCGGGAGAAATTGAGGTCGGGATTTTGCATAATTAAAAGAAAAAAAGGTGAATGATGAATTAGATGAATACAAACGCTGCTTTGTAAATATTGAAAATGTTTAAATCATTATCTTATTAATATGACCTGATTTATGGTTTATATTCAGAATCGTCTGTTATTGCCAGTTTACAGGGCGATGTTTCCAAGCACTTTCAGGCTGAAATAAAGGCTGTTTTCATTTACATTACAATAATGGTCGCGGGTGCGGGGCGGGTTGTAAAAATTGATACAGTGGTGCGGGGAGGGCTGGGGCTGGCTGGAGCAGAAAGTCAAACAGGTTTGGAACGTCACAAGGCTGAGGAAATTATTTAAATTTCACAACTATCACTTTAATAACCTTACTAACAGTAAATTTTGTACTTTGCAGGGATCTCGGTAAGCTGAAATACAAGTTTGAACAAGAATAAAAATCCTCCTGTAGCCTAGACCTGAAAATCACTGAAGTGCCTGGACCATCCACCAGAAAAGAGGAAAAACAAACGGAAAATGAAGCTGATGCACCTTTTCACTTTTCTAACTCATTAAGTACCTCACATGTCACTTGTGAAGATTTTATAATTGATTGCATTTTATGTTGCAGTGAGTAAAGGTGCGGTCACATTTGTGAATTTCGTGAAATTACACATGCAAAAAGGTCCATTGACCATTGTCAGCAGTGTAGCAATGTAATGTATGAAGCACCACACAAAATTGCTGATCGTGTGGATTCTTATTGAAATGACTGAATTCACCAGTGAACATTCACAGAACAACAGATAATTTTACTGCACCTTAACTCTGTTCAAATGGAAAATGTTTTCTGCTTGTTGTGACATAAGGAATACTGTTTCCGGGTCGAAGCCTCTACTTCTACTTCCTTTATCTTGTTTCTAGATATTGAGAATACTCAACCATTTATGGGAACTGTTGATTCAAGTCACATTTAAGTTTTTCAAAAGCCATAGTGTACATTACAGTCTCCAGTCTCTCAGCATACACTTCAACATTTTATGATTCAAAATAGCTGAATAACTAACCATCTGAGATTTCGGAATAGAGATAAAGGTTAGGATCATAATTTTCAGGAATATTACAGAACAATGAGTACATATTAGCACTGTTTGTTGTTTGTTTTTAGCATCTGAGAGAGCTTTTGGACTTGGAAACAGTTGCGTCAGACTTAAGCGAACTGAAACACGTTTTAAAATTAAGTGAAGATGGACATTTTTAATTAGTCAATTTTAATTTTTTACATTGATTTATTACATGGAACATGTGTTTTCTATGCATTTTGTTGAGATGTCTTTTCTTGTGTAGCCTATTGTATACACATGGTTGATTATTCATGTTACTTATGTATTATACAATTTTTTTTTTTGTGTGTATTCATTGATATTAATCTATTACTAGCTTTTTTCCCCAAGTGCATTGAAGTGTATGTATTAAAATGGATCTAAAATATGTAATAAACAATTCTTATTTGTATTTGGTTCAGTTTGTTTATTATAATAGAAGTTTATGGTAACCGTAGTAACAACATGAAATTAATTTAATACAAATAATAAAAAAAAATAAAAAATGAAATTTGGTTCCTGGAGGCACCCACAGTGGTTCCACACAGTGCTTCATATAAGAGTTCCTCAGGAAACCTGTGTGGTTCCTCAGAGAACCACCCCTTTTTAAAGGGTGCCTAGAGGATCTACAGACGGTTCCGCCGGTGTGGCGAAGTGAAGAACCCCAAAAGGTTCCTCCAGGCACCTTTAATTTTTACAGTGTAGGCAAACAAATCAGGAGAGAGCACATCTATATTGTGCTTCCGTTCCTTATGAACAGGTGAAACAAAGTGAATGGGGCACTTGTTACTGCTGGCATCAAATGTAATTCTTTAGTATATTTTGCAGGTTTTACCATCAGTCCAGGCAGGACAATCCCTTCAATCATGTTTCATATACCTTAGTTTTAAGAGTAAAATAACACAGATAGTGCAGTATAACACAATTTGATCCAGAACAATGGGGCCAGGAGGCTAAACCCGCATCGCCTCAACATCATAGGCGTCCCACTGAAGAATGGCCTCCTCCTGGGCCTGGTCTAGCGGAATATCCATGGCTGACATTTTTGTGCGGCGGTCGGCAGGTCCTTGCCGTCCATCTTTATCAGGTTCTATAACCTAGGCGTCCTGGTCCTTCAGGCACGGGTTCTGTCTGCCTAAATCAGCCTCTGCCCTCAGGGTTTTTTTCTAAGAGATAGGCTACCATACTACCATTCTGTTCTGCGCTGGTAGCACGGCGTTTTGCAGTGCGTTTCCCATACGAGTCAGGAACTGATGCAACGAGAGTGAACCGTATAAAGGGAACGCTCCGGTTACTGACGTAACCCTGAGATAACGGGAATGAGAAGCATGCTAAAAAGCTATTTGCCTATGAAAAGCACAGATTTGAACCAATCAGGCTTCAGTATTTGGAGTTTGGAGTTTCCCAAACTCCAAAGAGATTGGAGATTGGAGTTTCGGAGTTTCCCCATACGTGTCAGAAACTGACGCAAAGCTCGTTCCCATTATCTCAAGGAACCGAGGGTACGTTAGTAACTGTAGCGATTCCATTTTAGGGTTAATTATTTTTGAGATCATGTATAGTGTTTCTTTTTTTGCATTGCAGTGATATTAACCTCATTTTGCTGTGTCTCCGTCCTTCGCGCGGAGACACATCATTGTAAACAAAATATACAATGATGTTGTCACTGTAATAGTATTTTTATTCTGTTATAATTATATATAAAAAAATATATTAGTATTATAATGAAAATATATTCCTAATTTCCACTATACAATTAAATAGTATTTGATGTTTTGCACAACCCACTGAAAATAATTTGTACTTTAATCTTTGTTTCAACTCTCAAATAGTCAAGATTACTTTAAATTTATGATTTGAAAACTTGTACTTGATTAAAAATCCAAAACTTGTCACGACAATTGGAGTTAAACAATAGGAATAAGTTCAAATATCTTAATAGGGCTATCATGTTTAACAGGTGAGTTATTCTTGTTTCCAGCCTGGTCGTAATCATCTCATGAAGTCTGTGTCTCTACTTTTGTTTTTTTGTTTTTCTCAGCTTTGTTTGATGTTCTATCAGTATCTGGTTCTGGGTTTCATTTTATATCCCTTTTGTTTCACTGGCTTAGGTTCACTGGATTTTTGACATGTATGCCATTTAAAAAATCTGTTTAACTTCAAGTTGGGTTTATTCGTACTATTTGAGTTTTCTCACGTTACTGGAGGTAAAAACATTCATTTTACATAAAATACATAAATTACACACAGTTGGTTTCTGCTCTGTTAACAAAAGGAAACATGTAAACAGGTAGGGAGGGGGAAAAGACAACAGCTTTCAATAGAAAAGTAAAATTGTAAAAAAAAAAATAATAAAACATTAGTTACATGGAAAATAATCAAAAACGGTCCCACTTTATATTACGTGGCGTTAAGTACTATGTACTTACATTGAAAAATAAGTACAATGTACTTTTTGTGTTCATGTTGTATTGTAAAACACTTTTGCTGCTATTGAGGTGTGATACGGGTAAGGTTAGGGACAGGTGTGGTGGATTGGGTAGGTTTAAGGTGTAAGGGAAGGGTGAACTGTGTAATTACAAATGTAATTACATAAATTAATTACAGCTGTAATTACATGCAGGAAATTTTAACATGTAAGTACAATGTAAAAACATGTAGTTACACAATAAGTACATTGTATCAAATTATTAATTTCAATGTAAGTACATAGTACTTAACGCCACTTAATATAAAGTGGGACCTCAAAAACTTTACAATAGCCTAGCCTTGAACTGTTTTAATGTAAGGAATTTATTTTTAAGATGACATAGTGACACATTACTACATACAGTAAGTACATGTAGTAAATTAATATTACTCCGTACTTATTTTAACCATGTCACCTTAAAAGAAAGAGTAACCAAAAATTACTATTATATTTGAAATTACGGCCCATTTTATTACTACAGCTTTCTTCTAAAATGGTCCAGCCATGAATGCATTCACGAACTGTTAAGTTAAAAAAGTAATATAAAAAAGTATGTCATCAATAAGGCCAGAATACAGGTGTTTTTGTAAATGCACATCACGATTTTCTATTCAAATGTTGCACCAACATTTGTTTGGACCTTCCCATAAGCTGTTGAAAAACAACATCATTTTTAAGAACACATTAATGACATGAGCTAAAACAACAGGGACAATTCAATGCAAAAAAAAAACAAAAAAAAAAACAGCATGAGCGGACATTTTTCTTGAAAATGCCATTAAGTATTAGCAGGTATTTAATCAGATCAGGCATAACACAAGATAGTGAAGAAAGAACCAAGTCTCCTGGTCTTCGATTCTGAGTTTCCAACAGTTTTAACTTTATTCCTTCATCGAAGCAAGACCAGGAGACTTGAGATGGATCTTATAAGCAGAAGAGATTTAATCTTCCGAGTCTGTAGTTCATCAAGTCTCCTGGTCTTGCTTCGATGAAGGAATAAAGTTTCCAACAATAGCATTAGTCTATTAGGCTACTTTACTTATTAAGGGTCAAGGACTGAAGATGCGTAGGGACCTATTGTAATTCTTCTTCCGCTCTTGGTGTCTATGGCTGCCCATAGAACTACTACTAAAAGTAATTAAATTTGGCACACAGATAGAGGACAGTCTGAACAGTCACCAGAGCAAATTTGGAGTCTCTAACTCAGTCCCTCTAGCGCCACCAACTGTCTAAATTTTTACTTACGTTAATGCGATTTCAACCTATGACGTCATTAAAAACTTTCTGCCTTTTAGAATTTTCAAACTCCTCGTAGGCCTTTGCTCCGATTTTTACAGAAATTGAACCAGATCATCTTCAGAAAATGCAGACAAAACACTATGGAATACAAGTTGATTTGTCAAACCATTCTCGAATAACGTGCAAACGAATTTGACGAAGAGCACACCAAAAATGGACTTGAGGCTATATCTCTGCCTTGCTTTAGCATATTCTGACCAAACTTGGTATGTTATGACAACCATGACCTGTGGCCATCTACACAGTTTAGGCGCAGTGCCACCTAGTGGTCAGGATATATGAAAAATTGACATTTTTGCTTATAACTTCTGAACTGTCTGGCCAAAAATCCATAAAACTCTTCTCTTTTGATTCTGTGCATCATACCGAGTCAAACAATACCCAATTTTCCCATTTGCCATTTTGGGCATTAGACAAATTGAATTTGGTCATAAAATGCTATATTTTATGAATGCATTGGCGTATCGTTATGAAACTCGATATTGTCAGGGTTCTGTCACCTCGGTCTAGTGTCTGTATCTGATTATTGGTTCAGTTTCCACACCTGTCCTCCCTCATTACCTCCCTTGTTTGCTGTCCTATTTATTCCCCTTGTGTTTGCTGTCCTGTGTCAGATTGTTGTCGCACGCGGTGGTTACCCTGCCTGTCTGATGATTCCTGTCGTGTATGTTTTCTACCTAGTCAAGTCTAGCCTGTAGTGTTTCCCCCACAGCGGCTCGGGTGAGTTTAAATCTAATTGGACGGCTTGTTTCATCGAAAAAATGGACACACTGATTGCTTTGTAAATTCTCGCCGTTTAATCCTGCTCAGTGTGAAAGGGCCTTTAGTGTCAGCATTCACACCATGTCGAAGTGACTGACAGATAGAGAAAGCCATTGATGGCCCAAGACAAACCAAAACAAGTCATGTCACATCGGAAGTCGCAACTGATCCAGTTAATGTGGCGATGGAGTTAAATTGAAGATGGCCTGAAAATATCCTGGAGCTCCATTTTCATGCATTGCAGCCCTTGAACAAGCACATATTAATGTTCCCTATGACATGAGCTAAAAAAAAAAATGAATTATGATTTTTGTAGCTCATAAAATGAAAGAAAACATTATGACAAGTCTTGTTGCACACATTCTTTTCTGTTTTCTCAGCTCTCTAGAACCATGTGCAATTCATCCTTCATTATCAACGGTTCAACCGTATTAATCGGTCAGGGTATAAGTTGGTTCTGCATGTGTCAGGACCATTTTGGCCCTTATGTCGTTGTTTCCCTTTCAATATTGTGCTTTATTGTGGGAACGCCGATCCATTGCTGGTCCCTCTGGGTGTTTCTTCGTGGGAACATTAAACCAAACATGGTGTTTCCATTGAACATCACTATACTGGAGCTACTTTTTTGCATCGAGTGCTTTGCAGACTTCATTGATTTCAAGGTTTTAACTATGGCGAGCTACAACTTAACTACATTTCTCATTGGTCTCACCTGGACTTTCAGACCTCTTATCCAGATCTGCACGTGTATGGAACAATATTTGGCAGTGATTCATCCACTAACATTCCTGAGATATAAGGGCATCCAGTACAGGATTGCATTGGTAGCAGTAGCTTGGATTACTGCAGTGGGCAACGGTTTGAGGCTTGTTTACATCAGGATGACCTATTTTCGGGATCATGTATTCTTTTTTATTTATTGCATTGCAGCGATGATAACCTCATTTTGCTGTGTGTCTGTCCTTCGTGCCCTAGAGAGTCCAGGACCAGGTAAACAAAAGAATGAAGAGATGACAGAAAAAGACAGACACAATAAAACTGACAGAGGCAGAGCTGTTGAGAACCAGCAGAAAAGGAAGGCCTTCAGAATCATCTCTCATATTTTAGTGACTATCCTGGTTTGTTATTTACCTATCGTAGTAGCTTATTTCATGTGCATAGCTGAAGTCAGTACACGTATATTTGTGTGTGAAGCTGTTCCATCCATTCTGTTCATCACTACGATTACTGTATTAATTTCACCACTAGTCAGAATGTATAATGATGGCCAGCTGAAGCACATGTGCTTTTCAAAGCTTAGAGGACAAATAAAAGGAAACTGAAAATCTATTTATTGTTTTAGATCTCTTATGTGACGTTATAGAATGTAATATCAATGTTTGTGCGCTCAACTTGAAAATACAATCTTTCGACATAATTGGTATGGTGTGTCTTTTGTGAATTTTAATAGAATAACTAATTTAGTTAAAAGCCCATGTTCTTGTACATTGGAAAATATGTGTTTAATCACTATGCAGTTGATCAATTTAAATTGATTAACAAAGACAACTGTAAATAGTAATTTAAAAAAAAATTTTTTAGCAGATTGAAAGCTATTGTTAAGGGGCAACAATCTGAAAGCCTTTTTGATGTCTGCCATACATCTAGTGAAATAAAACAGCACAAATATATTTGAAGAAAGCACACTAACGTAAAATTGCTACAGCACATGAACCTTATTCAAATCATTATGTGGACATTTATAAAATGTATTTATCCAATGTACTGTATATGGCATATATATGATATATGAGCAAATATGAAAATAAACAATTTTAGCTTGAATTTAGAACTAAGACTGCTTTAAAGAAAGGAAGCATCAAATATATTTTAAAAGTCAATAACTGAAATTAACGGCACATTTTACTATCTACGCTGTTCTGCTAAAAAGGCCAACAAGAAATATATATATATATATATATATATATATATATATATATATATATATATATATATATATACACTCACCTAAAGGATTATTAGGAACACCATACTAATACTGTGTTTGACCCCCTTTCACCTTCAGAACTGCCTTAATTCTACGTGGCATTGATTCAACAAGGTGCTGAAAGCATTCTTTAGAAATGTTGGCCCAGATTGATAGGATAGCATCTTGCAGTTGATGGAGATTTGTGGGATGCACATCCAGGGCACGAAGCTCCCGTTCCACCGCATCCCAAAGATGCTCTATTGGGTTGAGATCTGGTGACTGTGGGGGCCATTTTAGTACAGTGAACTCATTGTCATGTTCAAGAAACCAATTTGAAATGATTCGAGCTTTGTGACATGGTGCATTATCCTGCTGGAAGTAGCCATCAGAGGATGGGTACATGGTGGTCATAAAGGGATGGACATGGTCAGAAACAATGCTCAGGTAGGCCGTGGCATTTAAACGATGCCCAATTGGCACTAAGGGGCCTAAAGTGTGCCAAGAAAACATCCCCCACACCATTACACCACCACCACCAGCCTGCACAGTGGTAACAAGGCATGATGGATCCATGTTCTCATTCTGTTTACGCCAAATTCTGACTCTACCATCTGAAATCGAGACTCATCAGACCAGGCAACATTTTTCCAGTCTTCAGCTGTCCAATTTTGGTGAGCTCATGCAAATTGTAGCCTCTTTTTCCTATTTGTAGTGGAGATGAGTGGTACCCGGTGGGGTCTTCTGCTGTTGTAGCCCATCCGCCTCAAGGTTGTGCGTGTTGTGGCTTCAAAAATGCTTTGCTGCATACCTCGGTTGTAACGAGTGGTTATTTCAGTCAAAGTTGCTCTTCTATCAGCTTGAATCAGTCGGCCCATTCTCCTCTGACCTCTAGCATCAACAAGGCATTTTCGGCCACAGCACTGCCGCATACTGGATGTTTTTCCCTTTTCACACCATTCTTTGTAAACCCTAGAAATGGTTGTGTGTGAAAATCCCAGTAACTGAGCAGATTGTGAAATACTCAGACCGGCCCGTCTGGCACCAACAACCATGCCACGCTCAAAATTGCTTAAATCACCTTTCTTTCCCATTCTGACATTCAGTTTGGAGTTCAGGAGATTGTCTTGACCAGGACCACACCCCTAAATGCATTGAAGCAACTGCCATGTGATTGGTTGATTAGATAATTGCATTAATGAGAAATTGAACAGGTGTTCCTAATAATCCTTTAGGTGAGTGTATATATATATATATTTTTTTTTTTTTTTTTTTTTTTTATTATTATTTTTTTTTTCATTGAATTATTGGGGCCGCTTTGCAAAACTTTCTTTTATGGAGACCAAATTATGTGTTACTGTTCATTAAAACATTTGTAGAAAACATGCAAAACTCTAAAGCTACTGAAAGTTAGTGTTAAAATATGTCTGTCTACAATAACATTCAACAAGGTCAGAATTGTATATTCAAATACTACACCAAGATTGGTGTTTGGACCATTTCACATGTTGAATGTACCAACAATCATAAACACCCAGCTAAAACAACAGGGTCAGTTTTATGCAAACACAGTGTGAGTGGGAGCATTCATAGTTTCCAACGAACATGAAACATGGTGGATGAGGGGCTTTCTGTTGCTTCGGTATATCCTGATTTTCATTTTATGAGGGAAATAGTAAATTCATAGCATTTGTCATATAGAGAGTGTGATTAACTTCCAATTTAACAAAATGTTATGTTATAATTGAAAATAACATTAAACGCAACCGCATTTACTTGATTTGCACGCACACATTTTTTTTTATTACACAAATACAAACCACACTCTGACATCCAACACACACACCTACACAATTTTAGCTGCATAATTTCCCCAATTGGCTCAATAATATGCATAAGCAGAAAATAGGAATAAAGCGAATATTTTTGCTTTGTATGCCAGACCTGAGAAAATGGCACCATCTGGTAAAAAAAAAAAAATATGGCAATGACACAAGTAGCCTAATAAAAAACTGTGACGATATGCAAATACAGCAGGCAGGTACATTTATAGTTGCCTAAATGGACAAAACCTGAAGGGACGAGGCATTTTTGATACATTTGCTCTGCTGGAAACATTTCTTGAAACAATTCTGTATAACTTGCATATCAAACGAAGTATGACATTTCTTTAAATAATTTCTCAATTCAATGAGTACTTCAGTTTTACTTGCATATAACATGCTTTCTGACTTTTTCAGACTCATTTGTTCCTTTTCTTTCTCTAGATCTCTACAACCATGTGCAATTCATCCTTCCAAATGAATGATTCAATCTCTGCATTCGACCAGTCTGTAATGATGGTCTGTCTTTGTAAGGGGCATTTTGGCAGCATTATCAGTTTTACTACTTTAGCACTGTACTTCATTGTGGGAATGCCGACTCATTGCTGGTCCCTCTGGGTGTTTCTTCATGGGAACATCAAACCCAACTTGGTCATTCCACTGAACATCACTATAGCGGAGCTGTTTGTTTGCATCCTTTGTTTTACTGACTTAATTGTTACAAGCTATCCCACTGTGGCAGGTAATAATTTGCTTGTTTTTTTCATTGGTCTCTGCTGGACTGTCAGACCTCTTCTCCAGATCTGCATGTCTATTGACCATTACATGGCAGTGATTCATCCACTGACATTCCTGAGATATAAGGGCATCCAGTACAGGATTGCATCGGCAGCGGCAGCTTGGCTGATTGCAACGGGCAACAGCGTGAGGCTCGTTTTCATTGGATTGGAATATTTCCCAGATCATGTATTCTTTCTGGTTTTTTACATTTCAGTGATGATAATCTCATTTTGCTGTGTGTCTGTCCTTTATGCCCTGAAGCATCCAGGACCAGGTGAACAAACGAATGTAGAGAGACACAATAAAACTGACAGAGGCAGAGCTGTTGCGAACCAGCAGAAAAATAGGGCCTTCAAAATAATCTCTCATAGTTTAGTATTTATCATGATTTGCTATCTTCCTCAAGGAGTAGCTTATTTTATGCGCATAGCTAAAATCAGTAAACATGTATATATTTGCAATGTTTCTCCGCTGATTATGACATTTAGTATGACTGCTATATTAATTTCACCACTGGTCAAGATGTATAATGAAAGCCAGATAAAACAAATAATGTGCTTTTCTAAGCTTAGAGAATAACTAAAAGGAAAACAGGAAAATTGAAATAATATTTATTGAAGTTTTAATGTTTATTCCATTTAGATTTCTAAAAAGCAAAGAGCTATGACATCTAAAACATTTGTAATTTATAAATTAAGACCAAGAACAAAACATTATCCTTAATGAATGTTCATGCACTGTATAAAGATCAAGAATAAATTCAGTGCACAGCATTTTTTGCAACATAATGTTGTCAGCATAATATTTTGCACAAAAGATTTTTTTCTGCATGAAACAACACAAAAAATGGATTTACTTCTGAGCATTATTAGGTTTTAAATTGTTTATTTTGAAAACAATGATATGTTTTTGATCAGGACAATTGTGAAGGTCGTGATTAATGTTTTATTTTATTAAAAACAAAAAGCAAGCTTCATTATAGCTTCATTCAAATAGTATTTCAAGAACATCTGCTTCATGATTGTGATTTTGCTTTTGCTTAGATTGATGGTCTGTAGTAAGGGTTGTCCTGCCCTAATATTGCTTTATGAATTATGATTTTTTTTTTTTATGTAACCTGTACATATCTTGAAAACTCCCTTGACCTGCAGCATATAAACAACCAATAATAAAAAAACATTTGGGAGTTTGAATTTGAAACTTAACTTAGGCTTGGCCTTGAAAGACTTGACTCAGACTCATCACAAATTAGTTGCGACTTGACTTGTGAAAATGCTAGCATATAAGCACTAATATCTAATGAAAAGTGTTAGTATCTATTGCATTAGTTACTAGTATCTAATGAACTAGCCATTTGAAATACTTGTTACTAAAACTAGATCCGTTTTAGGGATAAATGTTTAAACAGCTTGCAGTTTATATTGCACTAGCCTACTCAACAACAGTTTCTAACTGGGCAATTTGGTATCTATGAATTATTGGATACAGTCAATAAAACATTTTATAATGTTGTAGTGAGAGAAAACAAAAGTTACCACAGTTACTAATTATTCCAATGGGAAGGAAGTGAAGAGAGATGTCCAGTAGATTTGGGTATCAAAGACAAGTTGTCCACCATAGCATTATAGCAACACCTGCCTGAAGATCACACAGTGAGTATAATTGATTTGTCCACAAGATTTTAGTCAATTATTATATTTTGTTTTAAAGTAGTATACTGAAAAACATGTAGTGAGTTTGTTACACTCTGTTTTAATATGAAATAAAGGTGGAACGGCCAAGACTACAGACGAGTAATTTTAAATCATGATTATTTCTGCTCATTGTACATCTGTTATGTACGTTTTTCTGCTATTTTAAATGTTATCAATTTACATTAACATTCATCTAATATTATGGTTTACCAAGCCATACAAGTGTGAAACCATGGGCTGTTTATCAGTGGCAGGCTGCTTAAATGGATTGAAACTGTGTGAAAATATATGAAGGTAGTGAAATGAACAGAGCAAATCCAGTCGACTGTATAGCACATCTGTGGCTACATGCAATCAAGAATTCACCAGCAGGATTCTAAAGTCTCAAATCAAGCAGACTGAGTCTCAGGAATCAGGTAAAGGCTGCGAATACAGTAAATTAAATAAATAGGGCATTAATACTATATATCCTATTATGTTTTCTTTTTTATTTAGGGTCACCAATGTTCTATAAATTCATACTCATATCTGCAAACATGTATACATAAATTTTGCACTAACAAATTATTATTATTATTATTATTTTTAAAAACCCTTTGTCTGTCTGTTCTGAGCACATTTTGAGTCACTATATATTATTGAGAGGAGTACCTAACCTAACTCAAGCTGATTGAGCCATCGCTACCATCTGGTTGAGGTAGGTTATGCCAAAAAAATCCACTAGATGTCACAGTGTCAATCAACAGCACTAGTCACAACACTTCCTCAAACATGGATTTCAGAAACAAAAAAAATCACTCCTGCCATGTGAACTGTTTTTGGTGAAATTTTGCAAGGTAAGCATTTTTTTTTTTTTTTGACATATTACACTGAGCCCTAACTTTACAAAATTATGTTACTTGGTGCCATGCAAAAACTTTAGTATGTTTTTAATAATTTTTCAAAAACATGCTCAACCAATCGGTTGATTTGTCACATAACGGTTAACTGTCACCCCCCTTTTTGAGAATGGGCATTAAAATGCACTATTAAAACTTGGTTCTGATTCAAGAATGCTTTGGAATAGGGGGAGACCGGGGATCGTTGTAACACGGGTCAGTTGTAACAATTCCAATCTGTCCAATCAGGAACTAGTTACAAATCACCTGATTCACTTCGCACATGCTCAGTTTAGTTCTTATTCCACATGTGATAAAGTAGAGCCCTGTGGCAGACACAGCACATGTTAGAGTGGAAAAAACAATTTTGAGGTAAGAAAGTTACTTTTTTTTGTTTTTGTTATGGGAATTTCTGCTTTGTAGTTAAACTCATCAAACTTTTATTATGTTTATTGTGTGTCTGTGTAGATATTTTCCATGCAAGTTGTTAGTGCTAATGTTTTGCCTGTTAGCTGTAAGGTGAGCTAGTTCATGGCTACATGACTCTGGGTTAGTTGTAACAACAAGACGCTGGGTTAGTTGTAACAACAATGAAACGTTACAACCTATACTATAGACTGACAGTAACAACCGTGCTTACACAAATAGAATGTTCAAGTGTTCAAGTTCAATTTATTATGGTCAATTACTATGACAGAGTAAAAACAGAGTCACGCACGCACACACACACACACACACACGCACACACACACACACACACACAATGTTCAAGTGTTCAATTTTATTATGGCCAATACTAACACTGGCAGTAACAAACATGCTTACAAACAAACAATGTTTGTGTTCAAGTTCAATTTATAATGGTCAATTACTGTGACTGAGAGTGACAAACACACTGAGACTAAGAGTGACACACACACATCAGTTATATTGAAAAGTCAGTGTTGAATAAAAACCTTTCAAAATACATTTTTTTGTCAAAATCCTTATTTCGTTATGTTACATATCACCCCGGTGGATATCATAAGGTTACATGATGGGGTAGTAGTAGTAGTAGCCTTTATTGTCACATAGTCACCAGTGAAATTAGCCATCAACCTGTCCATACAAACATACATACAATATGACAAGGGGGTAGACAGGACAGGAAGACAGAGGATTGAGCAAAAAAATACAGCATAACATGAGGAGAGGTGAGGAGAAAAAAAAGGCAACCCCCAGACTATGCTCCTGTAAGGAGTACAGTTTGGGAACAGTAAAAAACACCTCAGCAACATTTGCACATAATCAGTACACAACATGAACACACAAGACTTGCAACAGGGAAGGGGAGTGGGGAATGGAGGTAACCCAGCACATGCAAGCAGCCATCCGGTTCCTGCAGCCATTTTCGGCGCTGGTCACAGACCCGCCTGTCAGATTGGTGGTACAAAGCGTCGAAGGCGAGGGATGGGGGGAGGGGGGGTGATTGCATATCTGTATATGTGTAAGAGTTTGTGTATGTGTAGGCCTGGAGAGTCGCTACGCCTGACATCCTAATCTAGGTGCCTCAGTCCGCAGGATGTCATAGCGATACACAGCAGTTGCCATGGAGTCAACCTTGATCTGGTCCCAGACAGAGTCAACAATCAACAGGTGTCAGTGGGGAATGGGGGGAGGGACGCAAGAGCGTCTCACTGCAGTGCTCTTACGGAGGAGTTGTTGTTGCAGCAATGGCCTCGGCCAAGGCCAGTGCTGGTAGAGGGGGGCCGAAAGCAGATAAGATTGTGGTTGTTTGGTCTTGGGACGAGTAGCCGCATTCCAATTTACCAATTCAATGTAATTGAATTGGTAAGGGTGAATTGTAACATTTCACTCCTCGTGTTTCAAACTAAACCATGCACTTTCTGTTTGCGTTGCAAAGATAATAACTATGTCATTTAATAGCAGACACTTGTAACTAGTTTGGATCACATTTTGAACACACTGACTTCAAAGTACTACAAGATATAGACAGAAAGGTCAAAATTGTTACAACCATCCCCGGTCTGCCCTATAGACCTAAGTTTGGTCTTGTTTTGAAGAAAACACTCAGCAGATTATTGCTAAAGTGAAAGCACTTCAAAAAATGAAAGTATGAAAAAGTAATGGAAGTTTAAATTTACATAAATTTTTTTAGTATAAATCAAATATACTGTACTTAATATTTTTTTCTTTTATATAAAATATATATTTTACAAAATATTTTTTACTAATAAAATTACTATAAAATCAAAGCCATATATCTTACCAAGTTGTGTTCCAAATTTGAAGTTGATATCACAAAAATTTAAGTTCCCATGAGATTTTGTTTAGGCGTATTACCAAAAATAGCCACCGGTTGACATACATTCCACTGAATTTAATTGAATGCATTCTGCCGTAACAAATTAATACATTTCTGTCCAAATATCACCTCTGTCACAAAATATGGAACCTTGAGGCTCAGACCTTTCTAACAATATGTGTTTTGTCAAGATTAGAAAAGGTTTTGATCATAAATTATGATACACAAAAAAATCCTGTTGCTCTACCACACCTGACGGCGTGTTTCTTGAAACATAAAAGCCTAAATGCCATTATATTACTATCTTTTTCTTTTTTTTTTTCTTTTTTTTTTTTTATGCAGAAAGAATGTAATGTCTTTGGTTTTGTTTCTTTTAGGTATTTGTGTTATTTATTTTTGTTTATTTTTAAAAAACAAGAAAACATTTAATTTCCTGTGTTAAAATGAAAACCTGAAATGTTTTTACAACAAAATGAAAAAGGGAACATGTTTTTACAGCAAATTGAAAAAGGGAACATGTTTTTACAACAAAAAAAAAAACATTTACTTGAACAAATTGATGTTTTCAGGCCACTGGGAGAATGTGTGGTTTCAGTTGGTTCTAGTAATAACTTTCTGAGTGAAAGTGTTCACACACAGTTGGTTTTACATACAAATATGTGATTTAGCATAGTGAATAAGGTCTAATGTCTGTCTCTACAATAACTATCAACAAGGTTACAAGTATTGTTTATTACAGCAGTTTATTACCATGATGTTCTATTCAAATATGGAACTAAGATTTGTTTGAACCAGCTGATAAATATTACGTACACACATTTATGAATTGAAGTAAAACAACAGATACAACACTATTCAAACACAATATGAGCACTGGTACATGTTTAGTTCCCTATGAATAGATGAAACATGGTGGATGAGGTGCTTCTCTAGTTTGATTTTCATAGTTATATGCACTTTATAGAACATTTTCTTGACTGATTTTTTTATTGTGCTAAAACTGTCACTTGACATTTATTTTGAGTTTATTGTCAGTATGGGGTCAGTGTTCATGCAAATAGTCTATTTTGTATGTATGTATTAATATTAAAAAAGGCCATTTATGGCCCAAGACAACCCCTGTTTTGGTCAGGTTGTTGTCACGCAGCCGAAGTTGCAACTGATCCAAATAATGTGGCGATGGTGTTAAATTGAAGATGGCCTGAGAATGTCCTGGAGCTTCATTTTCAGGGATTGCAGCCCTTGAACAAGCACGTATTAATGTTCCCTATGACTTGAGCTAAAAAACTAACAAAAAAAACATACTGTAGGCAACAAATCAGGAGAGAGCACATCTATATTCACCGTTCCTTATGAACAGGTGAAACAAAGTGAATGGGCCACTTGTTACTGCTGGCATCAAATGTAATTCTTTAGTATATTTTGCAGGTTTTACCATCAGTCCAGGCAGGACAATCCCTTCAATCATGTTTCATATACCTTAGTTTTAAGAGTAAAATAACACAGATAGTGCAGTATAACACAATTTGATCCAGAACAATGGGGCCAGGAGGCTAAACCCGCATCGCCCCAACATCACTTAGGCGTCCCACTGAAGAATGGCCTCCTCCTGGGCCTGGTCTAGCGGAATATCCATGGCTGACATTTGTGCGGCGGTCGGCAGGTCCTTGCCGTCCATCTTTATCAGGTTCTATAACCTAGGCGTCCTGGTCCTTCAGTCACAGGTTCTGTCTGCCTAAATCAGCCTCTGCCCTCAGGGTTTTTTTCTAAGAGATAGGCTACCATACTACCATTCTGTTCTGCGCTGGTAGCACGGCGTTTTGCAGTGCGTTCCCCATACGAGTCAGGAACTGATGCAACGAGAGTGAACCGTATAAAGGGAACGCTCCGGTTACTGACGTAACCCTGAGATAACGGGAATGAGAAGCATGCTAAAAAGCTATTTGTCTGTGAAAAGCACAGATTTGAACCAATCAGGCTTCAGTATTTGGAGTTTCGGAGTTTCCCCATACGTGTCAGAAACTGATGCAATGCTCGTTCCCATTATCTCAAGGAACCGAGGGTACGTTAGTAACTGTAGCGATTCCATTTTAGGGTTAATTATTTTTGAGATCATGTATAGTGTTTCTTTTTTTGCATTGCAGTGATATTAACCTCATTTTGCTGTGTCTCCGTCCTTCGTGCGGAGACACATCATTGTAAACAAAATATACAATGATGTTGTCACTGTAATAGTATTTTTATTCTGTTATAATTATATATAAAAAAATATTAGTATTATAATGAAAATATATTCCTAATTTCCACTATACAATTAAATAGTATTTGATGTTTTGCACAACCCACTGAAAACAATTTGTAATTTAATCTTCGTTTCAACTCTCAAATAGTCAAGATTACTTTAAGTTTATGATTTGAAAACTTGTACTTGATTAAAAATCCAAAATTTGTCACGACAATTGGAGTTAAACAATAGGAATAAGTTCAAATATCTTAATAGGGCTATCATGTTTAACAGGTGAGTTATTCTTGTTTCCAGCCTGGTCGTAATCATCTCATGAAGTCTGTGTCTCTACTTTTTTTTTTTTTTTTTTTCAGCTTTGTTTGATGTTCTATCAGTATCTGGTTCTGGGTTTCATTTTATATCCCTTTTGTTTCACTGGCTTAGGTTCACTGGATTCTTGACATGTATGCCATTTAAAAAAATCGGTTTAACTTCAAGTTGGGTTTATTCGTACTATTTGAGTTTTCTCACGTTACCGGAAATGTTCAGGTTAAAACATTCATTTTACATAAAATACATAAATTACACACAGTTGGTTTCTGCTCTATTAACAAAAGGAAACATGTAAACAGGTAGGGAGGGGGAAAAGACAACAGCTTTCAAAAGAAAAGTAAAATTGTAAAAAAAATTATAATAAAACATTAGTTACATGGAAAATAATCAAAAACTTTACAATAGCCTAGCCTTGAACTGTTTTAATGTAAGGAATTTATTTTTAAGATGACATAGTGACACATTACTACATACAGTAAGTACATGTAGTAAATTAATATTACTCCGTACTTATTTTAGTAAGTACAATGTAACTACGTCACCTTAAAAGAAAGAGTAACCAAAAATAACTATTATATTTGAAATTACGGCCCATTTTATTACTACAGCTTTCTTCTAAAATGGTCCAGCCATGAATGCATTCATGAACTGTTAAGTTAAAAAAGTAATATAAAAAAGTATGTCATCAATAAGGCCAGAATACAGGTGTTTTTGTAAATGCACATCACGATTTTCTATTCAAATGTTGCACCAACATTTGTTTGGACCTTCCCATAAGCTGTTGAAAAACAACATCATTTTTAAGAACACATTAATGACATGAGCTAAAACAACAGGGACAATTCAATGCAAAAAAAAAACAACAAAAAAAAAAAAACAGCATGAGCGGACATTTTTCTTGAAAATGCCATTAAGTATTAGCAGGTATTTAATCAGATCAGGCATAACACAAGATAGTGAAGAAAGAACCAAGTCTCCTGGTCTTCGATTCTGAGTTTCCAACAGTTTTAACTTTATTCCTTCATCGAAGCAAGACCAGGAGACTTGAGATGGATCATCAAGTCTCCTGGTCTTGCTTCGATGAAGGAATAAAGTTTCCAACAATAGCATTAGTCTATTAGGCTACTTTACTTATTAAGGGTCAAGCACTGAAGATGCGTAGGGACCTATTGTAATTCTTCTTCCGCTCTTGGAGTCTATGGCTGCCCATAGAACTACTACTAAAAGTAATTAAATTTGGCACACAGATAGAGGACAGTCTGAACAGTCACCAGAGCAAATTTGGAGTCTCTAACTCAGTCCCTCTAGCGCCACCACCTGTCTAAATTTGTACTTACGTTTATGCGATTTCAACCTATGACGTCATTAAAAACTTTCTGCCTTTTAGAATTTTCAAACTCCTCGTAGGCCTTTGCTCCGATTTTTACAGAAATTGAACCAGATCATCTTCAGAAAATGCAGACAAAACGCTATGGAATTCAAGTTGATTTGTCAAACCATTCTCGAATAACGTGCAAACGAATTTGACGAAGAGCACACCAAAAATGGACTTGAGGCTATATCTCTGCCTCGCTTTAGCGTATTCTGACCAAACTTGGTATGTTATGACAACCATGACCTGTGGCCATCTGCACAGTTTAGGTGCAGTGCCACCTAGTGGTCAGGAGATATGAAAAATTGACATTTTTGCTTATAACTTCTGAATTGTCTGGCCAAAAATCCATAAAACTCTTCTCTTTTGATTCTGTGCATCATACCGAGTCAAACAATACCCAATTTTCCCATTTGCCATTTTGGGCATTAGACAAATTGAATTTGGTCATAAAATGCTATGTTTTATCAATGCATTGGCGTATCGTTATGAAACTCGATATTGTCAGGGTTCTGTCACCTCGGTCTAGTGTCTGTATCTGATTATTGGTTCAGTTGTCCACACCTGTCCTCCCTCATTACCTCCCTTGTTTGCTGTCCTATTTATTCCCCTTGTGTTTGCTGTCCTGTGTCAGATTGTTGTCGCACGCGGTGGTTACCCTGCCTGTCTGATGATTCCTGTCGTGTATGTTTTCTACCTAGTCAAGTCTAGCCTGTAGTGTTTCCCCCACAGCGGCTCGGGTGAGTTTAAATCTAATTGGACGGCTTGTTTCATCGTGGGGCTATGGTGGAAAAAATGGACACACTGATTGCTTTGTAAATTCTCGCCGTTTAATCCTGCTCAGTGTGAAAGGGCCTTTAGTGTCAGCATTCACACCATGTCGAAGTGACTGACAGATAGAGAAAGCCATTGATGGCCCAAGACAAACCAAAACAAGTCATGTCACATTGGAAGTCGCAACTGATCCAGATAATGTGGCGATAATGGAGTTAAATTGAAGATAGCCTGAAAATATCCTGGAGCTTCATTTTCATGCATTGCAGCCCTTGAACAAGCACATATTAATGTTCCCTATGACATGAGCTAAAAAAAAAAAACATGGGGCCAAACATACTGTATGCAAAAATAGGAGTGAGCACATATATATTTACAGTTGCTTATGAACAGATGAAACAAAGTGAATAGGGCACTTCTGCTGGCATCAAATATAACAATTATTCAGTATATTTTGCTGGTTGTACCATCAGCCCAGGTAGGACAATCCCTTCAATCAATTTCATATAGCTTAGTTTTAAGAGTAAAATTACACACATAATGCAATATTTATTACAAGATTTGATCCAGAAGTCATTACTACAGTAGGCTATATAAAGTGCTGATAATTTGAATTAATTATGATTTTTGTAGCTCATAAAATGAAAGAAAACATTATGACAAGTCTTGTGCACACATTCTTTTCTGTTTTCTCAGCTCTCTAGAACCATGTGCAATTCATCCTTCATTATCAACGGTTCAACCGTATTAATCGGTCAGGGTATAAGTTGGTTCTGCATGTGTCAGGACCATTTTGGCCCTTATGTCATTGTTTCCCTTTCAATATTGTGCTTTATTGTGGGAACGCCGATCCATTGCTGGTCCCTCTGGGTGTTTCTTCGTGGGAACATTAAACCAAACATGGTGTTTCCATTGAACATCACTATACTGGAGCTACTTTTTTGCATCGAGTGCTTTGCAGACTTCATTGATTTCAAGGTTTCAACTATGGCGAGCTACAACTTAACTACATTTCTCATTGGTCTCACCTGGACTTTCAGACCTCTTATCCAGATCTGCACGTGTATGGAACAATATTTGGCAGTGATTCATCCACTAACATTCCTGAGATATAAGGGCATCCAGTACAGGATTGCATTGGTAGCAGTAGCTTGGATTACTGCAGTGGGCAATGGTTTGAGGCTTGTTTACATCAGGATGACCTATTTTCGAGATCATGTATTCTTTTTTATTTTTTGCATTGCAGTGATGATAACCTCATTTTGCTGTGTGTCTGTCCTTCGTGCCCTAGAGAGTCCAGGACCAGGTAAACAAAAGAATGAAGAGATGACAGAAAAAGACAGACACAATAAAACTGACAGAGGCAGAGCTGTTGAGAACCAGCAGAAAAGGAAGGCCTTCAGAATCATCTCTCATATTTTAGTGTCTATCCTGGTTTGTTATTTACCTAACGTAGTAGCTTATTCCATGTGCATAGCTGAAGTCAGTACACGTATATTTGTGTGTGAAGCTGTTCCATTTGCTCTGTTCATTACTAAGATTACTGTATTAATTTCACCACTAGTCAGAATGTATAATGATGGCCAGCTGAAGCACATGTGCTTTTCAAAGCTTAGAGGACAAATAAAAGGAAACTGAAAATCTATTTATTATTTTAGATCTCTTATGTGACGTTATAGAATGTAATATCAATGTTTGTGCGCTCAACTTGAAAATACAATCTTTCGACATAATTTGTATGGTGTGTCTTTTGTGAATTTTAATAAAATAACTAATTTAGTTAAAAGCCCATGTTCTTGTACATTGGAAAATATGTGTTTAATCACTATGCAGTTGATCAATTTAAATTGATTAACAAAGACAACTGTAAATAGTAATTGAAATAGTTTTTAGCAGATTGAAAACTATTGTTAAGGGGCAACAATCTGGATGCCTTTTTGATGTCTGCCATACATCTAGTGAAATGAAACGGCACAATATATTTGAAGAAAGCAAACTAACGTAAAATTGCTACAGCACATGAACCTTATTCAAATCATTATGTGGACATTTATAAAATGTATTTATCCAATGTACTGTATATGGTATATATTATATATGAGCAAATATGAAAATAAACAATTTTAGCTTGAATTTAGAACTAAGACTGCTTTAAAGAAAGGAAGCATCAAATATTTTCTAAAAGTCAATAACTGAAATTAACGGCACATTTTACTATCTATGCTGTTCTGCTAAAAAGGCCAACAAGAATAATATATATATACTGTATATATAATCCATTGAATTATTGGGGCTGCTTTGCAAAACTTTATTTTATGGAGACCAAATGATGTGTTACTGTTCATTAAAACATTTGTCGAAAACATGCAAAACTCTAAAGCTACTGAAAGTTACACAGCAAAATCCCCAGTGTTAAATTAACACTCCTCAGTGTACATATGTGTCCACACTACAGGGTGTTAAAATTAACACTGAAGCAGTGTTGAAGTTAATAAGATAATTAAGTGATTAATTAAGTGATGATTGGCCATTAGTGATGACGCCTAATGTTAATAAGCAGAATCATTGAAGGAAAGAGAAAAAACAATAACAGAAAAAAGAGAAACACAAGAACTACAACTGACTTTGTGCCATTACACATTATTGCACTTAATATTACCAGTTTGACTTTATTTCTGTCATACATCTACTTGAGATTCAACAGAAATTTAGACGGTAATGTTTTATGGAATTTTTCGTTTCAAGTCACCATTATGGTGGTCAGTGTTTGCTTTAGTTGGGCTCTTGACCCTTTTAATTTTTTGACAATAGTTTTTCTCTGACTGTTGCAATGTTGTTTATAAAGCACATGTGTTAATGCAAGAGAAAATTGATGATGACATTATCAGCATGTAGTGACCTGATTCACTAATGTCATTCAGAGTCTAAATCTTTTATTATATGCTTCACGTCTATGCTTCACATCTCATTTTGTAGTCCTGAGATTCTACAGTTTGAGATCCAACAGCAATATGAACAATTTTGAAAATACTTTGTGCACAGAAGTAATTTTTTTTAAACACAATGTTAATAATATACATAATGTAGGTTTAGTTACCTATGATCACGCGCGTGAACTCGGCAATCGACTACTTTGGACTTCAACCGAAAACAGGATGTAAACACAGGTATTTGCGCTGGCTTAAATAACATCATTTTTATTCATATCTTTCACATCTACTGCAGTCAGATTCACTCGTGTTCACTCTGAAGGAATCACTCACATTTTCTGTGCACTTGTAATGACACATCAAGGATGTTAAGAGGCTAAAAGCAGGTTTAAAACTTGCCCCATTGAAGTCAACAGGGTGCAAATTTTAAAAAGAGGATAACACGGTGTAGGCAACACCGATTTTTGTCGTTGTTCTCTGTATTGACAGCACTCCAAATGTACAAAAAAATGAGCTCAATGTTAAAATTGACCGGAGTTCTCCTTTAAGTGATCATCTGGTTACTAAGCAACAAACAAGCACTACACACTCAGACCCCACACCCACAACAACCAGATACACAAAATGAACACACCGATCGATGAACCGTGACAAAAACAACAGGGTCAGTTTTATGCAAACACAGTGTGAGTGGGAGCATTCATAGTTTCCAACGAACATATGAAACATGGTGGATGAGGGGCTTTCTGTTGCTTCAGTATATCCTGATTTTCATTTTATGAGGGAAATAGTAAATTCATAGCATTTGTCACATAGAGAGTGTGATTAACTTCCAATTTAACAAAATGTTATGCTACTAATTGAAAATAACATTAAACGCAACCGCATTTACTTGATTTGTTAAATTGGAATTCAAGTCTTAAAGTCAACAGAAGCACTAGGGGACATGTAAGGGAGTTTGATGGGTTTAGATATAGGGTTTGATGCTCAGGTAGTTGGGGAATGCATATAGACAATTGTGTTAAATTCTGGGCAAATGGTCAACCTAGGGCAGATTTAAAAATATGCTTTCACTTCAAATAAAAAATCTCATAATGTACGCAAACCTATTTTTTATAAGATCTCAAAAGTGCTTATTATTTGACCATTTCAAGGATATTGCCCTTGTAGAGAGATCATTATCTGTGAACATAAAGCACAGGCCTCCACAGTCCGAATGAACGTATAGATGTATACAATTTAACCCTTGTGCGTCAATTAAGCAGTTACACATAGGTCCATAGAGGACAAAAATGTCCATGTCCAAAAACTGTCATAAAAATTTGAAGCTTGGAGCACAGACTTAAGTTTGGTCTCATTTTAAAGAAGACCCTTAGTAGATTATTGTTGAAGTTAAAAAACTAAACAAAAAAAAAAGTTATAGATGTTCAAGTTTATGAAAATGATTTATTAACATTATTATATATAATTATATATATTATGTTGAACTCTAAAACTGCTAGAAAATCAAAGCCTTACATCTAAAGTTGTGTTCCAAATTTGAGGTTGATATTGTTGTGTTACAAATTTATAAAATGTTTAATTTAGATGATTATCAGAGTCTTTTTAGCAAAAGACTCCGGCCAGTCCTGTTTTACTGAAACTCTTAAATGGCTCTTGGAGCTTGTGTTTTAGCAAGAGAGTCCTGTCAGTCCTGTACTTGAGTCTCATCATTTGAATAGATATGCTGAGTGTATTAGGATGGGCAACACTCTCAGTCTAGAACAGGTTCCTAAACCTGTCTCATCACAAAGTTTTGGTTCCTGCCCCTAAATGTATATATATTGTAAGAGAACGTTTGCTTAGTCAGACTGTTTGGAAGAACGATTACGCTGCTAAGTATAACACACCATTGCCATGAAAAACAGACCGTTGCTATGGACGCAGGATTCTAACCGTAGAGAGACAGAACAGACTATTTTCTTTAGCGGAAGCAATACAATTGTTTTTAAATCAATAAACTCCTTTTTAAATCAATATTTTGTGTCAAATTCTTGATTTATTTGGTAGGTAACCATGTAATAAGCGGGATAATGTAGAGCGAGGCGGTTGTTATAGCGAATACAGCCCCTTCAGGCTGATTCAAGACCCCTTTGCTTTGCATCGGGGTCCTGATCAGCCTGTCGGGGTAGTATTCGCTATAACAACCGCCTCGCTCTACATT
The DNA here is from genome assembly GCF_949319135.1 of Squalius cephalus. Lineage (NCBI taxonomy): Eukaryota > Metazoa > Chordata > Actinopteri > Cypriniformes > Leuciscidae > Squalius > Squalius cephalus. The sequence continues at coordinate 26,072,949 of NC_137123.1, forward strand.
ATCCCTTATCTAATGAAAAGTGTTAGTATATATTGCATTAGTTACTAGTATCTAATGAACTAGCCATTTGAAATACTTGTTACTAAAACTAGATACATTTTAGGGATAAATGTTTAAACAGCTTGCAGTTTATATTGCACTAGCCTACTCAACAAAAGTTTCTAACTGGGTAATTTGGTATCTATGAATGATTGGATACAGCCAATAAAACATTTTATAATGTTGTAGTGAGAGAAAACAAAAGCTACCACAGTTACTAATTATTCCAATGGGAAGAAAAACTAGATGTACCGCATGGCGGTACAAAATATGACCGCCGCTCAGGCCTGCACTGGCTTTCCACAAAAATAAATGACATGGAGCAATTTGGCTGTATTGCGTGTTTATGTATATAAGTTATATATTTTAAAAGACTGTCTGGAGTATTCCTGTGGATCATGGATAATTTAGAGTTTTGTAATTATTTGCCATTACTAATTAAGTTTTATATCAAAAGTCATTAGTTTAGACACTTAACATCCATAATGTGAAAACGTCACATCCATAACAGTGGTTAACAGTAAAAAGCGACTGAAGTGCCCTTGAGCAAGGCACCTAACCCCTCACTGCTCCCCGAGCGCCGCTGTTGTTGCAGGCAGCTCACTGCGCCGAGATTAGTGTGTGCTTCACCTCACTGTGTGTTCACTGTGTGCTGAGTGTGTTTCACTAATTCACGGATTGGGATAAATGCAGAGACCAAATTTCCCTCACGGGATCAAAATAGTATATATACTTATATTTATACATACTAAGTATGAAAAATCTGTGATTTTTTTTTCAAAGGACCCTCCCATTCAATTTCTACAAACCTCTACCAAACGGTTGAGGTGCCTGTTATATATTTTCTGAAAGCGTAGACTCTCAGGATGTGATCTAACATGACATGAAACATGTCCCACCCACCTCATTAGTATACTGCCCAAGCATAACACATTGGGTATTGGTAAATCGGGTATATGGCTGATACCTAAAAAAAGTAGTAGTATGTGCATGTCTGTCTGTGTGTGTGTGTGTGTGTGTGTGTATGTGTGTGTGTTTGTGTATGTGTGTGTCTGTGTGTGTGTGTGTCTGTGCGTGTATGTATGTGTGCGTACATGTGTGCGCGTGTGTGGTTGTGTGTGTGTGTCTGTGCATGTGGATTTGTATGTGTGTGTATGGGTGTGTGTCTGTGCGTGTGGATGTCAGTGTGTGTGCATGCTTGCGTTTGTTTGTATTCCTGCATGTGTGTGTGTGACAGTATCATCCTAAACCAGCAACCCTTCGCTCAACAGCACCATCTACAGGCCGATGAGTGTACAGTCACTAAATGTGCACATAAATGAATTTATTTTATACCCCCCCATGGATGAAATTCTACGAAACTTCGCATACCCCCAGAGGATGTCAAGTTAATCATACACATGAAATATGGTGCAGTTCTGAACATCTCCACTGAAGATAGGGGCGATTAAAGCAGAATAATATTGCATTTTCATTTTTTATGGGAGGGGCGCAAATCACAAATGAGTGATTATGGGCTAGGTTGATGTGGGCCCTTAAGAGCAACATACCATAAAAATTTCTTCATCCTCGGTGCCATGGTTCAGGTAGTTATTTAGGAAAAACTGAATTTTTTTGGGTTTGGGGGGGCCCAGCACGGGGGGGGGGGGGGGGGGGGGGAGTGGCCCCCGGGGACCAAACGAAATTTTTCCGTAGAAGTCTAGTGGGGCTACATGCCCACCAAATTTCATGTTCCCCGGTGTTTCGGTGTCCCTGGTATCGTTGACGAAAAATTTACGGGGGCCCCAGCTCAGGGGGGAAGTGGCCCCCGGGGACCAAACGAAATTTTTCCGTAAAAGTCTAGTAGACCAACATACCATAAAAATTTCTTCATCCTCGGTGCCACGGTTCAGGTAGTTATTTAGGAAAAACTGCATTTTTTTGGGTTTGGGGGGGCCCAGCGCGGGGGGGGAGTGGCCCCCGGGGACCAAACGAAATTTTTCTGTAGAAGTCTAGTGGGGCTACATGCCCACCAAATTTCATGTTCCCCGGTGCTTCGGTGTCCCTGGTATCGTTGACGAAAAATGTACGGGGGCCCCAGCGCGCGGGGGGGGGGGGGGAGTGGCCCCTGGGGACCAAACGAAATTTTTCCGTAAAAGTCTAGTAGACCAACATACCATAAAAATGTCTTCATCCTCGGTGCCACGGTTCAGGTAGTTATTTAGGAAAAACTGCATTTTTTTGGGTTTGGGGGGGCCCAGCGCGGGGGGGGGAGTGGCCCCCAGGGACCAAACGAAATTTTTCCTTAGAAGTCTAGTGGGGCTACATGCCCACCAAATTTCATGTTCCCCGGTGTTTGGGTGTCCCTGGTATCGTTGACGAAAAATTTACGGGGGCCCCAGCGCGGGGGGGGGGGGGGGGGGGAGTGGCCCCCGGGGACCAAACGAAATTTTTCCGTAAAAGTCTAGTAGACCAACATACCATAAAAATTTCTTCATCCTCGGTGCCACGGTTCAGCTAGTTATTTAGGAAAAACTGCATTTTTTTGGGTTTGGGGGGGCCCAGCGCGGGGGGGGAGTGGTCCCCGGGGAGCAAACGAAATTTTTCCGTAGAAGTCTAGTGGGGCTACATGCCCACCAAATTTCATGTTCCCCGGTGTTTCGGTGTCCCTGGTATCGTTGACGAAAAATTTACGGGGGCCCCAGCGCGGGGGGGGGGGGGGGGGACGGAAGTGGCCCCCGGGGACCAAACGAAATTTTTCCGTAAAAGTCTAGTAGACCAACATACCATAAAAATTTCTTCATCCTCGGTGCCACGGTTCAGGTAGTTATTTAGGAAAAACTGCATTTTTTTGGGTTTGGGGGGGCCCAGCGCGGGGGGGGAGTGGCCCCCGGGGACCAAACGAAATTTTTCCTTAGAAGTCTAGTGGGGCTACATGCCCACCAAATTTCATGTTCCCCGGTGCTTCGGTGTCCCTGGTATCGTTGACGAAAAATTCAGTAAGGTGACGGGAAAAAAAAAAAAAAAAAACTTTGACAATCCCTATATGACCGCTTTCGCTAGCTACGCTAGCGGCGGTCATAATGAAGAGAGATTTCCAGTAGATTTGGGTATCAAAGACAAGTTGTCCACCAAAGCATTAGCAACTGTTTTGGAGATTTATGTAAGGACTGTATTCTGTGCTGGAACAGGTGGATTTGTATCCGCACTTGTGCGTCGGTAAGAACACATAAGACTAGTTGAACCAGAACTTGAAGTTTACTGATGATTCAGTTATGGTAACAGTGAGTGGTATTTTGGTCATTAACTCGCTCACATAAGTCTACTACCAAAGGAAAGGAGATAAAATTCTGCATATGAGCATTCATAGTTTGTCTCTTGCTGACTGCGAGGCACTGACTAACGTCATTCAGTAAACAGCACTCTGATTGGTTGAATCCTTCTTAACAGCAACACCTGCCTGAAGATCACACAGTGAGTATAATTGATTTGTCTACAAGGCTTTAGTCAATTATTATATTTTGTTTTAAAGTAGTATACTGAAAAACATGTAGTGAGTTTGTTACACTCTGTTTTAATATGAAATAAAGGTGGAACGGCCAAGACTACAGACGAGTAATTTTAAATCATGATTATTTCTGCTCATTGTATATCATGTAAATTTTTCTGCTATTTTAAATGTTATCACATTACATTAACATTCATTTAATATTATGCTTTACCAAGCCATAAAAGTGTGAAACCATGGGCTGTTTATCAGTGGCAGGCTGCTTAAATGGATTGAAACTGTGTGAAAATATATGAAGGTAGTGAAATGAACAGAGCAAATCCAGTCGACTGTATAGCACATCTGTGGCTACATGCAATCAAGAATTCACCAGCAGGATTCCAAAGTCTCAAATCAAGCAGACTGAGTCTCAGGAATCAGGTAAAGGCTGCAAATACAGTAAATTAAATAAATAGGGCATTCATACTATATATCCTATTATGTTTTCTTTTTTATTTAGGGTCACCAACATTCTATAAACTCATACTCATATCTGCAAACATGTATACATAAATTTTGCACTAACCAATTATTATTATTATTTTATATATATTTTTTTTACATCTGGGTTAACTGCATGTTTTTGCAACAGGAATTTGTGTCTAATTTCCAAATGAATGTATGGATTGGCCTTACTGGCTGTGTTGAGGGAGTGTGGAAATTAAACTCATCTAAGGGTGATATTTGACTGACATTTTATTAGTTTCTTTTTTTTAACCCGTTGTCTGCCTGCTCGACCAAATGGTTGAGCACATTCTGAGTCACTATATTTTATTGAGAGGAGTACCTTAACTCAAGCTGATTGAGCCATCTCTACCATCTGGTTGAGGTATGTTATGCCAAAAAAATCCACTAGATGTCACCGTGTCAATCAATAGCACTAGTCACAACACTTCCTCAAACATTTCAGAAACAAAAAAATCACATTTCAGAAACAAAAACATGTTCAACCAATCGGTTGATTTGTCACATAACGGTTAACTGTCACCCCCCTTTTTGAGAATGGACATTAAAATGCACTATTAAAACTTGGTTCTGATTCAAGAATGCTTTGGAATATAGACCTAAGTTTGGTCTTGTTTTGAAGAAAATGTCACAGGTCGGGGTGGAGCGCCAGCGGGCCGCCCACCCCTTCGCTTGCGTGCCGCCCCTGAGGAGCCGGCCGTGGACACGAAGGAAATGGCAGACACAGCATTCAAAATAAATATACTCTTTATTAAATAATAAAAACAATGTTAAAAGTCTCTTCAGTTCAGGTTATCTCTTCATGTATCTCTTCGCGTTTCTCAGCACCTTCGGACAGAGAGAGGAATGGACATAATCCATAGCTTCCGCATTCTCTTCAGCGTTCTCTTCGCGTTTCTCAGCACCTTCGGACAGAGAGAGGAATGGACATAATCCACAGCTTCCGCATTCTCTTCAGCACTCTCTTCGCGTTTCTCGGCACAGCATTAGCAGGCTCTTCACTGGACTCAGACAGAGGGAGGAATAGACACGTGTAACTCACAGCATTAGCAGGCTCTTCACTGGACTCAGACAGAGGGAGGAATAGACACGTGTAACTCACAGCATTAGCAGGCTCTTCCAGCATTAGCAGACTCTTCAAGCATTAGCCGGCTCTTCACTGGGCTCAGGCAGAGAGAGGAATAGACACGTGTAACTCACAGCATTAGCAGGCTCTTCACTGGACTCAGACAGAGAGAGGAATAGACACGTGTAACTCACAGCATTAGCAGGCTCTTCACTGGACTCAGACAGAGAGAGGAATAGACACGTGTAACTCACAGCATTAGCAGGCTCTTCACTGGACTCAGACAGAGGGAGGAATAGACACGTGTAACTCACAGCATTAGCAGGCTCTTCCAGCATTAGCAGGCTCTTCAAGCATTAGCCGGCTCTTCACTGGGCTCAGGCAGAGAGAGGAATAGACACGTGTAACTCACAGCATTAGCAGGCTCTTCACTGGACTCAGACAGAGGGAGGAATAGACACGTGTAACTCACAGCATTAGCAGGCTCTTCACTGGACTCAGACAGAGGGAGGAATAGACACGTGTAACTCACAGCATTAGCAGGCTCTTCACTGGACTCAGACAGAGGGAGGAACAGACAGCTGTGATTGCGAGTGAACAGCAAAAACAATTCCCACACTCACATTTCCACCACACACTGTAAGGTTTCACTCGTGCTCATTTCCACAATAAAACTGCAACTCAACAGACCCTCAGTGTACCAAGGCCTCCGCCCGCATTCCAGCCGAAGTTCTCTCTGGCCCTCTTATCTATCTCTCTCATCTGTCTCTCTCGTCTGTCTCTCTCGTCTGTCTCTCTCTCGTCTGTCTCTCTCTCGTCTGTCTCTCTCTCGTCTGTCTCTCTCTCGTCGTCTCTCTCCCGCGGCCTCCCGCCGCGACCGCGGCCACGGCCGCTCACGTGCTGCGCGCCCCACCTCTCACCCTCCTTGTGTGTTTTATCCTCTCAAAAAGCGGGAGTGGCCTCAATCAGACGCTCAGAGTGAAGTCCCTACACCTGTCGCCAATCTGCCGTTTAGTTGTCATGACGACAAACACTCATACAGATCTGGAGCTGTTTGTCACCCCGTGACAAAAACACTCAGCAGATTATTGCTAAAGTGAAAGCACTTCAAAAAATAAGTATGAAAAAGTAATGGAAGTTTAAATTTACATTTAAATTTTTAGTATAAATCAAATATAGCCTACTGTACTTAATATTTTTTCTTTTATATAAAATATATATTTTACAAAATATTTTTTACTAATAAAATTACTATAAAATCAAAGCCATATATCTAACCAAGTTGTGTTCCAAATTTGAAGTTGATATAAAAATTTAAGTTCCCATGAGATTTTGTTTAGGCGTATTACCAAAAATAGCCACCGGTTGACATACATTCCACTGAATTTAATTGTATGCATTCTGCCGTAACAAATTAATACATTTCTGTCCAAATATCACCTCTGTCACAAAATATGGAACCTTGAGACTCAGACCTTTCTAACAATATGTGTTTTGTCAAGATTAGAAAAGGTTTTGATCATAAATTATGATGGACAAAGAAAAACTTGCACGCCAGTGCACTTGACGGCGTGTTTCTTGAAACATAAAAGCCTAAATGCCATTATATTACTTTTTTTTTTTTTTAATGCAGAAAGAATGTAATGTCTTTTTTGTAGAGGCTGATATTTCTAAAATTATGGGATGTGTTGAAAAAAAAGACATTGATTGTGTTTACTTGCGACATAAGTAGATAAGAAATGCAAACACATTTTTTTTTTCAAATGCCTTTTTCTTGGTGGGGCAATATTTGGCACATATACAAAATGTAAAGAAAAAAATATCAAAGCTGAATATAAAAATGGTTAGACATGTATTTACATTTCTGCTAATTAAAACTGTTATGTTTAGGTGCAGGAGAACCTAATAATTTGAATGAAGATTGTGTGGAGATTCGAACTGGCTGGCCAAGTCAAGAAAACTTAAATGATTTTTCTTAAATGACTTAAATGATGTGAAGAAAAAAAAACATTACATGTGAATATGAATATGAAATACTTTTTTTTTTTTTTTTAAGCTATGGAACACTTTTAAGCTAACTGTTACACTTTATTTTAACATGTCCGTGTTACAGTGTAATTATACATTTAAGTACTGATAATAATTAACTACATGTACTTATTATAGGGTTAGGGTTAATGGTTGGTTTAGTTGCATGGATCATTTATTGTTATTTCAACAGTAACTACATGTAACGTGTAACAAAGGACACTGTCAAATAAAGTGTTACCGATAGTCTTTGAGGAATAATTAATGAGTATAAAGTGAGTATAAAGACAAATTCAACTTATATTTTGCTGCAAGTCAAGAGAGCCATTTTGTAGTATCATGCTCTGATGATATTTAAGTTTAAATATGCCTCTTTTTAATCTGACATAATTAACTGAGACAACATTCAAAATCATGAATCATTCATTTAAAATTATATGAACAATTTTGTATGTGACTTTTTGTGATTTTTATTTTATTCATGAATAAAAATATTCACATGACATCACACCTGCTATATTTACTGAACAAAATGATTTTTTTTTACTTTTTTTTTTTTTTACAAAAAATGTATTTTGTAAATATCTATATTTTTATATTTGTATTATTTATATATAATTATACACATTTTGAATGCACAGAGATACCGTGACAAGATCCCGAGGCCCATTGTTGTGCCATTCATCCACGACCATCACCTCATGTTGCAGCATGATAATGCACGGCCCCATGTTGCAAGGATCTGTACACAATTCCTGGAGGCTGAAAACATCCCAGTTCTTGCATGGCCAGCATACTCACCGGACATGTCACCCATTGAGCAAGTTTGGGATGCTCTGGATCGGCGTATACGACAGCGTGTTCCAGGTCCTGCCAATATCCAGCAACTTCGCACAGCCATTGAAGAGGAGTGGACCAACATTCCACAGGCCACAATCAACAACCTGATCAACTCTATGCGAAGGAGATGTGTTGCACTGTGTGAGGCAAATGGTAGTCACACCAGATACTGACTGGTTTTCGGATACTACTTTTTAAAAATGAAAATGTCCGAGAGCTTTTAATGTTATACAATATTTAAATCTCTTAAATGCTCCTCTTATGGACCTATTGTGTTCCATGTTTTTATGATTCACATTCAAACAATTTAAAAAATCTTTGATTTTGCTTTTGAAACTTTATTTAAGAAAAAAATAAAGACACGACAATGTATAAAGTGAGTAAAGTTTCCAGAAACTTCCTTCTTTTTTTTTTTCTTTTTTTTTTTTTTACAAACTTTTAGAAGTTATTTATAGATACATTATGCACAAGAATAAAGCATGCAGCGATGGCAATGACATGTAGCCTAGTTTTTGCAGAAAAAGAGATCACATCAGTCACAAGTTAAAATAGCTACATTAATGATGGATCTGGCTTGAGTCAAAATGCATGTCACTCAAACTCCTTATAGATAAATCTCCTTCACAGATTTTATTCTGAATTAGAGGACTTTAATTTTGACAGGAGTTTTATTACCCGGAAATACAGCAGAACCGTTGCTCCCCGAACCCTGCATTAAGATGGCTTTCAGAACTGGACATGTTATCAACTACCTTCTGAACATTTTGTTTGAATACTGGTCATAATCGAATGGTGTGTGGAAATTAAATCGAATTTAAGGGGGGTTTGGACACTGGAAGCGGTGTCCGATCTCGACGACACCTTCAGTTTCCCTTCGGCATTCTGCACAGCAGCGCTCGCTATCAGCGCTGCTACACTGGCTGAAGTGTTGAGTTTGTAAATATTATCAGCTCTCCTATCAGACTCCATCTAGACCAGTGCTTCTGTTAAAATGGCCACCATGGAGAAACTGATGAAAGCGTTTGAGTCGCTTAAATCATTCCAGCAGCAGCAAGGCCCGCTGTCGGCCGAGGAGCTCGTCCAGAAACAGTGAGTGCTGAACAATCAGTTCAATCAGTTGTTAATGCAGTTTAACGCTTTGATGCTTCATCACTATCATCATCATCAGGGTGCTGACATCACCTGACACAGTCGCCATACTAATGTTATTATCACATGCATGAGGGCTGAGTGTTTTCTCGTATAAGGATGATTGTTGTTGTTGTCTTGGGTTTAAAAATCACATGGTGCTCAACTCGTTAGAAGTGTCACACAGCCTTTTGATAGATTCTGCACCCATTTCGAGATAACAGTGCGCACTCCTTTAGAAAACGTAGGAAAAATGCTATTGTATATAAAGGAACCAAGAAATAACTCCTTATTTCTTGAGTACTGTTACAAAACCAGAGACTGGAAAGTGTTTATAACATATTTATTTTGTTTGAAGCTGTAAATCTGTGTTTGAATGCAGCCTCTTGGTCTGTCACTCATGAGTCAGCTCCCCAAAATATGCCAGATATTTATTATACACTTTTGACTAATCCACCACAGTCACACTGAATATCTTGCAAAATCACAATATCTTGTGCCTCACACATGTATAAGATGCAAGAGCCATTTTATTTTTCTGGTGTTGCTAGCTCTTAAGTTGAATATATGTTTTAAATGTCGTGAAGTGTTGAATTATATGGTCTCAGGCAGTTGGTTTTGAAGTTTTGAGGATTAATATGATGTTGTAATTCTGATAAAGAGAAAATCAAATGAAGAACATTCTAGTGATTAGGCTATCACTGGTTCATTTCAAAGTGCAAATGCTATTTTAATTAGAAGAGCTTTTTAAAATCATATTCCGCTGTAAATAACAAACTCTAGTCTAGGCCTAAATAAATACTGTGAAAAGTCGTTGGATGGGAATTATTTGTAAATTGAGTGATTTCTTCATTTAGGACACATGGAGCATTGGGATGGTTCACTTTGCATTTTATCCGCACTGAGCATTTGTTAATTAATGAGAATTAAAAAAATATTGTTCTGTTAAAGCGAAAATATGTACTTTTTTTCGCTGCTAGGGGTCGCTAACCTCTTACAGTTACAAAGGCGTAGGTTGATGACGCATAAGCGGAATTATGGAACTTGTCGTCATGCTGATGGATCTAATAATGTTTATGCATGAGTGAATACACTGATGTTTTTAACGTGACTGTGGTATGAAGCTGGTCGCGATTGCTAATGAGAGACAGATATCAGCGCCACACGCGAGTCCCGCGGATATAAAGGAATAATGATTTCATTCTACCAAACTACCCGTAAGTGCTGAATTACTACTCACACAGGTCAGTTTATTAGACGAATGAAACTTGTGGGGTAACGCAGCGCTGTTTCACTTGGTCTAACGTTACACTATCACACTAAACTGCATTTGAGTGTGTTGAAAGTTATAATATTTTTCTATGTGTTAGTTTGTTGGCTGTATGAGACTAGCAGTAAGCTAGATCAACATTAGAATAACATACTGATCATATTCTGACATTTCATCATGTTGAGCTATATAACTATTGATTATGTACATTTGCTCACCTGTCTAAGAAAGTACATGCAAGAGCGGTGTCTCATCAAATTGAAGTTAGTCGTGGACGTGGAGCTCTCTCCTCATTTTATTTCTCCTTTTGTCCCAAAGTACGCTTGCCATGGTCCATAATGTTTGAACGAAACAACAACAGTGTGAGCGTGCCGCTAGACATAACACAGTTGTCCATGTCTGTCGCCATGGTTACTATGGCAGTACGAGTGGAAACCAAGGATAACGCGTAGGCTATATTACGTCATTGACAGGCGACAATGACCAGGGACGGGCCCAAAAAAGCACATCCATCCATCATAAAAGTAGATACGGCTCCAGGGGGGTTAACAAATGGCCTTCTGAAGTGAAGCAATGCGTTTTTGTAAGAAAAATATCCATATATAACTTTAGAAACTGGCTTCTAGTAACATCTGTCCACACATTAACCTAGAGTCTAGTTCCAGCGTAAGAGTGACCTCTGACCCGACGTATGACGTAGATGTAGCGTAAGCTAGGAGAGAACAGATGCCTCTCACGGTTCAAACAAATAGGGCTGGGCAACAAACTCAAGCTCCTCAGACATTTCTCTTTAAAATAGTTTTAGACTTCTAATTCCTGGTCTGTGTTTTTTGCTCTATCCCCTGCACTTCCGTGTTCAATATGTCATGCGTCGGGTCAGAGGTCACTCAGAGGCCACCGGAACTCGACTTGTGTACGTCCTTTACCGGAAGCCAGTAATTAGTTTATAAAGTTATAAATATGGATATTTTTCTGACAAAAATGAATCGCTTCACTTCAGAAGGCCATTATTAACCTCCTTGAGCCGTATGGATTATTTTATGATGGATGGATGCGCTTTTTTGGACTTCCAAATCTAAGGTACCATTCACTCCCATTATAAATCTGGGAAGAGCCAGGCTATTGTTTAATGTATAACTCTGATTGTGTTTGGCTGAAAAAAGAAAGTCATATACACCTAGGATGGCTTGAGGGTGAGTAAATTATGGGATAAGTTTTCATTTTTGGGTGAACTATCCCTTTAAGAGCAGCCAAGTGATCAACCACTGTAATATATGACCTATTATATAGTTTTTAGTGGTTGAAGAACGCTCATCTACTGAAGTCATTTATTTGCGTTTAAATAAATTCAGATTTGTTGTTGCTGCATTCTAGAAGGACATCTTTATTGCTGCTATGTTAGCAAGATTAAATTAACCAAATGTATTTAGGTAATCAGCATTGCTGATAAATTAAACACTCTTTGGCTGACTACTGTGGCCCAACATAATGTACTCCCTTACAGATTAATGTTCGATTTTCAGCTCAATTTCTTCTGTTTAGGTTGAGTTGCATATTATATCTGTGCTGAAGATGTTGTGTTTGCATTGAAATTTCACAGGCATTTAATTAATAATACTAAATTTATTATTGTTCATCTATCCAAAATGATCTGTTTTACCTTGTAGACAAATAGTGATTCATATAATGTGATCATGAAATGTTCTTATTCATTTTATTTTGTTTTCATGACTTTCACAGTAACACTGTGTTTTCTTACAGAAAAAAAGACCTTGCTACAACCAAAAAGGACAGAGTGACTCATTGCTTGACGATATGTGAAAACATCGTGGCACAGTCGCTGAGGTATGCAACAGTCAATGGACGGGCACGTCAGATTAAGGATAATCAGATTTGGTCACGTCTTATGAGTCATTTGCAAAAGCCTATTGGTGCTGAGGCTAGTTTGGCTTTTTTCATCTTTGGAATGCAAATTCAGTGAAGGTATTTAAGATGGAAAAACCCTCTTTTATCACAGGTCACCTAGCAAAGTTTAACGTGAATGCTAGCAGTTTTCAAAGTCCAGTTCTTTCAGCTTGAATGCACTTGTAAAAACAGCCAAATATATTAGTTTATTGTATATTTTCAAAAAAGTTTGAATCGCATTAGAAATGTGCTGTCCTTCACCTGTAGGTCAGCATGTGTTTAAAAGTTTGGGGTCGAAAAGCCCATCATGCCCATCATGTTTAGCACACTAGTATTGTTAGCTGTATGTGTAATGCATGTTATTGCTTTTTGTTATTAGGACGTCTCCAGAGTTCCAGAAACTGCTCGGAATTGCTATGGAAATGTTCTTGCTGTGCAGCGATGACAAGGAGTCTGATGTCAGGATGGTGGCAGATGAGTGCCTAAACAAAATCATCAAAGTAAGTCATGCATTGTTTGAATGTCATATATTCATTTGGATGATGATTATAGTGATGTTTTGTATTCAATTATAATATCATTTCTTTTTGTTTTTCAATTCAATTCATGTTTACTTGTAGAGCGCTTTTCACAATACACACCATTTCAAAGCAGCTTTACAGAATAAAGAAAGTCCATATTAGAATTTAGAGTGTTCTGTTATCATAGGTAACTTGTCTAAGTTATGTACATATACAAAAATCACAGTTAGCTAAAAATGTAATCATTTTAAAAATATAGTAATTTAATGCAGATACAATGAGCTCTTTGAAGTAATGAATACTTGTTTGTTAACAAATGATTATGACATTTAGAAAATATATATGTTTTTCATTTCAGGCATTGATGGATTCCAACTTGCCTAGACTGCAGCTTGAATTGTACAAAGAGATTAAAAAGGTGAATCAGATTGCACTCTCTTTATGGGTTTGGATGTATTCTCACCAGGAACAAAAGTTTGTCTGGCTTTTTTTAGGGATGCACTGAAATTTCGGCTGCGGAAAATGGTGTTTTTGGCTCAAAGAGAAAAACTGCTGAAAATATGAGCAGCAATAATAATAATAATTAATAAATGAGCACTAAATCGGCATGTTATAATGATTTCGGACAGATCATGTGACACTGAAGACTGATGTAACAGCTGCAGAAAATTCAGCTCACATAAATTCAAATAGAAAACATTTATTTTAAATGGTAATATTTCACAATATTAGTGTTTTTTGATCAAATAAATTCAGCCTTGGTGAGCAGAAGAAACTTGACTCAGAAACATTAAAGTCTTAACTATTCCAAACATTTGACTGGCAGAGTAGACTTTATAGGTGTCTTGTTCTCTCTAATGACCTGTACTGATCGCTAACCGAGCATTACTCTGTCTATCGTCACAGAACGCTGCCTCTCGGAGTCTGCGGGCAGCCCTGTGGAGGTTTGCTGAGCTCGCTCACCTGGTGCGTCCACAGAAATGCAGGTATGCTTATTGACTTAAAGTCAGTTACTTCCATTGGTCTGTTCAGAAATAAGTGAAACTGATCCTGGGTTAGTCATTACAAAGTGAAATTCAGATTTAGAATAAGCTGTAACATGCTTCTAATTGTATCGATCAGCAAACATACAGGAATGTATCCTCAGTCACTCTTATCTTTATATTTCTCTCTTCTTTTTTTTTTAGGCCGTACCTCGTGAATCTGCTGCCATGTCTGACACGGATCACAAAACGTCAGGAGGAGACTGTGCAGGAAACTCTTTCTTCCTCAATTCCTAAAATCATGTCTGCCCTTGGACACTTCGCCAATGACGGAGAGATCAAGGTATTTAATGCAGTCTGTGAGTTCAGTACTAATGAAATATTGTGCTAGTTTTTAAAAACCCCAAAGGAAACCACTGTAACCTAAGCCAATACTGTGTTTTTGGTTTAGTTTAATGTTTGTCAAAGTAAAAGGTTTCCAAAGAACACATCACCTAATTTTCAGGTAAAAATGTACCTTCAAAAGTCATGCCACAGCAATATTAACCATTCAGGGTGGCCTCATTCATTTGACATGTCAGTTGCGTTCCCCTGGCCTGATTTCTGTGATTTGGCACTTCAATGTGGGATTTCCCTCACTGTTATCTCCTCTCACTGTCTGAAGCTGTAAATGCGCAGTGGTGACATCATCTTCTCAATATGGAATGTGACTCAGTCAGATTGGATTTAATTATCCATGAGCCTCCGCTTCCTCACATCAGTAAGAGCCAGAAACTGTCTGTTCCCTTTCCAAGAACAAATTCACATTTAAAGACAGGGGAATTGTCTGCATTTATTTGATCAAAAATACAGTAAATAACAGTAATATTGTGAAACATTATCATCGTTTAAAATAGCTGTCTTCTATTTTAATGTTTTAAAATATAATTTATTCCTGTGATGGCAAAGCTGATTTTTCATCAGCCATTACTCCAATCTTCAGTGTCACATGATCTTTCAGAAATCATTCTAAAATGCTGATTTGCTCGATCATTATTGGTGCTTAATTATTAATAATGATTATTATAATTCTCAATGTTGGAAACACTGATGTTAATGTTTAATATTTTCGTGGAAACCATAATACATTTTTTTTTCCAGGATTTTTTGATGATTAGAAAGTTATTATTTTTTAGAACAGCATTTATTTGAAATAGAAACTGAGTCCAGGGAGTGAATTTGGAGGTTCACTCTAGTTCCAGTTAGAAAAAATTGAGGAATTCCATCTCCATTCCATTATCCATGTAATACTGTAGCCTCCAGATGCAAATAATTGAACACGTAAATATAGTGGGATTTTCTGAATCTATGGTTTAAAAATATTTAATATGTCCTCAACTAGGGTCTCCCCCAATGAATCTCGGCCACTTCCACCACTGATTATATCCTTATGCAATCTTTTGCAGAAGAGGGATCACAAATTCACAAGGGAACACACAAATAAAAAATTCAAAGTGTGTGCGTAAGCAATCATGTTCCTAGACTTGCATAAAAACCTAAACTATATTTAAATTATTATTTATATATAAAGCAGTGTTATAATTAATAAAGCAACTTAATAGGATTTCAGAAATGTATAAATCCCACTTTTTAAATTACTCATTCATATGCGGTCACTTTAAATGTTGCACTCATGAATGTGTATTTAGATGCTGCTGAAGGCCTTTGTTGCCAACCTGAAGTCCAGTTCTCCCACTATTCGCCGAACAGCGGCCAGCTCGGCTGTCAGCGTGTGTCAGCACTCACGCAGAACACACTACTTCTACACCTGGCTCCTCAACGTGCTGCTCGGTAGGACGCCCACACACTGGACAAACAGACTCCGGCAAAACCGCGTGCTTCAAATGTCTTCATTCAGTTGCCTGTTTTCTTCCTCTCTCTCAGGTTTGGTGGTGCCGGTGGATGAGGAGCATTCCAGTCACCTGATTCTGGGTGTATTACTGACGTTGCGCTACCTGATGCCTCTTGTTCAGCAGCAGGCTCCTAACAGCAGTCTGAAGGGCAGCTTTGGGCTCGTTCGTAAAGAGGCAGACATCACTCCTGCACCTGAGCAACTCATACAGGTACCAGAACTGATAAACGTCATTGTATCTTTGTGATTTAACATATTGATATAATGGAAAACAGGATTTTCCTGACTCCCCTTTAACCATTTATTGAAATTCATATACTACATTTACATTTACATTTAGTCATTTAGCAGACGCTTTTATCCAAAGCACCTTACAAATTAGGACTAAATTAAGCGAGTCATCGTGAAGAGGCAAAAACAATGCAAGAAGTGCTCAAAATACAAAGTGCAGGCATTGCTCAGAGTAGCATAAGCCAGACAAGGGAAGATTAAGGGAAAAGGAAAGGAAATTTTTATTTTTTTTAAGACATTAAGTGCTCACGGAAAAGATGAGTTTTACGTTGTCTTTTGAATGTTGTCAGGGATTCTGCATTCCGGATGAACTACCGTATCATTCAAAAGTTTGGGGCCTGTGAGATTTTTTTAAAATGTTTTTGAAAGAAGTCTCTTATGCTCACCAAGCCTGTATTTATTTGATATAAAAATACAGTAGAAACATTCATTTTGTGAAATAATATTTTCAATTTAAAGTAACTGTTTTATTTGAATATTTTTTTCAATGTAATTTATTCCTGTGATGACAATGCTGAATTTTCAGCATCATGACTCCAGTCTTCAGTGTGACATCCAGGCGTCCTTCAATCTAAAATCAACCTAATATGCTGATTTGTTGCAAGAATTTTTTTTTATTATTAATGTATAATCCTATTATTATATAAAAACAGATGCGCTGCTTATATTTTTATGGAAACAATCATATAACTTTTTTAGGATTCTTTGCTGAATAGTACGTTCAAAAGAACTACATTTATTTGAAATGCAAATTTTTTGTTTTTTGTAACAATGTAGAAGTCTGTCAATTTTGGATCAATTTAATGCATGCTTGCTGACTAAAAGTATTAATTTCTTTGAAAAACCTTACTGACCCCAATCTTTTGGTACTGTATGTAAAAACATGTAGTTCAGAAATCATGTTTGTGATAATGTCATAACTGTTATGACATGACCACCAACATTTATATATCATGCCCATTCAGTAACTTAGCAGGGTTGCTGTTATTTTTTTTTAGGAAATCATGACATTTACAAAAATAAGTCACTTACATATTAACATTTTTAAGGTACAATAGCAAAAGCACACTTTTTAATTCTTAGGGTTTATAGAGAGGGTTTTTGTAACTAAATTCGAACTGTTTTTAATGCACAAAACCCAACATTATAATTGGAAAAATGTTATGATCACTTCTAGTTGTACAGATAATTTTGGAGTTTAGATTTTGTTGTTTTATTATGTTTATCTATGTGTGTTGGAGTGATTTATTTGTATTTGTGCACGTGTAAAGCCTTATCTCGTGTTCTTAGGTCTATGAACTGACCCTGCACTACACGCAACACTGGGATCATAATGTGGTGACGGCATCTCTGGAGCTTCTGCAGCAGGTGTTTCGCACTCCTCCCCCTGAGCTCCTAAACGCTCTCATCACACGCGGCAAAATCACACACACCAGTGTCTTCAGAGAAGAGACAGAGTGCCGCGCACGCAGTGGCAGCATCCTCGAGCTTATAGGTAAATATTGCGTCATACAGAACGTTGCGTTTATCCTATTAGTGGTCATGCTACAATAGTTTGGACAGTCGTCTTTGTTAAACTGTCAGTGGAAAAGCGTCTTGTGAGAAAATAAGGTTTGCTTCATGTATATAAGGGACTTTAATAAGTAGAAGTTGACCAATATTGGATTTTTTTATACCGATAACTAAAATTGGAGAACATGGATGATAACCGATTAATCAGCCAATAGTCTTTAAAATCAATAATATGAAATAAATCTTTCCACTTAATGTAAAATGTTACTGAATTTTATTATAAAATAAACAATGATGACAGAACCATAATAATTTTTGTAATTATTATAATAAATTAAAATGGGTGACTACTGACACAGACACTTTTTTTTTTACTTATATAACTTATATGCTTATATAAATAATGTACAAGGAAGGGAGAGAGGAAAAAAATTGAATCGAAATGGATGGAAAAATATAATGAAATTTTACATATTGCATATCACATGAATGTTATACCGTGCTCACATTTTAGATGTATATATTTTACCTTGCTCGCACGTTATTTTGTGCATAACCACTTCATAAACTTTATTTTGTAAGAACAGCACAGAGGAACGTGGAGCAGTTAAAAACTATTTCAAACTATTGCATACATTTTTACTGATAACCGAGTTCAGTGCAGATTAATTGGTAAAAACAATATAAACGAGTTATCTTTATAAGTTGTTAAATTGTTAGTTTTCTTTTTTCAGTTGAATTGATTTTAGCTGGTAAAGTTATTTGCTACTCACTAATTACTAATAACAAGTCTTAATAATTCAGCTTTTAATATTTCTCACACTGCTTATTAATATTTTCTATCCTGTTTGATAACTAATCATGAATCTTCAAGATTTACTGCACCACTGCAATCCAATTTTTCACCATGCATGTGCTTTTCATTCTCCACTTATTCCTTCCTCTAACCCTCCAAATTTTTGGGCATTTTCTGCTCTCTTCGCTTCCTGTTTCCTGCATACAGCCGGTGGGTCAACATGCAGTCCTCTCCTCCTCAGGAAGCAGAAAGGTGACTTCTTGTCTGCCCTTCTTTTGCGTCTAACCTACTGACATATTTCTCGGCTGTCTGTGGCATGTTGGTAGAACTTCACTAGTTTTAATAATGAATGTGTAATCAGAGTTTTAGGAATGTGTTTGGAATAGAAAATGTTTATTGTATTATAATGATATGCCTTGAATCTTGTGATTGTCTTAGGTAAGCTGTTGTCAGGTGAAGAAGAGGGTTTGGAGGATGACCCTGAGAGGGCAGAGGTCACCACTGGATCCTTCACAGGTAAGTTGAGGAGAGCTGTGCTGTTATGTTTCAGATGTTCTCCTGACAGATGAAAAAAATCATCGTAAAAAAAAAAATCCCATAATCCCTTATTTTAAAGGAAGGAGCAGAGCCATATTTAGGAACCTGAATATCATAGCGACGGTTGCGACGTTCGTCTGTTATAGGACAACTTATTTTTAATAAAATTAATATTTGTGTAGTGTTCAATGTTGTTATCAATAGAGATACGCAGATGGGGTATTATTTCATCCGCAACCGCATCACATAACTCATCATCCGCACCAATGTTTTTTGACCAGATTTCAAAGCCGCTCCCGCCCGCCATCCGCTGATTGTTTTGCGGTCTATGGACGATGCAATGCTCTGCTGATGCGGGCCGCAAGAAAGCCCTTGTCTGTTCTAGAAAGGATGCAGCAAAGATATTTAATGCTAATGTATGAGGCATAGGCCTACGCTGAGTTTCATTCATTTACGATGAGATGCGCTCTAGTTCAACTTCACAATGCAATGCAAGTGAACGCGGCGCATCGGAGCCTCAATGTCACGGTTATTATATTGTCTCCTATATTTGCTTTTTATTTATTAAATACATGCAATTGGTTGATGAAACATGTATTAAAATTAAGATACAATTTGTACAAAACGAAATTCGCTTTAAAGAAAGGCTTTCTAAAAAGCAAAACTTAATGAAGTGGTAAAAATCATGTCTGACGATTTACAAAACAAAACTTCATTAAGTGGTAAAAACCATGTCTTCCGATTGCAAATGTTCATTGCTAATGTTTATTATTGCAAATGTTTTTCATTTGTTTAATAAATCTCATAATGATGGCACATCACTAGGCTATATCATAGCTTTTATTTCTATCTCAAATGATTGGCGGTCGGTCAAGGGGTACTTGGCAAAGAATCAAATACAGTTGGAAACGATATAGACCATTAATAACAGACTGTTAACATTTGTTTTTAATTAGTATTTAAACATTCTCTATGATAAAAAAAGTTTGTAAAAATATTTTAATAACACGGCGGTTATAGAGTTCTAATGACGGTGTTCAACTATAACCGTCGGTCTCAGGTTATATACTAACCGTCACACCCCTAAAGAATACAGCATATTTTAAAATATAGTCAAATGGAAAGCAGTGACACAAAACACCTTCACCATGGCAACTACTCAGAGTATCATAGCCATGAATTTGGCATTTTTCATAAAATGTAAAAATCGAGTTAATTTTCAATTTTACATACTCTTACATTACATTACATGTATTGTGTGGCAGAAATAATGCATTGTTGCACTCTTTCACATTTCCTTAAGCCTCGGTCGGTGGTGACAGCTCCAGTGAAGCTCCCTCCTCATCAGGCGTTTCGTCTCTTGGCACATCTGACATCATCACAGAGCAGCCACGGTCCTCCCAGCATACCCTGCAGCCGGGGGACTCAGTGGACCTGAGTGCATCAGAGCAAGGTGTAGGGCCTGATACTCCAGATGAGGAAGATGAGGAGGACATGCTAAGCCGCAGCTCAAGCGGAGGCGCTGGGGTCGTCAGCACGTCCGGCGACTTGATAGCGGATGGCAACCAGATGTCAGTGGGAGCCGTGTCATCGTCGCCCCCTAGTGACAGTTCCCAGACGACTACGGAGGGGCCGGACTCCGCTGTGACGCCTTCAGACTGCGCCGAGCTCGTAAGTGTCAACATCACCAGCAGGCGCAATCGGAACCGTTCACCACCTTCCCCAACTCCCACCGAAGGGCCGGACACACACTCCGAAAGCGAGTCATCTATCTACAGGCCATCCTCTTCCTCCTTCTCTACCTCGTCTTCTTCCTCCACCTTTTCTGCCATGTCTTCCTCTAGCAGTAGTGACCAGGTCAGCAGAGGACAGGGGGTGAGGTTATTGTTGCTCGTCCCCGCCCCTGATAGGACCCCGCCCCTTATTTGCCCCGCCCCCACATGCACGACCTCTCTCCTGAGGTGTTCAAACGCCTTTATTTACCTCATTCTGGACCAATGATTAAAAACCAAGTCCCAACAACAATGATGCTGATGTCAGATCAGTTTTAAGGGCATCATTTGAAGATGAATCGGTGTTGTTCTTGTTAATTAAAATGATATTTAAAACAAAGTTTTAATAAAATAAAATATGTTTAGATGAATAAAAAAATGTAAATGAAAATTAGATATGTTGCTTTGGCTACTAGCTGAAATAAATTAGTTTAAGTTGGAATATTACGATTAACTAAAGCTGAAATAAAAATAAAATAAAATAGAAATATTTGAGGAAAACAAAAACAACAAAAGCACATAAACTTTCTAAAGTGAAAATAAAAACTGAAAGCATGTAAATATAAGGCTATTCAAAATATTAATACATACTAAAATAGTATATAAATAAAACTAAAATAACACTATATAGATTTTTTTTTTGCCGTTTCCCTGTTTTGATAAATCGATGAACCGCAAGCCACGGGCCACAAGCTCTTTCAGACAAATTAGAAGACTGAAACATACCACTGTATAAATTAATAACTAATGAATCAGTCATTAAATCCTCAATCAGTAGTGCCACTGCGAGTTGGTGAGGCCCAAAAAATGTCTTGACATGCATATGATTAATCTTTGATCAAACAATATTTGTATGAGTTCCCCAAAGTGATGCTGCATGTTAGACTGTTGTTTGTGTACCTTTGCATGAATGAGTTGTTGTGAATGTTTATTCTTGTTTGTGAGTTTAGTTCATTTTCATTGGCACATATATAATATATATCTGTACTGTATATGTGTGTGATATGTAGGTGCTGGATGGCAGTGAGAGTCAGTACTCAGGGATGCAGATCGGCACACTGCAGGATGAAGAAGAGGAGGGAGCAGCTCCACAACCTGACAAACCTCCAGAGCCTTTCTCCCAGTCGGCACTGGGTACACATACTCACTTCTACACTAGCTCAGTTATACACCCTGCTTTATTAGTTATCCTTTTGGCTCACAGTTCTGTTTTCTCTTGTCGCATAGCTTTAAGTAAACCCCATCTTCTGGAGGGAAAGGGTCACAACAGGCAATCATCTGACAGCAGTGTGGATCGATTCATACCAAAGGAAGAGGTTCTGGAACCTGCAGAACTTGACAACAAGGTGAACATGCACATAAAAAATGATGTTGTACATCTCAAGTCCTCACAGATCCTTTACAGAGAATTAAAAGTTAAACTTTACAGTCTGTGAATCTTTTGTATATGTTCTGTGTGTTTAGCCATCTAGGATTAAAGGAAATATTGGTCACTATACTGATCCAAAGGAAGAGCCTCTTGTGCATTGTGTCCGGCTGCTGTCTGCCTCCTTCCTGCTCACCGGCCAAAGAAATGGTGAGAAACATGACTATAGCTTCACATGGACTCTTATGTGTTGCTTGAATCTGTGTGTTGCTTGTCACAATATCATACAAGGCTCTTGGGTGTTGGTGTTTGCTATTTGAACATTAAAGTGTGTTTCTTCATTAAATATTATTTATGTATGTATGTAGTAGGGCTGGTTCCTGATAACGAGGTGCGTGTGAGCGTTAAGGCGTTAGCCGTTAGCTGTGTGGGGGCAGCAGCAGCTCTTCTACCTGAAGCCTTCTTCAACAAACTCTACCTGCAGCCACTAGATGGACAACAGCCAGATGGTGAGAAATACACTGACAATGATCCTGTTCATCCATCGGTCTCCCGCTCTCTTTTTTTTGTGTTTTGTTTTGACATATTTTTTTACATGTATTTTTTTGTTTGACACCTGTTTTGTTTTCTTTTGTTTTGACATCTATTTTTTGTTGTGTTTTTGTTTCGACAACTATTTCGTTTTTTTCTGATCTCTATTTTGTTTTGTTTTGATGTCTGTCTTTTGTCAGTTTTGTGTTTTGACATCTATCTTTTGTTTTGTCTTGACATCTGTTTTGATTTTCTTTTGTTTTGAGATCTATTTTGTTTATTGTTATCTATTTTTTGTTTCGACATCTATTCAGTTAGTTTGACAATGACATCTGTTTTGTTTTCACATCTATCTTTTGTTTTGTCTTGACATCTATTTAGTTTTTTTGACATGTTTTGTTTAGACATCTATTTTTTTTTTTTACATTTACTTGTTGTTTCATTCAATATAATTTGTTTTGTCTTGACACAGAGCATATGAGCGGAGTGGAGCGGTGAGAATCTCAGCTCATCGCTCACGGAACTGTTCACCCCTCCGCTCCCCCGCTCAAAGCTACATCAGGCCGCTCCGCTCATTATCGCTCAGCGCTCAACGCAGTTTGCTTCACGCTCCACTCAAATCGGCCCCCGCTCGCTCCAAAAAAGGAAAAAAATCGACATGTATATCACTTTTACCTCAGACCACAGCCTTACCTCCTAAAGAACTAATGAGCAACAACAACATTTTTCAAATAGAAATGTTTTAGTTCAAATTACAAATTAGGCCTATGTAAGAAGGAATATAGCCTACACAAAAAGTCCTGTAAAATTAAACGAATAAATGGGCCTAATAATATAAATAAAAATGATATAAACAAAAATATACATAAAAGTTTTAAAAGTAAATTAACTATTAGGCCAGCATTTTGATAAGTGAACTTTTGCGCAACATGCACGGCTTAAATCCATTGTACACACAAACTGCTGTAAAATTAAACTAATAAATGGGCCTAATAATATAAATATTATTACGGACGACACAAATTAAATAAAACGAACCATTAGGCCTACTTGAATGACAAAACGAATTTGTTTGAATATTACACTATATTTAATTTACACTTTGTTACAAGTTACCGTATTCAATTTGCTAACCTTTTGCTTTCTTCCCAGCGTGTTCACGTAGCACACTTTCATGTTTTCGAGAGATGTGTCTTTTTAGATTCCAAAATGAATCTTTACTGACTGAAACGATGTCTCCACATTCGTTTTCTTGTACCACATTATCATTGTTAGTTAGTTTTATATTAATAGTACACCTGTATGACTTCTCATGTTCCTTTTTGAACTTCATTATTGAGCTGAGTTTTGACTGAAAATAGTCTACTGTTGATGACTGTGCAAGACAGATGGATTCTGGGTCAGGCTTGACTGAGCATGCTTCAGACTCGTGGTGTGAGCGGAGCGAAATTGGAGCGGGAAATAGGGCTTCGCTCCGTCCTTTTAAAAATGCCGCTGTGCGCTCTGTCCAAGATCCGCCCGCTCGCGCTCCCCGCTCGCTCTTGACATCTGTTTTTTGTTTTGACATCTGATTTTTCATTTGGACTGTTTTTGATCTGTTTTTTGTTATGCTTTGACTGACATCTATATGATTTTCTTTCTATACATCTATTATTTTCTGTTTTGTTTTGACATATTTTTTTTGTTGTGTTTTGTCTTTTTGTGTTTTAGTGTCTGTTTTGTTTTTGTTTTCTTGTCTTTTTTATTAAAAGTAAAAAAAAACAAAAAAAACAAAACAAGTTGTGACTTCAACTGCTGGTGTGTGAATATGTTGTTGTGTTTGTCAACAGAGCAACAGTACATCAGTGATATACTGCAGTACGTTGAACACGGGGATCCTCAGATCAGAGGAGCAACTGCCATCCTGTGTGGGGCTTTAATCCAAGCTATCCAGCTCAAGACACGCTACAACACGGAGACATGGCTGTCCCAAATCCACTCGGTCACAGGTTAGAACTACAGCTACAGCTCGATCAAATGATTTACAAAATCTAAGGCTTGTCTTCACATTCTCTGTCTTTCTGTTTTTTTCAGGAAGCTCTGTGACAATCGAAAACATTGTTCCTCTGCTGCAGCGAAGTCTAAAAGATGAATCTTCAGTCACGTGTAAAATGGCCTGTGCTGCTGTTAGGGTGAGAATATTCTGTACATAAACATATAAAGAATGCTAGTTTATGCTTGTCTGTCAGTTTTGGAAGATTATAATTGTATTGAGTGTGTTTACTCAACCACAGCATTGTATCATGGCGTTGTGCAATGGCAGTCTCAGTGAACTTGGCCTCCAACTGCTCATTGATCTGTTGACCCTGAAGGACTGCTCTTATTGGCTGGTTCGCACTGAGCTCTTAGAGACGCTTGCTGAGATAGATTTCCGGTGAGAGGACACAAACTTTATTTAGTACTATTTGATTGAATATCAAAGCACATTTTGATAAAATATTTTATTAGGCACATATATGCGTAATGACTGTATAACTGCTGAACATAATCTGAATGTTAAAATCACCTGCTTTTTTGTGTTTGTCAGGTTAGTAAGTTTTTTGGAGAGAAAAACTGAGAAGTTGCACAAAGGAGAGCATCACTACACTGGGGTATGTCATCTCTCTTTATCTCTTTTCTCAATTTAAGATGAAGGATTCATTTGTCATGTTTTATTTATCTAGTACAAAATAATAATAATAAAAATTCTGTTATCATTTACTCGCCTTTGTTGTTTTCATATGACATTCTTTCGTAAATTCATTTATGAAATATATACTGGTCTTTTTTTTTTTTTTTGACAAAATCATCACAAAACATTATCTAACACATTTTACCCCATATCCAAATGCTTAATTGTAATAATTCATGGATTTTTTTATAATTTTATATATTGGCAGTTCAGCATAAATATGATTGTACTTGAGATGTAAAATAAATTTTGAACTGCAAAAAAAGCTGCACTTCCTGAATATATTTTTGTAATGAACAATATTTTTTATTTATATTATATAACATATATTTTAGTGCTGTCAAGTCGATTAATCGCATCTAACATAAGTTTGTTTACGTAATATATGTGTGTGTACATATATTATTAAATTGATATATATCATATATATATATATATATATATATCTGTGTGTCTGTGTATGTATATACTGTATACACACAAGTATATATGTGTATAAATATACATATGTATACAGTATATACACGCACACAGACATATTTACTAATATTTACTATAACCACATATTATGTAAACACAAACTTTTATGTTAGATGCGATTCATCGATTTGACAGCACTAATATTTTAATAAAATATTTTACAGTATAAGAAATGTAATCAATATTTAATTAATATAAAATTGTAATTTTTATATTATCAGTTGTTGAGGCTGCAGGACAGAGTTCTGAATGATGTTGTGCTTTTTCTACTGGGCGATGATGACCCACGTGTGAGACATGTGGCAGCAAACACCATCGGCAGGTATTTACACGTTTAATCTCCCAGCTACACATCACAAATCTCACACTCTGATTTTGATCGATCTCTCTCCTCAGGTTGGTGCCCAGGTTGTTCTACGACTGTGACCAGGCTCAAACAGACCCGGTTGTGGCAATAGCACGAGATCAGAGCAGTGTGTACCTGCAGCTGCTAATGCACGAGACCCAGCCGCCATCACAGTTCACTGTCAGCACCATCACACGGTACACTATAGACACACTCCATTTACATGACACCAGTGTTGTGTTTAAAGGGATAGTTCACCCAAAATTCATAATTTACTCACCCTCAAGTTGTTCCAAACCTGTATACATTTCCTTGTTCTGCTGAACAAAGAAAGATATTTTGAATAAAGTTTGTAACCAGGCCGCTTTGGGGCACCATTGACTTCCATAGTAGGAAAATAAAATACTATGGAAATCAATGGTGCCCCAGAACTGTTCGGTTTCCCACATTCTTTAAAATATCTTCCTTTGTGTTCAACAGAACTGTATACAGGTTTGGAACAACATGAGGGTGAGTAAATGATGACAATTTTCATTTTTGGGTGAACTATCCCTTTAATTAGTGTTTAACTGGCAGCTTTCATTTGTTTGTTTGTTTTGAAAGAAAGAAATACTGTTATTCATTAAGGGCACATTCAATTCTAATTAAGTTCTGTTTCAAATAAATGTGGTTCTTTTAAACTTTCTATTAATCAAAGAATCCTGAAAAAATGTGTTATGGTTTCCACAAACATACTAGGCAACACAACCGTTTTCAACTATAGTAATAAGAAGAAATGTTTCTTGGGTTGATATAATATAATAGAAAACAGTTGTTTTAAATTGTAATAATATTTCACAATATTACTGTTTTACTGTATTTTTATCAAATAAATGCAGCCTAGGTGAGCATAAGAGACTTTTTTCAAAAGCATTACTGACCTAACAAACGTTTGAATGGTAGTGTACTTGGCTTTAATCTTATTCTTTATATGATCTGTTTTATTGCAGAACATACCGTGGCTACAATCTGTGTCAGAACGCACCAGATGTTACCGTAGAGAACAACCTCTCTCGGGTCATCACTGCCATCTCTCATGCCCTCACCTCCTCCACTTCCAGAGCCATGACTGTGAGTGCCTCAACTCTGACCTTTTAAGTACATTTGATTTAAAGGCCACCCTTTGTTTTATATTTAAAAAAAAAACATATATATATTTTTTTAACTGTCTCTAAATACCAAGACTCCACAGAGGTAAATTTTTTTTTTTTTTTTTTAGAGGATCATAATTTATATTTCTTATATTTCACTTACTTTTTTTCAACATTCTATAACAAAACAAGGCAGAAAATTTGTATTATGTATGAGTGGTCTTATTTGAATCTAATCTCTTTACTTAATGTCATCTCTCCAGTTTGGCTGTTGTGAGGCTCTATTCCTTTTGTCCAGCACGTTCCCAGTGTGCACCTGGAGCACAGGCTGGCACTGTGGCTTTGTGAGCTCTTCTGTCTTTCATCTCAACCGCTCCAGCCAGTACCGCAGCCGAGGACGCTCCTTTAGGTACACACTCACAAAATAAACTGAACCTTAGGGCAATAATGTCTTCCTTCAGGACCAAGAAGAAAACCTGCTTAGATTGGATGTCTTGATCTTGATGTTTTATCTGTCTGTTTCACTCTGCAAAGGTATAAATGAGCTCTTTTTCTTTAGTCTCTCTCACTCTGGCAGTAGTGAGGAAGTGCGCAGGTCTCTGACGGTTGGCGTGGCCGGTATAGTTTTGTCTCTCCTCTCCTCTGCTTGGTTCCCTCTTGATCTCTCCGCCCATCAGTCTGCTCTTCTACTGGCTGGAAACCTTCTTGCTGGTATAAACTTATTTAAATTAGATTAGCCACAGTTTAACCCGCCTGGGCTGTTCAAAAATAGTCACACTTCGGCTGTTCACGGTCATTTTTGAGAAGAGTGTAACTTTTTTTGTTTAATGAAATGAAATGAATCTTCCCTGAAGAAGTAACAATAAAATTATATATTCTATATTCTATAAATATACATTTATAAATAAATTCTATGTTGAAATTATTCTGGATTCTAGGCAAATTTTAGGTTAGAGAAGTTTTAAGGGGATTTTAGGTTATTCAGATCTTATTTACCCCCTTAAGCTGTGAAAAAATTGTGCCCTCCCTTGTCTGTCGGGGGCCTTTTTTGACCAGGAACAGTAAAAGTGTAATTTGTTTTTATGAAATGATATAACACCAATTTACCTTATGTCTTGACAATAGAAGTATGCATATATAATTAATTTGTTCTAATTTGCATGCACATTTCTCAATTTCATTGTTATTAAGCAAATAAACAAACATTTGGAACTTTACTACAGTAAAAAATCTATGCTTCTGTAAGTGAATCTTAACTCTAGATGTTTTGTAGTCTTGTAGTCTGTGTGTTTGTTCAGCATTGTGTCTTATATGTAGATTTTATTCAACACATATTTGGAAAAAAAAGTTCTCTGCATTATGGTCTTTCTCATTAGTTTCCTGTGGTCGGTCAATTTTGACCGCGACCAGCCAAGATGCGACTTTTTTATATCCACTCATTAGTTAGAAAAAGTTTTGAACCTCACTGATTACAGAAACTTATTTTTTGTTATAACATCAACAAAAATAAAATCTGCCAAAAATGAGCGAACAGCCTAGGAGAGTTAAGTGTGATTTTTATACCATTTATCCAAAGCTGATAGACGTATCACCTGTGGAGCACAAATTTTTTGTATTATTATTATTATTATTATTTTTATTTTATTTTATTATTATTATTATTATTATTTTTACATCTGTTTGAATTTAAAATGTTGTTGTCTGCCTGTTTTTGAAGCTATTGCACCAAAGTGCATGAAGAGTCCATGGGCAGGTGAGGATGAGTCTAACCCCGCCCCCTCTAAGGTGGAGGAGGCGTGGCCTGCTCTTAACGACCGCTCTCTGGTTGTTATGGTGGAGCAGCTGTTCTCGCACCTGCTGAAGATCCTCAACATCTGTGCCCATGTGCTGGATGACACACCCCCAGGCCCTGCAGTCAAGGTAAAAATGCATTCAATAGAGTCTGATTATAATAATGCTATAAATGCACAACACATCAGTAATATTTCATATTTTCTCACTATATTAAAAGCTTCATTATTTCTGTTAATCCGTCCTGCCAGGCTACTTTACCATCATTGGCCAACACTCCCTCTCTCAGTCCAATCAGAAGGAAGGGTAAAGAGAAGGAGATGACGGAGCCAAGCAACACCCCCATGAGCCCAAAGAAAGGAGGAGAAACCAACACAGGTACAGTTACACCTACAGAGCCACCTGTTGAGACCATACAGATGAATTATATTGCTTTGAGTACAAAAGGAAAATGGGTCTCATTGTTTATTAATTGAATATTTACAGTTGTCTTGCACTGTTTTCATACAGGCAGAGCAGCAGACAGCACCGCAATAGCAGCAGTTAACAAGTCCACCACTATGGGCAGCTTTTATCACCTTCCTCCTTATCTGAAGCTTTATGATGCACTGAGAGCTACACACGCTAACTACAAAGTAAGTCTGCAGTCATAAGCATTTTGATTTTGTCTTTTATATACAGTATACTACTGTTCAAAAGGTTTTTTTTTTGTTTTTTTGTAAGAAATTAATACATTTATGCAGCAAGGATGCATTAAAAGTGACAGTAAAGACATTTTATAATGTTTCAAAAGATTTCTAAACTCAGCAAATAAAGAAATGCCCTTTTTTTCAGGATGCTATATTGCAAAATCCAAATAAGCTTTACAGATCTCTTTTGGAAAGTGTTTAAACAATGTTTATCATGCTTGTTCGATGAACCATAAACAATTATTGGACATGCACATGTGGAACAGTCCTTAAGACACTAACAGTTTACAGGTGGTAGACAATAAAAGTCATAGTTCCAATAATTTAGGACACTAAAGAGACCTGTCTACTGACTCGCAAAAAATGCTCTGTTTACCTGTGTGAACATGGCATAGACCTGCTGCAGGAGGCATGAGAACTGCAGATGTGGCCAGAGCAATAAACTGCAATGTCCGTAATGTAAGACGCCGAAGACAGTGCAACATGGAGACTGGGAGGACAGCTTGCTGTGCCAAACCACATATGTCCCCCCAGACATGTTCGAGATCTCACAGCAAGAATGGGCAAATATGGCTCAGTCCATGAGGATGAGATGCTCTGTAGTACTTAAAGGCATAGTTCACCCAAAAATGAAAATTAGCCCATGATTTACTCACCCTGAAGTCATCCTAGGTGTATGATATTCTTCTTTCAGACGAATACTATCAAGAGTTATATTAAAAAGTGTCCCGACTCTTTCAAGCTTTATAATGGCAGTGAATGGCCGTTTCTGTTTTGAAGTCCATAAAAGTGCATCTATCCATCATAAAAGTCACACGGCTCCGGGGGGTTAATAAAGGCCTTCTGAAGCGAAGCGATGCGTTTGTGTATGAAAAAATACTCATATTTAAAACTTTATAAACTATAAATACTGGCTTCCGACAGACGGCCTTACGCATCGATTTACGGTGGAAGACTAACCCCTGACCCGACGCACAACGTAATGTCGGAGGGTTTATATATAATAGAAGAAGAGCTACAGTTTGTTGCACAGCCCTATGTGTTTAAACCGCAAGAGGCGTCTAAGCTTACGATTCTCCTACATCCTACGTCATACATGCGTCATGGGTTACTCTTGTGGCGCAAGTCGACTTGCGTAGTATGCGTACGGTCGTCTGGCGGAAGCTAGTTATTTTACGTTATAAAGTTATACAACAAAGCATCGCTTCCCTTCAGAAGCCCTATATTAACCTTCTGTACTCAATACTCAGTACTCAATTCGAAATGTCCGTCCCTACTGGATTTGTCTTGCTTACAGTGTTTGTTTTCTTTTCCAAGGTCACATTAGACCTTCACAACACCAATGAGAAGTTTGGGGGTTTCCTGAGGTCAGCGCTTGATGTCCTTTCACAGCTGCTTGAGTTGACCACCCTGCATGATATTGGCAAAGTATGATGTCAAAGCCTAATTATATCTTGTCAATGAACAAAGTATGATATCTGAGCAAAAGTAATATTAAGAACAAACTTTCCCCCTGTATTTATCTGTCTAGTCTGTTGAAGAGATCCTGGGTTACCTCAAGTCCTGTTTCTCACGGGAACCTACTATGGCCACAGTGTGTGTTCAGCAGGTTAGATGTGCGCATTTCTAACTCTTCTGTTTTAAACCATGAATTTCCGGGGCTTCACCGTTTGCTCTTTGCTTACAGCTTTTGAAGTCGTTATTTGGGACCAATCTTGCATCTCAGTATGAGGGGGCCTCATCTCACCCGTGTCGGTCCCAGGGCAAGGCCCTGCGGCTTGGCTCGACCAGCGTCAGACCCGGCCTCTACCATTACTGCTTCATGGCCCCTTACACTCACTTTACCCAGGCCCTCGCAGACGCCAGCCTCAGAAACATGGTGCAAGCCGAACAAGAACAGGACGCCTCTGGGTGAGTGAGAGAGTGTTTGTGAACAACATTTCCTCATAGAGATTTATCTATAGATATAAAGAGGCCCATTATGAGTAAACATGTCCTTTCTGTGATCCTATAGGTGGTTTGATGTCATGCAAAAAGTCTCCAATCAACTGAGGTCAAGTATCACCAATGTCACCCGCCATCGAGGAGACAAGGTAAATTACCCGATGAGATGTGACTATAATAATAATAAAAAAAATGTACGATGTTGACTGACATAATTATATATTTATTGTGGTAGATGAGGAATATATTAAAATGGATATATTTTGGGTGTTGTGCATTTGTTGAAGGTTTTTTTTTTAGTTCTTTGATGGGTCTGTTTGTTTGATAAGGTATTGTTTTGTTAACAGTAGTTCCATATTATTGTTATTGTTATTATTTTTATTTTTTATTATTAGTCGTTGTTGTTTTTTTATTTAATGATTTTTTTACAATGTTTTGGGTATGTGTATACCACCAGTCGAATGTCCCATCTGGTACAGTTCATTTATTTTAAATCAATACCTTGCAGTGTTATTTTATTATTGCTTGTGTCCTATTATTGTAATTATTCATATTTTCATTTTAGTAATTTTGTTACTTTTGCGATTTTTATTAGTTTTTTTTTATATTTCTATTTTGCTTTCATTTTAAAATGTAAAACTTTATCTTAAACTTTTTAACAAAATGTTGAAGTTGAAGTTTTATCTATTTTTGTTTTATTTTTATTTAAGCTTTATTTTAATTACCAATTATTTTTTTAACAGTTACAACACTGATATCTTGACCCCTCACTACAGTAAAAGTGGCTAATAGTTGACTCGTTGTGTGTGTTTCAGAATGCCATTCATAATCACATCCGTTTGTTTGAGCCGCTGGTGATTAAAGCTCTGAAGCAGTACACCACCAGCACCTCAGTGGGCCTGCAAAGACAGGTGCTGGACCTACTGTCCCAACTTGTGCAGCTCCGGGTCAACTACTGTTTGCTTGATTCAGACCAGGCGAGTAACCTCTAACCTGTGGATCAAACTTCCATTTTTCTCCACTAATTGAGAATCAAAACAAATCTTGGTATTATTTTATTTTTATATTATACTTGCACAGTGCTAATTTTTTACTACCCTGTGTTTGTTTCAGGTGTTCATTGGTTTCGTTCTGAAGCAGTTTGAGTATATTGAAGTGGGGCAGTTCAAGTAAGACCTTGTTACATAGTCATACCAACATACATTACCATACAAAAGTTTGGGGTTGATAAGATTTTTGATGTTTTTGAAAGAAGTCTGTTATGCGCACAAAGGCTGCATCAGAAATACACTAAAAACATTAATGATATAGTGAAATGTTATTACAATTTAAAATAACTGTATTTTAAAATGTAACTTATTGCTGTAATGGCAACGCTGAATTTTCAGCAGCCATTACTCCAGTTTTCAGTGTCACATGATCCTTCAAAAATCATTCTAATATGCTAATTTGCTCAGGTAACATTTATTATTATCAATGTTGAAAATGCATGTGCTGCTTAATGTGTTTTTGGAAACATTATACACTTGAAGTTTCTATTCATTAAAGATTCCAGAAACAAGAAAAAAAGAACAGCATTTATTTTAAATAAAAAATGTTGTAATATTATAAATGTTTTTTTTTAAATCATTTTAATGTGTCCTTGTCCAGTGAATGCATTAATTAAAAAAAACAAAAAACAAATCTTACTTACCCCAAACTTTTGAACAGTAGTGTACATTCAATTGCACATGCTCAGATTTGCTAATATTTATTAGTTTTCACTAAACCAATGCTTTTTTTTCCATGTAGGGACTCTGAAGAGATTGTGCCCAACATTTTCTTCTTCCTGGTTCTGCTGTCCTATGAGCGCTACCACTCCAAACAGATCATCAGCATCCCAAAGATCATTCAGCTGTGTGACGGCATCATGGCCAGTGGCAGGAAGGCAGTAACACATGGTGTGTAGAATCACAACACACATATATATATTCACATCCTCAAGCAGAATATGTAACAACTGTAAACCGAAAACCAACAATTAGACAATTTTTTAAAACCATGTTTCCATATTTCCTTATTTTCTTATACTAAACAGACAGTCCTATTATGTTTTTTTACATTTTCAACTTTCTTTAGTGTGTCATTTTACTGTTTTAGCATAAAAGAGGTCTGCAAAGTTACAAAGCACAAAGTCAACTCCAATGGGAGTTATTTCTATATCATTAATCACTTTTTCTGAACTCCCTGAAACACTTTGATTTCTTGAGTTTTCTTCCAAGAACGTACACGTCACGTTATTCCTCATTCAAATAATTTCCGCCCCAAAGCATATGCAAAATATTGAGGATGATGCCTGGTTGATTTGTGTTAGTAGTGTGTTGTTGCCATGTCTAGAGACGTTGTTGTTTCCACCCCGCTTTTAACTCTGGCATGACGTTTCTGAAACACGCTCAAAGTGGTTGACCAATCACAACACACTTATCCAGTCAACCAATCAGAGCGCTTTTTTTGAAAGGATGGGCTTTATAGTTACAGGAACTAAACAGAGCGTTACTGACAGACTGTGAAGAGAGGTGTTGCAACAATGTAGAACGTGAAAAAAATGTTTTTTTTAACTTTTCTAGTAGACCGCAAAAACAAAATCAAGACTTTGGAAAAGGGCATAATAGGTCTTCCTTAAACAAACTACATATTTTTATTCAGAAATGGTTGCATATCATGTAGAATTAGCTTTTATCTAATCAATTGAAAAAGTTATCCTCCTCTTCATTTCTCAGCAATCCCTGCACTGCAGCCCATAGTGCACGACCTCTTTGTGCTGAGAGGCTCCAATAAAGCAGATGCAGGAAAAGAGCTGGAAACTCAAAAGGAAGTGGTGGTGTCCATGCTGCTACGCCTCGTACAACACCATCAGGTAACACTCCGTTTTGGTGTGTGTGTTTGTTTTGGAAAAACGTACTCTTTACATTCATGGATTTATGTGTAAAATCATGCATGTTTGTGTTTGTAGGTGCTGGAGATGTTTATTCTGATCCTACAGCAGTGCCATAAAGAAAATGAAGATAAGTGGAAGAGGCTTTCACGACAGATCGCTGACATCATCCTGCCAATGATCGGCAAACAGCAAGTGCGGCTCTGTTTCGACTTTGCGCCTTGATAGCATTACGTTTTCAAGCACCAGATTCATCTCAGATTCCGAATTCAAACTAACAAACAGTTTTTAAGTAAATGCACTTTACATATTTGCTTCTGTGTGCTTGACAGATGCACCTGGACTCCCATGAGGCATTGGGCGTGTTAAACACACTGTTTGAGACAGTGGCTCCCTCCTCTCTGCGGCCTGTGGACATGCTACTGAAGAGCATGTTCATCACACCATCTACCCTAGTGAGAATCAGTCACATATTACTTTCCTGATGTTATAGATATTATTATCAGTTGAATAGAATGAAGAGTGGCGGTCAAAAAGCAAGAAAATGTCAACTTTGTTGGCAAAAGGGTTCATTGTCTATTGTCAATAGTGTAGTGATGCATGAAGCACATCTCACATAGAAGTCACTTTCAAACCAAGCAGCTTTCTATTTGTAATCCCAGTGAATTCTTGTGACAAACTTGCCTATGGAAATTTGCACCCTCATTCCAAATTCTCAATTGTGCGGATTCTTATTGAAATGAAAAATATTTCCTGAACAATGGTAATTCTGACTGCATATTAACCCTGTATCTTGTGTCCCTGTTCTTTTCTGTAGGCATCAGTGGGTACGGGGCAGTTGTGGGTGTCTGGGATTCTCGCCATCCTGCGTGTTCTAATCTCGCAGTCCACAGAGGACATCATTTTGTCTCGTATTCAGGAGCTTTCACTGTCCCCATACCTCCTCTCCTGTCCCACCATCCGTCGATTGTGTGACGATGACTCCTCCCCTCCTGAAGCTCCGCCTGCTAACATGGAAGACTCCAGTGAAGAGCCGCAGCGTTTTCCTCCTGAGGAAACATTTGCTAGGTAATTGTTGGTCGCTGTCCATTAAAGTCAGTCTGTGATTGTGGCAAAACAAATGCATGCTACGGCACTGCTAAATATGAAATATTAATTTGATAAAAAATAAAATGTATTTCCTGAAAAGTAAAAAAAAAATTGCTAGGTTTTTGAATACATTTTAAATAAATGTATTTCATGCATGGTTAGTTTCCGACAGCTAGGGCTGGGTATCGTTCAAAAAATTTCGATACCAATACCGATACCGATACCTTGATTTCGATACCGGTTCCTGAACGATACTTTTTTCGATACCAATTTTATGAAATCCATTTTAACAATATTACATAACACATTACCTCAGAAAAACTTTGGTTTTATTTTTTCAGTTTGACTCATGCTCCTTAGCCAGTGCACAAAGGAACAAATAACAATTTTTTTTATATATATAAAGAATTTATTTGATCAAAATTACAGTAAAACTTGTAACATTGTGAAATAGTATTACAATTTAAAATCTTATTTGAATATATTTCAAAATGTAATTTATTCCTGTGACGTCAAAGCTGAATTTTCAGAATCATTACTTCAGTGTCACATGATCCTTCAGAAATATGAAAACAGTTTGCTGCTTAATATTTTGGAACTATGATACATTTTTTCTTAGATGAATAAAAATTTCAAAAGAACAGCATTTATTTGAAACAGAAATCTGTTGTAACATTACACATGTTTTAAGGTCATTTTTGATCACTTGAATGCATCCTTACTGAAAAAAAAAATATACTGACTAACCAACACATTTTTGAACGGCAGTGTACATTCAGTAGGTCATTATTGCAATATAAACACTGTCAGAGTGATCAACAAGGTATCTCTTCATTTACCAGTCGAAGACGGAGCAACTTTCTGCTCTTATGTTTACTCCGTGCACTGTCAAGGTCCTCATCATATCTGTCGCGGTACCGGTCTTTGCAGCAATTAGCAATTATTGTGTGTGTGTTCGCGTCTCATTGAGTACGTGCGCGAGTTTGTGTGTGTGTGTGCTCGCGTCTCATGAGTATGTGCGTGGACAGTTTGTGTGCGCGCGCGCGTCTCATATGAGTATGTGTGCGGAGAGTTCCGCGCGTCTCGTGTGTGTAGAGTTTGCTTGTACGTGCGTGAGCGACTTTAGGTGTGTCGTTGTGCATTTTATTTGTATTTGTTTGAGCACTGACGTTGACGAGTTAACCCCTTAGGTATCGAAATCTGGTACCGAACAACAAGTCATTTTTCGATACTCGATAGTATCGAGGCAAAATTCGGTCGGTACCTAAAAAGTATTGAACTCGGTACCCAGCCCTACCGACAGCGGCTGTGTGCGGGACACCCTTAGCATCTCAGCTAGGGTGCAAAATGAACAACTGCCAAGTGCAAAATGCGAAAAATTATTGGCATTGGCGAGTATATAAAACGGTGTTATTTGTCGATAACGTTTTTATTAAATCGAACAGTGCATGGTTGTGAAAACGTTACATGGCTTGGTGCCCTGCATTTTGGGGGAAAAAAATCTGCTGATTTGCAAAAGCAGCCTATGTGACCCTGGATCACAAAACCAGTCACAAGTCGCACGGTTATATTTGTGGCAAAAGCCAACAATACATTGTATGGGTCAAAATGATCGATTTTTCTTTTATGCCAAAAATCATTAGGAAATTAAGTAAAGCTCAAGTTCCATGAAGATAATTTGTACATTTCCTACCATAAATATATATGACATTTATTTTTGTGAGTGAATGCAGCACAATCGCGAATATAAATGGACAACTTTAAAGGCGATTTTCTCAATGTTTCAATTTTTTTGCACCTTCAGATTCCAGATTTTCAAATAGTTGTAGCCAAATATTGTCCTATCCTAACAAACCATACATCAATGGGAAGCTTATATATTAAGCTTTCAGATGATGTATAAATCTCATTTTTAAAAAAATGACCCATGTGACTGGTTTTGTGGTTCAGAGTCACATATTACCTATTTTGATGATGCTGATTTTGAAAATATCAATATCAATATTCAAAATTTATCATTTAACTTATAATGTGTAAAAGAGTGGAAAATATGTTCAAATACTCCATTTAATGTCAAAAACTTTAAAGAAACACAAGTTTATAAATATATAAACCTTATTCACAAAATCTGTATTTTTCTGACGCTGTTTGGATGTAGTAAAAACACCCACAAATGTATCAGAAATCATATGGGTAATGTTTGCGTTTTCTTCTGTCTCTGGCTATAATTCTAACCTTGAAATCGGGATTAGGCATAAAATAATGTCGTAAATATGAAAATTGCCTGGCTCAGAGAAAGATAGAGTCATGTCTTTTCGGGTGATTATGGGATAATACAAGACTTTTTCAAATGGTTGTTGAAAGCAAAAATGCTACGAAATGCACATCATATTTTGTGAGAAAGTATGACATGCTAGAGCAAAACACACTTTTTTTGGAATCACCACCCCAAAATTTTGGATTTCATTCGGCTAATAAAATGCAGGGTGGTTTCTTCATTCATTTATAATTTTTATTATCTAAATTATATTACAATAATATATTTAATAATAGGAGTGATAATAATAATTGTTGTTGTTGTTGTTGTATAGTC
This sequence comes from Squalius cephalus, assembly GCF_949319135.1. NCBI lineage: Eukaryota > Metazoa > Chordata > Actinopteri > Cypriniformes > Leuciscidae > Squalius > Squalius cephalus. Next base: position 26,111,102 of record NC_137123.1, read on the forward strand.
ATATTTCCACTTTTGTCTTTAGTTGATACTTTCCTATTGAAGATTATCTGAATAAAGCTAGAACATTTTCTATGTATTACAATATTACACAGAAAACAGTCAGCATAACAACAAGACAAACGCAGCAACAATATTAATAATAAATTAAAGCAATTATGAATCTCTTTTCTTTTCTCTCAGGTTCTTATTGCAGTTGGTGGGGGTGTTGCTTGATGATATCGCCACGAAGCAGGTGAAAGTTGACATGAGCGAGCAGCAGCACACGTTCTACTGTCAGCAGCTGGGCACACTGCTCATGTGTTTGATCCACATTTTCAAATCAGGTATGCACACCCACAGAGCCCACATCTCATATGTCTCAACTCATAAACAGGACCCTTTACCAGCTTAGCATACTTCATGATCTCGGTAAAGGGCAAAATTATTCCTCTTGGTTTGAATGATCACATTATTTCCCGTAAACCTACCAGGAATGTTCCGGCGGATCACGGCAGCGGGCAGCAGGCTGCTGAAGGCGGAGGGGGGGGAAGGGGGTCATTTTTATACCCTGGAGGGTCTGAACAGCCTGGTGCTTCAGCTCATCACCACGCACCCATCTCTGGTCCTGCTCTGGTGTCAGGTCCTTCTCATCATCAACTACACCAACTACACCTGGTGGTCCGAGGTGCATCAGACTCCCAAGTAAGACTACACACCAGCAGTGAAAATTAGGAAAGCCGGTTTAATTGATCCTACAGTTACAACCAGCCTAAAAGCTAAATTCTTGGTAGTTTTAGGAAGTCAAATGCTGTTTGTAATGGCAAATAATGGCCTTTCACTGGTTGCAAGTGATTATATTTATATGCTGGTTATATGCGCTTTGTAACTGCAATAAGATTCCAGCGACAAGCAATTTGTCTGTAAAGACCAGTCGCGACACTACTACAAGACCTGCCAAAATAAATAAAAAACAACAACAAAACACGGCCAATCAGAAGAGCATGTGGGCGCCTGGGCGGGCTCTCTCTGCAAGTGCAAAATGGATATGTGCATAATCAAATGAATACATATTACATAATTTTAACATTAAAACATTAAAAATACATATTGTGTGACTGAAACAGTCTTTGTGATAAAAACACTTGTTTATTCACAGTTTGGAAGTTCTTGTTTCCTTTTAATTAATTTTTAATATCTGAGGTGAATTATTCATTGTCGCTTTCCATATGGCTATAAAAGTCACATTACTCATATTAAATGTAATAAATCACATAATCAGTACCTGAGATTAACATTCTCATACTTTGTATGTTGTTGTTCCAGCCATAAACTGGCAGAAGTAGATACCATTTTCAAAATAGAATCCCCTGTTCTGGTTAGGACAAAAACTCTGATTAACATAGGAAAGATACCTTTTATCAACGTCACGGTGTTGTGTCGGTTCTGGTTAGGACACGGTGTTAGATGCAAAGAAATCAAATCATGTTTTCATCACTCCATTAGGAGGAACAGTCTATCCAGCACTAAGCTGCTGAGCCCGCACTCATCTGGAGAAGAGGAGAGGCCAGAGGGGAAGCTTGCTGTGTGTAACAGAGAGATTGTCCGACGAGGAGCCCTTATCCTCTTCTGTGACTATGTGGTGAGATTTCTCAAGCTTTTTTAAAGCTCCATCCCCTAGCCTTGCCGGGCCACTAATACTGATAAACCGGTTAATTACCTGTTAATAAAACAAAATGTTAATTAGCACTAAACTGCACACTTCTTAATTTTATTTTTGAACATATCTGTTAACTCTGAAGCCACCTTGGTAGCACCCCCAAGAACCCACATTACTGTTTTTAACATACTTTTCTCTACAAAGACACATTGAATTGTTCAAAAGTGACAGTAAAGGTGTTTGTAATGTTACAGAAAGATTTCTATTTCAAATAAATGCTTTTTTAAAACTTCTGTTGATTAAAGAATCCTAAGTAAAAAAACAATTACGGTTTTCACTTAATATTAATCAAAAATGTTTTCAACATTGATAAAAAAAAAGATATATTAGCATAATAGAAGGATTTCTGAAGGATCATGTGAAACTGAGTAATGCCTGCTGAAAATTCAACAATGCTATCACAGAAAAAAATTACATTATATATATATAAACTTTTATATTAAATTGTAATAATATTTCACAGCATTACTGTGCTTTTTATTTTGGTGAGCATAAGAGACTTATTTAAAAAAAAAAAAAAACATTTAAAGTTATTTACTGACCACAAACTTTTGAACAAATAAATTAAAAACTAAAAAAACACTCAAGGTAGAAGTGAATTTAGACACTAACTCTTTCTAATTTAAAAAAATATTATTTTGAGATTTTCTATGTATAGTATTACATTTATATTTAAGTATTTATACATTATTATTTATTTTAAAGATGAACTTTAAGTGATTGTACCGGCCAATATATATCCAATATCGGCTGATACTGATAATAAAAAAACCAAAAACTATGTGGTACCGTATATCATACAGTACATCTGTTTGCCAACCATACCATTCATATCACAAAAATTGTCATCTTTGTATTTTATCCTCTCAGTGTCAGAACCTGCATGACTCTGAGCATCTGACGTGGCTGACGGTGAATCATGTGAGCGATCTGATCAGTCTTTCCCATGAGCCTCCAGTGCAGGATCTCATCAGTGCTGTGCACCGAAATTCAGCAGCCAGCGGACTCTTCATACAGGCCATACAATCACGCTGTGACAACCTTTCTACTGTATGTATATGCACACTCACCGCATCTTTTTCATTTCATGTTGTGCTTATCTTTTCAGCCACTTATGTATTAAATGTGTAAATGTGCAGCCGGTGATGCTGAAGAAGACCCTGCAGTGTCTGGAGGGCATTCATCTAAGTCAGTCTGGGGCTCTGCTCATGCTATACGTAGACAAACTACTCAACACGCCGTTCCGTGTGCTGGCTCGCATGGTGGACACACTCGCCTGCAGACGTGTGGAGATGCTGCTTGCCGAGACCCTGCAGGTAAAACACTTCCACACACACAATAATGACTCACTACCAGCTTATTTCACTGTCTATGCCATTCGTTGTAATAAACTGTTAATAAATAAACCTAAAATCAATGCAACTAAAACACAAAAACTAAAATGAAAGAGTTTGATGCATCTCCCAGTGGATTGTCTACCACTGTAATAGATCAGAACAACCATCTATATTATGTGATTTTGTACTATGGCAACTAGAGTAATTTGGCTCCTAAATTATTGTTTTTAGGATCCAGTTTCTTCCTAGTAATCTTTTAGTTAGAATCAAGATATATTCTTTTGTCTAACTTGATCAAATACCACTAAATTAACCGTTCTGACTCTGAGGCCCCTCATTGTCAAAGACAATATTTGAAGGCCCCCAAGTATATTTCTGGTACTAATGCTGTAATGACAAAGCTGCTTATTTTCAGAGTTTTCTATTTACAGAAACTAGAAGCAGTTTAATTTAGTCTAATTATTTAATTACTTATATAAATATTATGAATTAAATTTATAATAATATAAATGAATTACTTAAATAAAATAATGAATAATTCAAATAACTATGTATAATTGTGTGATTTTAAAATAATGTAACTAAAAATTTAATTCCAGAATTCCAGAAGATCCAATATCTCATTATTACCAATGCATTTACGTGACATTTCTAGTCAATTGTGATTACAATGGTTTAAAGGGTTAGTTCACCCAAAACATTGTCATCATTTACTCATTCTTAAGTTGTTCCAAACCTGTATGAATTTCTTTGTTCTGCTGAACACAAAAGATGATATTTTGAAAAATATGGGTAATCAGACAGTTGATGGCCCCCGTTGACTTCCACAGTATGGAAAAAAAAAAGTTATGAAAGTCAGTATTTGGTTACTGACATCCTTCAAAATATCTTCTTTTGTGCTCAGCAGCAGAACAAAATTCAAACATGTTTGGAGTAAATGATGACATAATTTTTGAGTGAACTATCCATTTAAACCATCTTGCGTTTGAGATGATGAAACCACCCCTGATTGTGAACCACTGCACTAAATGATTATTGAGAATTATGTTTTCTCCTCCTACTGTAGAATAGTATCGCTCAGCTACCACTGGAGGAGCTGGACAGGATTCAGCAGTACCTGCAGACCAGTGGCCTTGCGCAAAGGTAAGGCGGCTTGCAGTTTCCTGTCTCATTGATCTGTTTGTTTTGTCGCTGTTTATGAAAATCTCCCAATCCTGCTTTTTAAAATGATTGTCTCTCTCTTATGTCAGGCATCAGCGGTTCTTCTCCCTGCTGGACAGGTTCAGAGCCACAGCTGCTGAAGATACCACAAGCCCTGTCGCCCCCATTACCACACACCCACTGGATGGGGACCCGCCCCCTCCCCCTGAAAACGTGGAACCCAATAAGGTACGACTTACAACGGTGGTTGTAAGCTGAAAACATTTTAGCTAAAACATAACATTATTGCTATTGTGTGTGTGTGTTGCAGGAGTGGTATGTTGCTCTGGTGAAATCTCAGTGTTGTTTGAGAGGTGAAGGAGCTCTGTATGAAACTACTGAGCTGCTGACAAAACTTCCCCAATCTGACCTAAACACAATCATGACCTGCAAGGTAAAGGCCAAAAACATGCATCTCTCTCTTTTTTTTAAAACTCAAACAGACACTGATGTTGTATTATTGTATTTGCAGGACTTTAACCTGTGTCTGCTGGCATCATGTCTGAGTGTTGGGGTACAGAGGGTATGTAAGGATCATGGGGTGGTTTTATTTGACACTGCTCAAGAGGTGGCCTTTGAGAGATTGGCTGGTGTCGTAGAGCTCCTCCCCTCGCCTCATCAGCCCCTCCTTCCCTCCGCTAAGACGTGCGCGGACTACTTGCAGAAGCTTAATCAAGTATACGGTGAGTCAAAATCTAAATTAAGCTTATTTTCTGCAGATTAAAAGCCTGTTCACACACAAAAAAATAAATTAGTTTGGCTGAATCAGGGGTTCCTAAACTTTTTTTTTTTTTTTTATATTTATTTCAAATTAATATTTTAATATTAAAATAGTTGAAAATTATACAAATGTGTAATTAAAGTTAAGCTATTGCACATTCCATTACCACTCACAGAAAACACAAAATCACGAGGTGCTTGCGAGTAAATGAACACAGCGCCGCGCTTCACTCTGAAACATGTAGCACAACAGAATACTTATTTAAATCACAGCCTTTGATTTGATTATTGCACTAAGCTATATCGTGATTTCAGATTATTATTTTTTTCTTAATTTTACATTCACTTCAATTAAATATTAGCTGTTCATCAACTAACAAATCCCCAGCAATTCCCTCATGAACCCCTGTTTGGGAAACCCTCAGCTAAATGATAAGCAAATCCCCTCCTGTACGTTAGGTGGTGCTGATCAACATACAAATGTCTACGGTACTGTAATCAAGACAAGGGTTATTTTGTTTAGCATTGCTGTGGTTACTGCAAAATTCCCATTCTTCTATTTGTGTTATCTCATGGTTTTGATGATGTTTTGATGGTATTGCTATTATTCCAACATAGTGAAAATAGTAATAATAAATAACGAGTAGGTATGTCTAAACTTTCGTAGGTGTAAGTACATGGAAATTATCCTTTGTGGCCAATGCTGTAAATTATGGTGAAGTTGTAATGAACACACAGTCATTGCATGTGTTTATGTGTGTGTTGCAGGTGAGCCTGGGTTTTATCAGACAGTGTTGAGTCTGTGTGGCGTGTTGAGTCAGTACCTGCTGTCTCTGTCCAAATTGCCATCCTCACTACACATTCCCAAAGACAGAGAGTCACTTATTACCACCTTCAGCACCCTCGCTATAGAGGTAAGACTGATGCATCCTTCCCAAATAAAATCATTTTATGGGGAACATTCTAGTAGTTGACCGATATGGATCATTTGATGGCAGATGCCAATATCTTGGAGAGCGGGATGGCTCATTGCTAATACAAAGTTGATTCAGGCCTATATGGTATCACAATACTTAATTTAAAGATAGTAAATAGCGCATGGCGCTGCTATGTACTTGAAATAAATAATTTGAAAATTAATGGAATTCATAAATAACAATAAAGAAATATATATATGGATGTCGTCTTATGTAATCCTGTAATAGTATTATTATAATTGTTCTTACAAATAAAGAAATTGTTAAAAACACTGTCCACTACAGTGCACTCAGTTATCTGGTAAGTCTGTGTACACTAGGAATAGACAGAGTCAGTAAACTAATGTAGAGGGAGAATGAATCTAGCAAAGTTTTTATTATTTGATTTAATGTACATTTATTACACTATACTTTTTGTTATATTACCTTGGCATTAAATTACATATTTAAATTAGTGTTTATAATATAATGGCTGAGGGGGTGACGGCAAATTTGACATCGTTCTCCTGTTCTGACCAACATTATAAATCTATCGCTAATTTTTCCCTCTTTTCTAGAGTCATAGAAAGTCTATTGTAGATTGTTTTTCTTTTGTCACTGGAGCAAATGGGAACGCAAAAATTATATTTGCTGTCGTCACCCGTTCACCACTATAGAAGGTTTCCCAAGTATGATGACTTTCGCTTCTGAGAACCCCAGAAATGGGTCCATGGGGGGTCCATGGTAGCTCCGGTGTGACTGCACTCAGGCGATGCTTTTCTCAGTGCTGTCAAAATAAAAGTCCATGCACTGTCAAAATAACATTTTGACATGTATTGACCCAAAAAAAAAAAAAAAAAACGTATTGGCCGATAAGTAAAAAATATCAGCTGATATATCGATATTTGTGATATATTGACATTGATTGAAAGATGATAAAATGGTAATATTTTAGAAAGATTTAGCGGCATATCTATAAATACCACTCAGCCACTCATGTTTCTCTTTCTGTCTCTGTAGGTGGTGGTTTGGCGTTTGCTGCAGGATCAGCTGCCTCTGAGTGTGGACATGCAGATGAGTCTGTCGTGTCTGTGTCTGGCTCTCCAGCAGCCGGCGGTGTGGACACACTTTGCCTCTCACTCCTACCTCACACACACCTGCTCAATCATCCAATGTATACAGCTCCTCATCCATGCAGGTTTGTGTTACAAAGCTCTAGGGAGCGCAGCCAAAGACTACAATATACAAAGATAGTGCATTCATATTACTTATGAATGGGAGAAAGTGCAGCGTGCAATAAGTCTTGCCTTCTAAATAAAAGATTGCCGATTGGTAAAACAAATGACAGCGATTTGCCTGTGTCTGTTAAACCTTTGACAAAATCACACCAGAACATTCAAATCTCCATTGCCGCTGACCCAGAGAATGCCGTTATCAGGTGTAGGTATGAAATAAAACAGTCTTTCATGAACAGTCTTTTCAAGCACACCGTTTCGTTATTTCTGTGTTGTAAATATTCAGATTATCACAGAAGTACTGGGATGAAAATTTATATTTGGGATATAAACACTGATGTCTACGGAAGTGATCAAAATAGAGCAAATCATCTTTATTTGTCATTGAATCATTCTTTCAAGAGATTTGTTCAAAAAGGCTGATTCATCCAGTTTTTTTTTTTTATATATAATTAAACATTTTAAATACTGCAGCAATTGACATTTTGTCAGAACCTAAATTACATGTTATTTTGTTTAGTTGTCTGTTCAGAATCGTGGGAAAATCGTGATCTCTGTTTGAAAAAAAAAGATGGCGAATCTCAATTTATCCATAATCGTGCAGTTCAACTTAAACCTAATAAAAATGCAATTGAAATTGATATTCATTTTGTAATTATGATTATGTGTGTGTGTTACGCAGTCTCTGTTGGTCCTGGTGACCAACTTCTGAGGCCGGAGCGGAAAACATCAAACACAGAGCAGTCAGAAGACCAGTTGGACTCTGCAGACAGTGAGTGAATGCACACGTTACACACATCAATGATGTACACAACAACAAGCGTTAATGATTCTGTAATTTTCAGACCAGCGTGAATGGCGGTGTTGTGAGATCATGGCTGAGCTGGTTGAAGGTCTACAGAGTGTGTTGGCTCTGGGTCACCATAGAAACAAGAACATCCCAGCATTCCTAACGCCCACCCTACAGAACGTCATCATCAGCCTGGCCAGGCTTCCCCTTGTGAACAGCTACACCCGAATCCCACCACTGGTGAGAGAGTGATTGAGTGTGTATTCATACATTGTGTGCAAGTGTGTTTAAAACTGTATGAAAACATTCATGTGTTTGAATGAACAGGTCTGGAAGCTGGGCTGGTCCCCCAGGCCGAGTGGAGATTTTGGCACAGCATTGCCAGAGATCCCTGTGGAGTTCCTGCAGGAGAAAGATGTCTTCAGAGAGTTCCTCTACCGCATTAACACTCTGGGTATGACATGAGAGACTCATTTCAGAGTTTGTCTATTTAAAAGTGGTCATGAAATGGGATTTTGAGTTACCTTACAAAATTTGGAAAGCAGATGCAGAGGAAAAATTTAATATATACATTACCGGTCAAAAGTTTGGAAACATTACTATTTTTAACGTTTTAAATTTTTTAAATCAAAAATACAGGAAACAAAACCGTAATATTGTGAAATATTATTACAATTTAAAACAAAAAAATTCTATTTGAATATACTTTACAATATAAATTATTTCTCTGATGCAAAGCTGAAATTCATAAAGTAATGAATATGAAATATGAAATTAGTTGGCTACGAAAGTTAGATGAAAATTATGTGTCACTGTGTGTTGACATCAGGCAAACCTCTTGTTTAGTCCAGCCTTTTGTGTATAGTACATGATTATTGAAGCGCTTGATTTGCTCTTGCGGTCTCCTTGCAGGCTGGAGTAGTCGGACACAGTTTGAGGAGACGTGGGCCACTCTTTTGGGGGTGCTGGTCACTCAGCCAATCACGATGGACCAAGAGGAGGAAACCCAACAAGAGGTAAATCATTGAATTTTTGCCAAAAAGACTGGAAGCACTTGAGGTTTTGGAGAATGTGTGACAGATGAGACGTGTCTGTTTGTGGCGCAGGAGGATCTGGAGAGGACTCAGATAAATGTACTGGCGGTTCAGGCCATCACCTCTCTAGTGCTGAGTGCCATGACTCTGCCCACAGCAGGAAATCCAGCCGTTAGCTGCCTCGAACAGCAGCCCCGCAACAAAATCCTTAAAGCTCTGGACACCAGGTATGTACACATTTATTATATCGTACTTTTTCTTCTAGGTTTAGAAGTGGATAAGAAGTTTGGGTGTTTTGCAGGTTTGGTCGTAAGTTGAGTGTGATTAGAGGTATGGTTGAGCGTGAGATTCAGGCCATGGTGTCAAAGAGAGACAACATTGCCACACACTTCCCCTATCAAGCCTGGGACCCTGTGCCCTCTTTATCATCTTCAACGGCAGGTAAGTGGTCAGCTAAAGATCCTGTTGAGATTCACAATGTATTTTTTGTTATATTCATGACGTTTGCATATTCAGGCACCCTCATCAGCCATGAGAAACTCCTGCTGCAGATTAACACAGAGAGGGAGATGGGCAACATGGACTACAAACTGGGTCAAGTTAGTAAACTGATTACTTTGAAACACTTCACTTCATCATTTAGCATTTATTGAAAGGATAGTTCATAATATGGCCTCTTTATCATATAACGTGATAGTATCTCTTCAGAAGACTTAGATTAAAATCGCTTGATTACTTGCACGATGTCTTTATAATCTTTTAGAAGTGTCAAGGTTTTGGTTGGGTGGACTTTCAATGAATGAACAGAAATGATAAGAGAATATTGAAAAGTATCTTAATTTGGGTTTTAAAAGAAGAAAGTCGTATGGGTTTAGAAGACCATAAGCACAGAATTTTCATTTTTGGGTGAACTTAACCTTTAAGGGTTATATCTGCATGTTACTAACAATGTACGACAACAATGCAGGTGTCGATTCACTCAGTGTGGTTGGGTAATAACATCACCCCTCTGAGGGAGGAGGAGTGGGGTGAGGATGAGGAAGATGAGACGGATGCTCCAGCACCTGCCTCACCACCATTATCACCAATCAACTCCAGGTCAGACTTACAGAGTTACTGGCAAAACAAGCTCCTTAAAACCAGCATCCTCCAGACTTCACACCCTGCATTCTACTTGCCCTTTCCAGGAAGCACCGTGCAGGGGTTGACATCCACTCCTGCTCTCAGTTCCTCCTGGAGCTCTACAGCCAGTGGATCCTCCCTGGAAGCCCCAGCAGCAGGAAGACTCCTGTTGTGCTAATCAGTGAGGTTGTCAGATCGGTGAGTGCATGCTTAGAAGTTTTCATAGCGATCCATCAGCCTTTTTATGCTATATAGTGCAGGTGTTCAATTGACTCAATTGACCCCAATTATCCAAGTTAGAATTGTGAGATAAAAAGTCGCAATTACCTTTTATATTTTTTAATCTGTGGTGGAAACAATCTTCCATAAAAAAGCCTTTGACAGTTTGAAAAGTGTTTTAATGATTTATCTTAGGCCAATCTATGTTCTCTATGTGTCTTTTTAAGCTGCTGGCAGTGTCTGATCTGTTCACCGAGAGGAATCAGTTTGATATGATGTTCTCCACCCTGACTGAGCTGCAGAAAGTCCATCCACCAGAAGATGAGATCCTCAGCCAGTACCTTGTTCCAGCTATCTGCAAAGCAGCCGCAGTGCTTGGCATGGTGAGTGTGTATATGCACTTCTGATGCACTGGCTATATAAATAAGCAGTTACAGCTATTTAACAGTGTGGACTAATGTATCTATGTCAGGATAAAGCCATCGCAGAGCCTGTGTGCCGTCTGCTGGAGAGCACCTTGCGCAGCACTCATCTGCCCAGTCGGATCGGTGCTCTTCATGGAGTTCTATACGTGCTGGAGTGCGATCTGCTGGACGATACAGCACGGCAGCTTATCCCTACTGTCAGTGAATACCTGCTCTCTAACCTTAGAGCTATAGCACAGTGAGTACAACTAAAACCTGACACACTTTATGGTCTGACTAACCTTAAACCTTCAACCAAAGGGGCAGTAGTTAGTACAAACTAGATGTTCACATTTTCTGAAGAAAAAATTACTGTGCAAACGTTGCTACCACAATGCTAGTGTGTCACAGATGTTTGCCAGGGAGTTGCTATGTAGTTCTCTAAGGTGTTCCAAGTGGTTGCGACATGATTTCTTACTGGTCCAAGTCAAAATAGCCCACTAGTCGATTCCAGACTCATTTTCTTTATTCTTAAAAAAAGATGAGGTGAATTCTTATAACAGTGCAATGAAAAGTATAATTTACACCATTATAATTAATTGATCTTTAATGTCCTAATAAAAATAACTATATTATTTTATTAGTACACCGTTTACATATTTTAAAGGGCTAGTTCACCCAAAAATGAAAATTCTGTCATCAATTACTCACCCTCACGTCATTCCAACTCTATAAGACTTTTGGTTATCTTTGAAACGCAAATGAAGATATTTTTAATGAAACTTAAGAGATTTCTGTTCTTCCTTTTAAAAGTCCATTACAACAAAACTCTTCAGAAAGTGATCAGAGTAAATCCATATGTATCGAGCAGTTTATTCCAAGTCACATGCGAGAACAAACCTCATTGGATCTTGTGCGTCAAGCAAGGATGTTTGAGCTTCAGTTTACCATGTTTGACATGCACTATGTATGTGCATTGCTCTCTTCAGAAGACTTGGATTAAAACGTGTGATTCGTTTTCAACTTTTATGAACTTTTTCAAGCTTTAAATTTGTGGTGGAATGGCCTTTCAGTGGAGAGGCCGAAATCATTTAAGGTTTATTAAAAATATCATCATTTGTGTTTCGAAGATGAACGAAAGTCATTTTCATTTTTGGGTGAACTAACTGTATAACACATTTAAACATGTTTAAATAAATTATGCATAATTCCACCAATTGTGGAAAATACTGAAAAAGCCTACAGATGTCTACTAGGCCTTCTAATAACTAGTCATTTTAGCAGACATTTTAATCCCTGTTCAATCCCAATGATGAAGACTCATAGCTCACATTTTGCAAGGACTGAATCAGCCACCTTCCTATTACCAGCTTTGACCTTTAACCCCTCCACCACACCTCTCCCAGCGGCAGGCAAGGGCAGTCCAATCATTAGTGTCACACAAACTCTTAGTGTTTGCCGTTTCATTTAAGAGAATATGGGATGAGAGGTTAATGGTTTGCGTCCTGCATTGAATGAAAGATTTCACACTGTTTGAATCTCTCTTAAGAGGTTATGCCTCATGCAGTCAAAGCTAATGCCAAAGTCTCTGTGGCATGCTGGGAGACTCAATAATAGGTTAGCATAGGCAATCACAACACACTCCCGCACACTGCATGGTCATCAGCTCCTCATTAGCTGTAATGTATGGTGTCTTACTGAGATCTGAGATCCCTCATTAAAGACCAGGGCTAGAATTAGCATCAGATAGCCTCACTGAAAATAGATGAGCGTGTTTAGGCCTAACACTGTTTGTGTGTCTCTCTCAGCTGTGTGAATCTACACAACCAGCAGCATGTGTTGGTGATGTGCGCCGTGGCATTCTACATGATGGAGAACTACCCACTGGATGTAGGGCCTGAGTTCAATGCCGGGATCATTCAGGTGGGAAGAGGCCACAATTTGAAAAAAAGATCATTGGTGTTTTAATATTATTTGATCAGTCTTGATTCTGGACTTCTGTTTTGCTGAAAAATGTACACTACACAATCTTCCAGCCTTGGGTGAAATCATTATGTACATTAAGAATGATTCGGGAGAAATATAATGTAATTTAAAGGAAGACTGTGGGTGGCGTTCTGTGGCACAGCAGGATTTTAAATAGCCTCTGGGCGCCGCCGATGTATAGAAAACTGTGTTCGATGTGGCGTGACACTGTGCTTTTCATCCTGTGTGACCCCCTTTAAGATGTTTGGCATACTCTTATTATCATTTCTTAGAAAACAAAACTATTTCATTAAATCATAGTTCGAACAACATGCAGAAAAAACATACATTTTCATAATCTGACATCATAATTTGCCCTTTTTCTGGCAAGGCAAGCTCGGGTTGTAAAATGTCATGTGGTGTAATTTACTATAGACTGAATGATATTTAAGAAACAACATGAATGCAAAGAGTACATTTATAAAAAACTTGACGTGTTTCAAGCTACAAAGATTTGGTAACACTTTATTTTACAGTGTCCTTGTTACATATGTTACATGTACTTACCATAGTAATAACAGTAAATTATGGATAATTACATGCAACTAACCCTCAACCAAATCCTAATCCTACCCTATCCCTATAGTAAGTGCATGTAGTTCTTAATATTACTCAGTACTTAAATATATAATTACACTGTAACAATGACACCCTAAAATAAAGTGTAACCAAAGATTTTTCCTTTTTAAAAAAAATCATGGACACACTGAGTCTTCTCTCAAATTCAAAATTGCTTTATTGGCGTGACTGTAAATAATACAATATTGCCAAAGCTTGGAATACATAGAATAATAGTCTTCTCTCTCTACTATTGTTTCTCCTTTACATTTCCAGCTGTGCTGTATGATGCTGTCTGCTAGCGAGGAGGCCACACCATCCATCATCTACCACTGCGTCCTGCGGGGTATGGAGCGGTTGCTTCTGTCCGAGCAGCTGTCGCGCATGGACGCGGAGACACTGGTCAAGCTGAGCGTTGACCGTGTGAACATGCCCAGCCCACACCGTGCCATGGCTGCCCTGGGTCTCATGCTCACCTGCATGTACACAGGTGTGGCTGGAGAGGAAGGCAGGACACATTTCAGCTTCATCTTTAATCCTGACCCACCTACTAACACCAACCCCTAAGAACAGACTCACCTTAGATGCTTACCCTACTAACTAAGCACATAGCAGCAGAGTCCTCTGTATGATTTTTAGAAAGTGTCTTCTTATGCGAGAGGTTTAATTTTGTTCTTGTAAAACTAAGTGAAAATTCTATATAAGAAGATTAACATTTATGATGTTTAGTCAAGATGTAGTAACCTAGTTTTATCTGAATTGGATCCATTACGGAACTGTTCTTCTTACTGATGTCCATACATTTACATTACAGGGAAGGAGAAGGGAAGTCCTGGCCGCCCTGCTGATGCTGACCCAACAGCTCCTGACAGCGAGTCAGTCATTGTCGCAATGGAGCGTGTATCTGTTCTGTTTGACAGGTACATATGTCTGTTTTTGAAGAAACTGAACGCAAACTTTTTTTTTTCTTTTCCACTAATTTGTCTGTGGAAAATTCTTGCCGCAGGATTCGTAAAGGCTTTCCGAGTGAGGCACGAGTGGTAGCCCGGATCCTTCCTCAGTTCCTGGATGACTTTTTCCCACTGCAAGACGTCATGAACAAAGTCATCGGGGAGTTTCTGTCCAATCAGCAGCCTTACCCACAATTCATGGCTACAGTGGTGTACAAGGCAAGTGCCACTTTTTTATATCTTATATTATGCTTTGGATACTCTGTGATCTTAAATGTTTAACTCTTAAGATTCATTCACATTAGCAACATTTTGGTGAAATTTTGCAGGTAAAATAGGTCAGTTGTCTATTGTCAGTAATATAGCGATATATGATGCACAGCTTACACAGGAGCTACTTTCAAACTAAGCGGCTTTCAGTTGGTCAACACGGCAAACACGTAAAATCTGCTTGGGGAAAATGTTTGCCTTCACTCAAGATACCTTTTGAAATAACTTGATTTCGCCAGCAAAAAAAAGACTGAACTATGGTAAATGTGTCTGCACCTTTAGTCTTAGAATTCTGTCATAATTCACTCATTCTCATGTTGTTCCAAACCTGTATGATTTTCTTTCCTCTTTGGAGCATAAAAGATGATATTTAGAAAAAAAATTTAAACATGTTTTGTGCATACAATGAAATCAATGGGGTCCAGTGTTGATTTGGACCCGTATACTTTCATTGTATTGACAAAAACTGTTAAAGCATTCTTTGTGAGCTATCCTTACTTTAATATGGTCATTTAAAGTGGAAATCAGTTTACTAAATAATGTAAACTTGACTGACCGCTTCATTTCCACTTTAATGCATGTATTTCTTGCAACAGGTATTTCAAACACTTCACGCAACTGGGCAGTCCTCCATGGTCCGTGATTGGGTGCTACTCTCGCTGTCGAACTTCACACAGAGAACACCTGTCGCCATGGCAATGTGGAGCCTGTCCTGTTTCTTTGTCAGTGCCTCGACCAGCCAGTGGATCTCTGCCCTGTATCCTTAAATGCATATTGGTGCACCCCTTGTACTAGTAACATCACACTTCCTGTTTCTTGCTTTCCTTTTCTTTTCCTCTTCATCCTTGTTTTCCTTAACTTCTCCCTTCCCCTTTAGCCTCCCTCACGTCATCAGCCGCATGGGGAAGTCTGACACAGTGGACATTAGCCTCTTTTGTCTGGTCGCAATGGATTTCTACCGACACCAGATCGATGAGGAGTTGGACCGCAGGGCCTTCCAGTCTGTCTTTGAGATGGTGGCTTCACCTGGCAGTCCGTATTACCAACTACTGTGCTGTTTGCAGAGCATTCACCAAGACACGTCACTATAATACAGACCATATGATACCGAACAATAATGTGTAACAATACATGTATATGAATAACAATAATGTATCTACAATGCAAATTAGGCATCAAAAAATGGTAATATAATATCAGAGCAGAAGACATCACATTTATAAGAACGTTACACAC
Organism: Squalius cephalus; assembly: GCF_949319135.1. NCBI lineage: Eukaryota > Metazoa > Chordata > Actinopteri > Cypriniformes > Leuciscidae > Squalius > Squalius cephalus. Next base: position 26,126,854 of record NC_137123.1, read on the forward strand.
CAGGATGCATGTATGGCAACAATGTATGGGATGGGATTGGCTGCTATGATACTGTCCGTGATAACCAGAGGACATTAATACAAATAGTTCATTGTTATTAGAGACAGTGGAACCAATCCAAGCAAGACTGCACATCCACTGAAGTATGTGGCCACAATGCACCAGAACATCAGTAATCTGTAATTAAAAAAAGAATAGTAGTACTACCATCACCACAATATTTGCCTGGTGTCACGGTATGTCACCTAACATCTCAAAAGTCTATATGGATGCAGGCTTGTCTTCCCCATATTTTGTATGCATAAATGCTCTTTATCTGGTTTCAGAAAATGTTACTGTGGCAAAACTGTGAGGCTGATCACAAAAGTTTTTTGGTAATGCAGTCAAAACTGACGACGATGCGTCTCAATCATTAGAAACGTAATATTCGAAGAGAATTTTCAGCTATAAACAAACTGACGGAAGAACATATTGTATTGAATGTTCTTACAGACATCATGCAAACACTGTTAAAATATCTCCTGCACTTCCAGAATTCAACCGATCCAAGATTAGATCTTTTAGTCCGCAGATGTCCCAAGATGCGTATCGTCCGACCTGGCTAAAATCAGTACATCCGGGTATTTTCTACTATGCCCGTCTCTATCCTCTGAAATGAAAGACACTCTTTCATACACCCACAACTCCCTCAGTTTAAAATCATTCCTTTTGCATGGGCAATGCATTGCTTTGCTCTGTGTTTGCTGGCACTTGAAGCGAAAATGAATTGTAAATCGAATTTGTATATCCCCTCTAATGTGGAAGACGTTGCATAAGACTATTGGTATGATACGATTTTTTGTGTATTTAAATGTAAAATGTGTTTGACTTACTGAGTAAGAGGGGTGAATTGCCTGAAACAAAGTTTATTTTTCTTCTAAAAATTTAGCTGTCTATATTTGTTGTTTTTAAGATGGAGAAAAAAAAACAAAAAACAGATCACAAATGTGAATCACTGAGGTTCTTTTGTATGGGCAGGGCTTGAAATAGCCATAGCAGTTACTGTAGAGAGGTTTTTAGATGAGGGTTTCTGCATATGAAAACTACAGCTCAAATCTACATACTGTGTCCCTTGCAACACATCTGCAGTTATTTGTTAAATTTCTTTTAAAAGCTCAGGACGTAAGATATGATTATTGATCTAGTGTAATGACTGGAAGTATGTATTTTAATCTATAGAGTGTTTACATTAATGTACAATTTGTGTAATAGAAATAATATTTGTGATTAAACGAATAAATTGTGGTGCATGACAACACCCATCGGTGGACATGAGATGGTGTCAAGTGAAAGGTCATTGTAACCGAATATGCGCAATAACCCAGTCTTCACTGTAAATATAAGCCTAGTTGACCAGCTGAACATGCCTTGTATATTAACTTAAAGCATGCTTTAGTTTGCTTTCAATATTGACTCAATATTTTATGTCACAACAAAAAGGGGTGACTTTTGATTGTTAGTCGACTCAGTCTACATGGACATCGCATAATCGTATCTACCAACGACAGAAGACTTATGGCATGTTTGCTACCATGGAGACAGACGGTCATGTCCATTAGATATCAGTTTATTCTTATTCAATAAGATGTTTGCTTTGACTTAGTGAAGCCGAATATGTAAATAGCAATTTATACTTGATATTTTCTCCTCTGTGAAAAGCCTTTACTTCTCTAAAATGTATTGGCACATTCATTTTACACCAACATTGCCCCATGCCTACATCATTTCTTGCAGTTTTACAGATTGTAGAACCATTCAAAATTATGGATTTCCATTTTAAAAAATGGTTTTTGATAGTAGATTTGAAGAGCTTTCAATTTCAATCTTGTTGGGCTGCTTTAGTGACTAAATAAGACATTAGTGTTATGGGTCACGGACAGCTTGAATAACTTGGAATGCCTTTTACAAAGACCACCAATGTGACAATACTGCAGAATCATAATGTTAATAGTGCGCCACTGACAATTTCATAAATATCAGAGAGTAAATACTAATATTCTCTTTAGTTTGTGTGCTTAGGAAGCTTCACTTGAGAAAGAGGTTAATAATCCTGTTAAGAGGTTAATAATGCATCTTAGGTGGGAATGATTTTTAAGCTATTTTCTTCCCTTGCATTATATTTCCATTTCAATAGTCAATTTCTAGCAAATTCAGATTTTTCATTTTTTTTAACCTTTTTATTTAAATTTCCCCTCTTTAGTGATCCTGTCAGATCTCAGTTCAGCGTTTACTTCAGCTTTTTATGTTTTATTTGAGATATACGTAAAGTTAAAACTTAGCTGGAGTTGAGTGGATAGCAGCAGAATGTCCGATTAGTATCACAGTAATGCCACGATGGTCTTGCACCAGATCCGCCTTTAAAAAAAGAAGAAAATAAACGTATACCCTTTTTTATAGATATTTAGCTCACTTCTGCAAACTATGGCTGGTAAAAATGACAAAAATTGATGTATTTATTTTATGGACTGTTTTAACATCAACCATGAAAATACTACAGTATAGAAATTAATAAAGTGGTCCATTTGATTTATTGTAATATTTTTGACACATATTGCAGGGTTTGTAAGTGACTAGCAAAATCCAGCCTGTTGTTTTTTTACTTTTGTATTTCACACTGAATGGGAGTTTTCATAGCAAGCTAGCTTTGAAAGCATTAGATCCCACCCTCCCATCAGTACGATCTCACCTCCTCCAAAACACATGAACACACTCAGCCAGAACAGAGTCAGCACCTCATGTCTCAAAGCACATAACATCTTGATAAAAAGTAACGTAAACTTGCACCACATGACTGCTGCAGATTCATTTTAGCGTTAAACGGCTCTGGGTAGAATGTCATGGGTTGCCATCTTGTATTTACGGTTAAGACATGGCGTGAACACAGCGTAAGCTTGTTGTTGTGTTTCAGGAGGAACTGTAAGGTGGATGCTGTTTGTTTGCGGCGCTCTGTGACTGTCTGTCGAAAGCTCTGCACATCCTCATGGAACGCGCTGATGACGTGTGATGTCTGCGCGAGCAGGGTGTGCGGAGGTATGCAAATAAGTTGACAGGCAGGTACAACATCCTATGATTGCATTCGGGCTGATTCCAATGATTGGACAAACATTTTTTTGGTCCTGAGTCTTCCACAGACTGTCATTTTTTAAAATATTTAGACCACTTCTATTATTGATTGCCATCAGAGAGATTCAACCCGTATAACAAAAAAAGTGTTTATGAAAAACATACCTTTAAGGGTGAAGTGGAGAAACATTGTTCTTTGTTTTTCATTCTTATTTTTATAAAGTGACAGTTGGCTATTTGGCGAATATTGTAATATTGTGATTCTACTTTTTTTCCCCCATTATAATACATTTTAGTTCTTTCTTTTTCTTTTTATAAAAAAAATGTTTTGTATAGGTTGACTCCAAGAGCAAGGCTTTGCACATTTTCTACTCCAAGGTGAGATGTTTTATGAGCTCGATAATGGATTTTAGAAGTTTACACTGTTAATCCTCTGAAAAGCGCAGGTTATTAACTTTGAGCAGAACGAATGGGGGGAAACCCGGTGTGTGTGTGTCAGTAATGTATATGAACTCAGTTTAAGAGTTATCAATCTAATCTTTGAAAAAGTTAAATTTAACACAATTTATGTTGGGTCGACAGCAGTGTCTAAACAGTAAGTGTCACCAGCATTCACTGTTAATCAGCTAATAAAACGTTTGACTGTTGAGTAATTACTAGTAATGAACTTAGAATTACCAAGAGAGAGACTGTTCATTTCATGTTTTATGTGGAAAGGGCTTCCAAAAAATCTCAATATTCACTTTCTATAGACCAAAAGAACAACTTCAAGAATTAAAAAACAATTTTTTAAATTACCTTAAATTGTTGTTCTTGCTTGAACTTGGGAGGATATTTTTACTTTATGACATTCAAATATCTCTTTTACCACTGCATTTATATAACACTTCAGGATAAACTTGATTATACATCTAAATTCATTGTCATGTAAAGGAAAAGCCCAATACCGGTGTTGTCCTTAAAGAAGAAAAGAAAAAAAAAACTCTGAGATGTAGATTCCTCCTCCTCCTGCTTCTGCTGTCCACACACCAGCTGCCCTCTCCTTTTGTTTACTCCTTATACAGCACTAAGGTTACCATGTCATTAAACTTCACATCAGGTTGGGACACATCCGTCACAAGTAAGAGCACTAAATTACTGAATATATAACTATGATTTATAACGCATTATTATTCTCTGTACTGTAATTGTAGGAATTTGTTATGTATTCCTCACAGGAAAGTTTTTGGGAAGTGGCGGCTAATGTTAGCAATGTAGCCATTGGAAATTCTTGAGCTTTCTGCGGATATTAAAACTTCCAGACTTTTTAGGTAAATAATACTATTATTTAACTGTATGCGTATCTATATGAGGTTGTCGTTTTATATATTTTATATATTTGTTGTGTCTCAATAGATGTTAACGTTACTCTTGTCAGTATCTGGCTACTGATGCCGATAATTCAATACCGTTAGATGTTACTCACTGCCCAGCTGTTCCTCGCGAAAACCAATACCGAGGCAGCTCGGCTCTCTACAGCTATTAAATATTAAATTAATCTGGAGCTTAATAAGTATTAAGATGTGTACGGTGATTAACTTTTAGTCGTTTTCGCTCGTGTTGTTTTGAACACCTGTAGCATAAATTTTGTGGTCAATTGGGGAGAGTGAGTTTCTGTCGAACAGGGTTTGGGTCGTTATGGAGATGATTGACAGCCGTGGAAACCAATGAGCGATGAGAAATATCTAGATACAGCTCCATTGTCATGGATACATACGTTGACGCGTGAGCATTCCAACCAGATTCCAACAATGGGGAAAAGAAGGCGGGACCGTTAGCAAGAGTGGAGTCTACTTAGGAAAGTCTTGCGAAGTTGTGAACAATAAGGGAAAATATCGAAGATAAACGCTATTAAATTTGTGAGTTTATGTATCCTATCAGATTTTAAGCGTGTTGTTCCTGGTGCATGTTTATTATTAGAAAATGCGAACTATTTTTTTATTTTATTTTAATATTCGATAAGGATTGTATTTTTTATTTCACGTTTAGAATATTGTTAGTTCTATATTGTTATATTTTACATATATTCAGTTATGTAGGTCAATGCCAAATGAGGATGAAAAGGACATTTTGAAAACACGTTCCATAGAAATCTTTGTAGTTATGTTGGTTTCATATATTTATTTGAATAGTTAGGCTACACACCACATAGACATTTAATGACTGATTGAAGCCACACTAAAAATATGAAAAAATATTTTAATTAAACAATTGAAAACATGTTGATCATGGTCATGGAAGATGTGAAATCATATAGGGGTGAATTCAGGTTGATCTGGACACTTTCTTTTAGTAATCTCAATATCAATGGCATATGTTTTGTATGTATTTTTTAATAGATCCGGACAAAAATAGTCTTGTCATTGACCCAGACAGTGAGGGGATTGGTAAAAAATATATATCTGTACGAAAGCCCATTCTAGACTGACACTATAATCATGACTAAGAATTACAAAAATGTGTTATGCAATTTTCAACATTTTAATGAATCTCTTAATATTTTAATCAACCTCAAATGCATTTTTTTTTACATTGAACAACTGAAATCACCTGTTCACATTTTCCATATAAATTTCTCTTAATATGATGATTCATTTTTGAATTAATTAACTTTTCCCTCTCTCCTTTGTAAAGGTAAGCATGCACCACGTTAGTGCCTTAGACTGGGGCTTTGGAGTTCTGATATCTGGATGATATCATGAATCTCTCTGCATTTGTGAAGCCCTTGTCAGAAGAGGTTGAAACAGGGACTAAAAGAAGAATGTTCAGACAATCAGAGCAAGGCAGGAGGCGTGTGAATGCCCAGTCGTCTGCACGCATAAGAGGGGTGGAGGTCGCAAGGGGAAGAACAGGCTATGGCTTCACATTATCTGGTCAGTCTCCATGTTTGCTGAATTGCATCCTGAAGGGTAGTCCGGCTGACTATGTGGGCCTTCGCTCTGGAGATCAGATCCTGAGTGTGAACGACATCAATGTGTCCAAAGCATCCCACGAGGATGTTGTTAAGCTGATTGGTCGCTGCACAGGTGTCCTACACTTGGTCGTTGCCGAAGGCAGTCATAAAAGTGCACACCTAGATTCATGTTCAAGCGATGAAGAATTGGGGTTCCATGACCACAAGAGCCACTGGTTAAGGCCAAAGATAGACTCAAAGACACTAGGCATAAACCGCGCAGAACGCGTTGTAGCGGAAATGCAGTCTGGTGGAATCTTTAACATGATCTTTGAAAATTCTAGCCATTCATCCAGCAGCTCAGAGAAAGCAGTAGCTTGTGCCTCTACTTCCAAAACAAGGGCTCTCTCAGAGCCAGACTTTCCTTACTGTGACACTGGCACCCGACAGAGTGATCCCAGCTTGCTCACTGAAGAGGAGATGGCCAAAGTGCTCAATGATGACTCTGTGTTCATTGATATGTTTGAACAGCAAGATGAATTTCCCCTCTTGCAAACTGCAGACTCTGCAGGAATACTCAACGTTGGGATGATTGTAGGTTACCTGGGATCCATTGAATTAGCTTCTACAAGTGCTAATCTGGAAAGTGACAGCCTTCAGGCAATTCGTGGCTGTATGCGACGTCTACGTGCCGAACAAAAAGTGCACTCATTGGTCCTGCTCAAAGTCATGCATGATTGTGTACAGCTATGCAACGACCGAGGCGCTGTTCTAGCCACTTACCCTGCAGAGAAGTTAGCTTTCAGTGCAGTGAGTCCAGACGACCGCCGCTTCTTTGGCCTTGTCACCATGCAGGCCACAAACGACCACGGCATACATAGACACGGTGAGGAGGAGCAAGGGTTGCGTACGTCTTGTCACGTCTTTATTGTAGACCCGGAACTCTGTCATCATAAGATCCACCAAGGTGTTGCTCGACGCTTTGGCTTCGACTGCACTCCAGACCCAGATACCAGTGGATGCTTGGAATTCCCACCGACTTCCCAGCCCCTTCTACAGTTTGTGTCCGTGCTCTACCGCGATATGGGAGAATCTATCGAGGGTATGCGAGCTCGAGCATTCCTCGATGGAGACCTAGATGCTCAGCAGAACAACAGCACAAGCAGCAACAGTGACAGTGGCATTGGCAACTTCTTGCCAGAGGAGAAAAGCAACCGAGTCCTCTTGGTTGACTTGGGTGCAAACCCTGGTCGGCATGTTCCCACGGGACTATGGGAAAACCCTCCAGGATCTCGTAGCCAAAGTGTCCTAGGAGGTCTTCCACCACCACCGCCACCACCAATCTCGCATCGTAATGGCTACCGCCCTGACCAGTTCGTAGATCACCCTCAGCCTCATCCACATTCCCACGCGGACCCACCTCTGCTTTCTGGCAGGCATCTGAACTCCTCCTCACGGCTGGATGTGTCAGGCCTTCCTACACGCTCCCACTATTCCGCCCATGGCAAGAAGGTGACGGGGGCATCAGGCCAACGTTGGCTGCCAGTTCACGTCCTGAGAGATTGGCGTCAAGGTCATAGCAGTGATCAGGAGTCTTATGCAGAGTCTACAGACGGATGGTCCAGTGCTAACTGTAGCACCCTGCCACCACCCATGAGTAAGATTCCAGCCGACCGGTACCGTGCTGCAGGCGAGATCGCCTCACAGCCTCACCGGCTCCATGCACAGAAGGACGAGTGGGCTAAGAAGCTGTTTGGGGAGAAGAACCTACGAGAGAAGCTGAGCGATGGCAAAAGGACGAAAGATTCAGAGAAAAAGGTAAGAGAATTTTTTTTAAACATCAAATGTCTTCAATGTAAGTTTGCGTTTCACATCTGTGAAATACTTGTTTGGGGTCACAATCAGTAAGGCTACTTAATTCCAGAGGAGTTGACCGCAAATTGAAGTGCATTCAAAATTACAACTGTAATTGATACTAAGGATTAGGAGGAATTATTAAGTAATGGTTTTAAATTTGATACCAATGCAGTACACTGGTTAATGAGCCAGGGAATGTGTTATTCAATCCACTGTTGTTTGTGAAAAGAAAAAAAAAGCTTGCAGACATAAACTTATGTGCCTGGAATGGATAGCACTTTTCCCCTCGTTCTTATTATCAGGCACGGCATGATCCTTTACTTTGCTGTTTTCAATTGTGCTAGGAATTTTATCCTTTCCAACACACACACAAATATGAATCGCAACATTTAACTCCAACTGATATTCTCAATTATGTTATGTTTAAAATGTGTGGTAGCTTTTATAGTTTTGCATTGTCTCTCAGTAAAGCTGCACAAACACTTTACTGTCAAAAAGAATTCTGTCAGATAGGTGACATGCATAGCCAGGCTGAAAATACCTCATTCCCATTTGCTGCTTCAGCTGTGGCTCCTTGCTTGGAGGGAACATGTTAAAACTGACCCTGAGATGAGAAGATTGAGATACAAAGCGGGGTACGTATCGTTCTCCCAATGGAAATTTTTCAGTTCAAATGGCCGTGAGCTCCCTCTGCTCTGACTGCCACGACTGCCACTGATGGGCCTCTAGTAGCTGACAGCAGATCACTCATATTGAAGTCTTGAATCTGGGTGCTAGATGTCAAACCACTGAAACTGATCTGAATGAGATACTTTCAGAAATAGTTTACCCGAATAGAAAAATTCTGTCATCATCAATTCATGTTGTTCCAAAAAGTTTAGTAGAATGTTGATGTAGTCTTTTCCATCAAACGAAAGCAGATAAGGACCAAGGGGCAGTTGAGCTCCAGTAAATTGCCATAAAATATTTTCTTATGATTCGCGCAAAACTGTGTTCTACAGATGAAATGAAATAATAAATAATAATAATTTGTTACATATATATAGCGCTTTTCTAGGTACTCAAAGCACTTTACATATGGAAGGGGGAATCTCCTCAATGTTTTAGATCGACATGAGAAAGAAATATCAGTATTCTTCTGTTGGGTATATTATGCATGCATTACTAAGCTCTCTAAATACACACACTGTAAAAAACATTCTAACCTCCCCAACTCAAAATTGTCTAGTGACTGGTCACATCTAAATTTTTCAATTGGCCCAAGTGAAATTCTGTAAATTTAATTTGATCATTTACAGAATTTCTCTTGGGCCAATTGAAAAATTTAGATGTGACCAGTCACTAGAAAATTTTGAGTTGGGGAGGTTAGAATTTTTTTACAGTTTGTGTATTCAAATATGAATGATATCTTTGTTCCACACCGTTTAAACCAGGCTACATGTACAGTTGTCTTCATTATTCGTTTAAAAACGCATTTATTAGGAATTGAGTAAAGCTCAGAATCACTCCACGGGAGCCAACAATGATGTCCACAGGCCCAAAGCAACAAAACAGACTGCATTGATTGGATTTCCCTGAATAGCGCTGTAGCTGTTATATGCATCATCATCTGTGCTTTGACAATAGCTTCAGGGTCTTCTAAATACAGAATAAGACATGTCAGGCGTCAGTGGTCTGTGTTCATTGCTTTAAGGAATCGTTTTTCAGTTCATTCTCTGCTTGTTTTATTCAAGCTCCACTTAATGTGTGTATCAACATAATGTGGATATCAACATTTTATGTTCAAATGTATATATTGTATTTATATGGGAATATGGTATTTGATGCTGTAGCATTTATTTATGTTTTTGAGATTTCTGTAAGTTTTTCGCAAATTTTAATCACCTCTTTGCCTAAACTAATTAATTTGAAATAGTGTGACATGAATATTCAAATACATGTAGTCTCTGAATTAATGAGGTAATAAAAAGTGCATGCATAACATGGAATCATAAAATTTGCTTATTTAAAATGTGCCTTTTCTGTTAATTACGTACATAATTGTTGTTACGACATTTGCCTTAACCTTAAAACACAACACATTGAAATATGTAATTAAAAACACTGGGAAAACTGTATTAACAACAGTACATTGGGCCTTGTTTTTACAGACTTTACTTAGAGTGTAGAGATCTATTCACAGTGGTTCCCTTCAATATTTTAGTTTCAACTTTCTTGTCTGTTTTGTGACATCATGAAAGAGATAGACACTTGCTTGGCATCCACGTGAGGTCATGAGTTGATCTCCTAGTCGCCAAGAGGTGGCACTGTTCCTCTGTCTGTGCCAATTACAGGTCAAATGTTGTTGCAGAATAATATGATGATTCTTCTCCTTCATTCATTTTCAAATGATTATTCAGTGGTTTAAAGGTGATATACTGATCTATAAGTTATAAAACAAAATAGCAAAGTATCGAAGTTGGCTGTTGTTTTGTTTTAATGTTTTTTTTTTGTTTTTTTTTTATTATTCTATATATAGTAAAAAGATTTTCTTTTATTCCACAATCATTGTTTGGTTTCATATTATTATAAAATAGATTTGTTAAAACTTCAAGGTAATGAAAAAATAGCTTTGACACCTTCTTGTCTATGGTTAATGTAGCGAAACAACTTCATACATCCATTAAAAATCACCATGACACCATTTGGCTAAAAGTCATTGCAAAAATGGGCCCACTGTATGTACCATATATAAGAATTGTTCACTATTTTATGTTCATAGTATTTGTAAACTACCCACCATCAATGAGTACTGAGCATGTGCAGAACAATTGTGAGTCTGATGTATTCCACTTAAGTCATGTCAAGACTTGAGGAGAGCGGTACAGAAAAGTTGTCAAAGAACACACTTCTGAATCATGACCGAAAATAGACTCTAAAGGCCAGTTACATCAACCACGATACCATAAGATATAGTTCTATATGTAAAAGAGTAGCAGAGTCCGCACCTCAAATATAACGATAACGGCACAAAGAAACAATATCGTTGGAATGGCCAATAAAAATCAATCTCATGCCAATCATAATCCATTCTGCTTTAAGAACTATAGAGCATTTAAAGCGGCAGACGACAAAACTGCAGCGCACACTTATAATAATTCAGAACATGCTATATATTGTCTGCTAATAGTTACCGTAATAGTTATCTTTCTTGGTGTGAACGGGCCTTAATACTTAAACGTCCTTGTGGAGTGTTGTTTCATCATAAAAGATTGAGATGGTTATGGTTTTGATTATTTGAATACTCTTTTGCAGTGTCTGGATTGTAATCTTACTGAAAGCTTTGCTTCACAGTCCTACAGAGCGGGATAGTTTTGCCATGGTTATGAAACCGATAAACAGATAGATGGTGTTTTTAGTAACATTTCTTGGTACGGTTTGTCATCCCCTCCTCATGGTTGAAGTAAACAGGAAAGATAGCTCCTCAGAGCTCCTCAAAGATAGCTCCTCCCTGATAAGTCTAAAAGGTCTATGCAGCTCACTGTACGTCCCTGCTCCCCACAGGAATCCATGATGTTATCTCAACCCTAAGACTGACACAACTGCACCTTAGGAGGGGAGAGAGTTTGAGAAAGAAAGAAATTACAAATAGTACAGTTATAGAATATAGAAATCAATACATTTTGATATGAAACGAACTAAAAAAGTATGTGGTACTTTGAGACTTTTCAGCTTGTCACTCTTTGGCAACCTAAAAAGGAGCTTTAGGCTGTGTAAGCATAGTCATATGAGCCTCATGCTTTTTTCTCTTTATTAGTCTTTGAAGTATATAAATATAAAACTAAAAACTTTTTTTTTCCTCCTAGGATTCAACTCCCAAGTACTACATACAAAAAAAAAAAAAAAAAAGAGCAGCTCCCGTTAACATCTGGAACATTTCATGTTTTGTTCTAAACCCATGTTGACAGCTTTATGCTTATGCTTTTCAGCAACCGCCTGAACGATTCATTCAAGGGACGTAGTATAGTCTACAATATTTCCTTTAGATTAGTTGCTGCTCAGTGGCCATGGAAACCGCTTGAGTGATGAAGAGTCGGCCACTTGTGTCTGGCTCCCCATTCCTCTGTCCCATGACTGATGACGTTTTTAATGATACGCAATATGGGTGTCTATGCAGGCACCAAAGGATGCAGAATGTAAGAACATTTGCTGGACTACAAGAGCAGTTTTTTTGTTACCATTGAATTTTTGTTTTTTCCTCTACTTTAAAATCGGCATGAAACGGAAGTTGCAATAGTCTTTTCTTCCACATTGTGATGTTTATTTGAGTGAATCGGCATCTCGACCTAGAAAAATGTACGGCAGGATTTTTTTATTTCATTGGATGGTTGTGGTTTGTTATTGCTGTGATGTCATGTGAGTGACAGGTTGTCCCGCCCCCTCACCAGTAAACTCATCATCAGATTTAAAATCACGAGGGCACATTAATTTAAAAAATAATGTGCACAGATAAATCATTTATAAAACCTACAGCAATGTTCCATTAAATACAAAAAAAAACAAGAATTGCCAATTTTGTCATATAGTGACTTAAGTTCATAATTACATGCTTCACATTAACTGTCATATCCTTTATTAAAGGCCCTGTGTTTCATATGTTTTGATTGCACTGACCGCTTGTCCTCTCCTGATTCTCTAAGGTTTCCTGTTATAGTTCGTGCGTCATGTGAGCGTGTGTGTATGTGTGTGATCACGGTGTCTTTGCATGCTTGTGATCGAGAGAGATATTATGTAAATGCCTCTTCTTGTTAGCCTTAAAGGGATAGTTCACCAACAATTTAAATTCTGTCATTGTGTACTCGCAGTCATTCCATACATGTATGGCTTTCTTTTTTCTGGGGAACACAAAAGGAAAACGTACCATTGCCCAAATTGGGAGTCAATGGTCACCAAAACTGTTTGATTACCAGCATTCTTCAAAAATATCTTCCTTTGTGTTCTGCAGAAGAAAGAAAGTCAAACATGTTTGGAACAACATGGGTGAACAGTTTTGGGTGAACTATCCCTTTAAATGTGGAAACATATATGCATATCTAGCTAAAGTATGTACTTCACTGCCCCTCATGCGCATCGCATGTAGTGCACTTGTGTTGGCATATTTGTGTGTTTGTGCATATGTTTGTTTGCACTTAATGTGTCATAATGATGATCCTGAACACAGAGTTCTCAGTGTTTCTAGGCAACACAGCAGACCATTTGATTATGCTGCTCTTGTCATCCGCACAATCAGTCTCTAAACTTTAGCCTATGAAAATAATCCCTCTCTGTCTGCGTCTCTGTCTGACCGCCTGAGAAATAGTTTGCCCATCTTTGTACATTTGTCCTCCTGTTTCTCTGTCTGGTGTTGCTGTTGGGCTTTCTCTGAACACAAAACATAACATGGTGTCACGTCTTTGAGTATTTACAGAAATGATTATGGTTAATGCTGATGTGTGTATTTTTTATGTTTTAAAATACTTTCTTTTATACCAGTTAAATGTGTTGATAATGTGTAAACTGTTCTTATGAGGCTTTGCACCTGGTAATTACATAATAAAATGGACAAAACTCAAGTACTTAAAGGAATAGTTCACCCAAAAAAGAAAATTCTTTCATCATTTACTCACCCTCATGTTGTTCCAAACCAGAATGACTTTTGTTATGTCTCAGTATTTGTTATGACTCCCATCGTTATGTCCATACATTGGGAGTCAGTAGTCACCAAAACTTTTTGAATACCAAGATTTTTCTAAATATCTTCTTTTGTGTTTCACAGAAGAAAGTAAGTCATACAGGTTTGGAATGACATGAGGGATAGTAAATTAAAATAGAATTGTACATTTTAAGATGGAGGATGCTTTTAAGGTGGAATCGCATTTTCCGTTGTTTGGCGCATTTTCTTGGGCGTAATTTTAATAGGAATGCAGGCTATCAAAAATTTTGCACAAGGGCAAAAGATTTCACCTTGAAGATTACGAGTTCAGGTTGGTCACACAAATTCGCTGCTTCAAATGTCACTATATTATTGACAAATAGATACATGACCCTTTTTGCCCATTAAGTCTCACTGAAATAGAAATTTGGATTGCACTTTTATATTGAAAAAAAGTGTTTTTGGGCAACAAAGAAAACCGTAACAACCATTCACGGCACCTTAGTGGCACATGTGATGATTAGACTACTCAAATTTTCTCTAAAAAGTTATAGAAGTCTTAATATTTTATAGCAATACTGTGTGGTGGTGATGATAGTGGTACAAACATCACATTTAAATTAAAAACCTCATTGGGAAATCCACATAAAAATCACTTTGGTGACAAAAGAAACATTAGTATTGTAACCTTCACACGGTTGAGTTTTTGCATGCACACAAAAGCACATACTCATTTCCCTAAGGGAGTGAGTAAACACTGTGTCTGTTCATGTGACCCTGTGCTATCACCATAATGAAATCAAACAGTGCGAGTGTATTTCTGTCATGACAACTCTCTTGAGTGTTTGGCATGTAATGGATATGACAGTGTTGATATGTTATATATAGGCTAATCCTTCAGGAATCATGCTAATATGCTGATTTGGTGCTCAAGAAACATTCATTATCATTGACTGTAGTGCTGCTTAATCATTTTGTGGAAACCCTGATACATTTTTCTTAGGATTCTTTGATGACTAGAAAGTTTAAAAGAACAGCATTTATTTAAAATACATTTTTGTAATAATGTAACAGAATTGCTGTCACTTTTGATCAATTTAATGCATCCTTGCTAAATAAAAGTATTAATTTCTTAAAAAAAAATAATAATCTTGCTGACCCCAAACTATATCTTCTCTCTCTTGTATCTGTTGGAAATTGTCATGATGCATTGTAACAGGAAATCTTGACGTATGCATCGCAATCTGTATTGTATAATAAGGGCAACTGCATTGTAGAAATTTTGGTCAAACAGTAAAAAATTGGAAATTCTCGTGTATATGTTACTAATGTCTTTCTCTCTGTTTCTCACAGGGTGGAAGATTCAAAGGCATCACTATGGGCTTTCCTCAGCGTTCCTCCGGCAGACGATCTTTCGGACGTTCCAAGCGTCTCAGCATGGCTCGCTCACTCGATGACCTTGAGGTGAGGTTCCCTAAATGCTTCTCTTTTTCTCTAGACTTTTCTCTCTCCGTCTCTCTCTCATTCTCACTTATAAAACTTCCCAGCATTCCGATCCTATCACCCGGATGGTCGGAAATGATTACATAAGGAATGAGTAACCTACGCGGTACTTCAGAGACAAGAGACATGCATGCAAACTGAAACAAACACACACAATCAACCCTCTGGAGGTTAGAACTGTCGGGGCCTTATTTATGAAACGGCGGTTGTACGCTTGTAGAGCAGATTTGACACCGCAGCGAGGGGATTCCAGTGTGTTAATGGCTCTGGTCACACTCGCACACGTGAGTTTAATTATAGACCCAGCAGTCAAAGAGATAGAGTGCATCTGTGTAGTGACGGCAGATTACCATGGCAACGGAGGAGACGGTGAAACGTGAATGGTGTAATTCTCAGACGGAAGCGCTCAGGGGGAATGAAAAAACTGACAGCGCGTCACATCTCAGTCTGGCCTGATAGCCAGCATGCCAGTGGTTATTATGTTTTTTGTTTTTTTTGTGTAATTAGAGGCTTAATTTGGAACATATTTTCTTCTATTTCAGCTTGATTTGCAGAGACAACTATAAGTAAGCCATTTGTACACTGATTTGCCTGGAAATTGTAAACACTGTTGATCTGTAGTGCTGTGAAAACATTGCTTGTTTTGTTGGAGCATGCTGATCTGCTTGATTAGGGGGGGGAACTGTTGTTTTTGCTTGACCAACGGCAGTGACAAGTTTTAGGTATATGTTTGAAAAATCATAATTTTTGCAGTTGCGTTCAGTAATGCTAGCGGTGGAGAAATTGCACACTTCAGCTTTAACTTATTTTAAATGAAAATCAATCTGTGGTTAACGTTCACTAATCATTTATTATCAGAAGCAAAGCAATGATTAGTGGTGCTTGCCAAGGCAAATATCACTATTAACATTTCTCCATTGTCAAGTGGGACAGCCATGAGCACTGTAGACCCTCTGATGAGGGGCTCACTAAAGTCCTCCTTGGTATAGCATAATGATTGAGTAAAATAAGGGGATACATATCCATACAATCTTTGTTCTGGGCCAATGAATTTAACCCCTAAGTATTTAACTTTGGTACATAACTCATTCCATATAATTGTGTTATAGATGTAAATGTTGTTGCGGTGAAGTGGCCGATAATAAAACAGGCAAAACAGACCCTAAAAACACTAAAGGATGGACCAGAGCTATATCAACGCCAAAGTCATGGGTTCAGCTTCCTGGCCATGACACATTTACCATTGTCCAAAGCCACTTCCATTTAATTCAAGTTATATTTTATTAGTTCATGCATTCCATGGAAATTGAACCCATGACTTTGTATTGGTATAGTGCCATCTAAACGCACTGTAAGTAGCTTTGGATAAAACCTCTTCCATTTTAAAATATTATTAGTTTAATATAATTAATTTCTCAATTGTGATGAAAAATCTGAATTACTCCAGTCTTCAGTGTCAATATGATCCTTCAGAAATCCTGCTCAATAAACATGTATTATTATTATCAGTGTCGAAAACTGTTGTGCTGCTGCTTAACATTTTTGTGGAAATTATGATAGATTTTTTTGATGAAAAGAAAGTTCTGAAGTAAATTCTATTTCAACTTTATTATCATTGTTGGTTTAATTAATAATTGCTTACATACCAAATTGCTTACAATTAATCGCACATACTTAATCTTAAATATTACTATATTTATTAAATATTACTGTTATTATTAAATATCCTGTATATCCTGTATATTATTTTAATCAAATAATTATTGTTAAAGAAATAACTACACTTAAAAAAAGTCATCTCTATTTTCCAAAGGTAATCAGTTGGTAATTATTATACCCATGTCCACTTTTGTAAATGATCTGTCAATAATGAGTAACTGATCCCAGAAAACAGTTACTCTTAAACTTGTTTTGTCTCATGATCAAATCCTTTCTCCTTTAAAGAGCAGAAATCCCTCTTTACCAGCTGAGTTACATAGCGTGAAAGTGAGTGCCACTCTGACGGGACAGTCACACTGTTGATGGGACATGATAAGATAAAAGTATGAAACGCTTCCTCTAGTGAGTGGCTGGAACAAACACTGGCCTGATTGAATAAAGCGGGTTGTATTCGGTGAAGAAGAGAGAAAACAACTGTCTTAAGAGCAGGAAGATTTTCATGCTGGTCAAATGCTAACATATATTTCTGTAATAATGCTGTGTGTGGAAATGAAGGTTGAATGTTTTATATGTTTTCCCCTTGCTTCTATTATTTTCCTGAAGTCTTTCTTTTTTCTATTTCCTCAGATCTTTGTCTTGTCTTCCGGTGGCTTCATCTCTTTTCTCAGAGCTGTACATATGCAGGGTGGCGACACTTGTGTGTGAACAGAGCTCGCTTTGTGAAGCAGCACCGTAATTAGTGTGAGAGAGAGTGTGTGTGTGTGTGTGTGCTAATGAGCATTGAGCAGCATTATTCTCGTTAGCAGAGACTCTGCTACGAACTCACACACTTTCTGCAGTGAGGCATAAACATGCATACACACTCTTAAATCACACGCTAATTGAATACTATCCTTAAATGCTGTGACACACACTCTCAAGCTCTGAGATGAACATACACAAACAACCTCAGGAAAGGCACTAATTATCGGCTTTTCCAGTGCGCACACACACATTTCCTCTGGCTGGCCTATCATGTAAGAGAAAGCGAGCTATGCAGTTATCTTGTCAGCGAGTGTTTACCCGGTGAGGTGGCATTTCTCTTCATGCCCACAAACACTGTGTGACATCATGCCAGCCCTTCGAGCCTTTAGTTTGCTCACTGAGCCAACAAATTCCACCCTCCCCCCCGATTCAAAGCGGATCGTGACTGTCGTTGAGAGTCACGAATGCCGTTTATTTTTAAATGCAAACTCATTTTACAAGGATAATTTAAACTGAATGGCACTCCTGAGACTGACTTCTTCATAAACATGGAAGTGAACTTGAAATATGGTGTTGGTCTTATGGTGAATGATTTTAAAGAAAATTGTTATCTTAATCTCTCATCAAAGATGAATAACTTTGGTTCTGTATGACTTTTTGGCTGATGTCATCAAACCTTTTTATTTTATTTTTTTCAAAATATTCCCTTCCATCCACCATATAAAGCAAGGACGTTCTCATTATTTTTGACTCCAAGGTCCCCCATTGTCCACAACAATATTCAAAGACCTGACACTCCTAGTTTCTGTAAATTAAATTTTAGGATTACAGAAGTTTTAAGCACTAAATGTTTCTCTCTCTATTTAACAAATTTACAAATTTGAATGGCTTTTCGAGTCATTTGTGATTTACTGGATAAAAGTATTTGGTTACACTTTAGTTTAACGTCCAATTCTCACTTTTTAACTATTAGCTACGACTTTTGCCTCAATAAACTCCTAATTTCTGATTATTAATAGTTGTTTAGTTTAGATATTGGGTAGGATTAAGGGATGTGGAATATGGTCATGCAGAATAAGGCAATATGTGCTTTATAAGTACTAATAAACAGCCAATATAATATACATGCTAATAAGCAACTAGTTAATGGGAATTGGACCCTAAACTCAAGTGTTACCAAGTATTTAGTTTATTTTTTTTCTCAATTTTTTTTAACTAGAAAATATATGTATCGTAAAAGTGCCTATGTAGTTTTAAGTACGACTTCCAGGTCTGTAAATAATACTTTTTATAGTAGGCTACTTCAGCTTTTCCAAGAGATTGTTTCTGATGGGGTGAATTAAAATAAGAGAAATCTTTATCTTATTTTAATGCTTATTTTATCTTATTTTAAATCATTAAGCTATCTTGAGACCCCTTAGGCATTTAGAGACAGCTTTTTTTTACACTTCAACAAACTATTTCCGATGTGTTTCAGTTCAGTTCATGTTGAATATTTGGTTCAACTCATTACACTTCAGAAGTAAAAAGTGCCATTTCATGTATCAAAATAAGGTTTTTGAAGAAATTGACCACTTTACTGATTTGAACATCTTAGTCTAAATAATCTTGACTATATAAATAATGCTGTTTTTGTTGTTGTTGCATAATCGGATTTCCTGTATACAGGCTTTGCTCAACCAACTTGAAGACAGGGAAGCTGGTTCATGATGAGTAGTTGAATCCGCGCTGTAGTCTGAGGTAATGGGCCTGAATGATTGCACAAATCTGAATCACTTTGAGATTCTTGAGAAGTTTTCAGCATACATGAAGTCATGCATGTGTGAAAACACCCGTGAATGACAAGGCTCTTGATGATTAAATCATCGTAAGATTACACACTGTTCATAGAACATTAGAACTGTGGGAAAAAATAAAAAGTAAAAATAAATAAATCTGAAAATTGGAACCTAAATACTTTTTTGTTGTGCAGCGCAAGGCTTAAATAAATATTAATGACACAGCATTTGAAAATTATTTCCTGTAGTTGAAAAGCTTGATTAAAAAAATAAGGTAGAATCCTAATAATTATGCAACCCAGAAAGCAACTTGTCTCAACTCTCGGTCTTGTGACTGCCTGATTTAGAAGAGTTTTTCAGTATCACTCTGTTTGTACGTGTTTGTTTTAGGTTATGTTTCTATATGTGAGTGTATTTTCTCACCTATAATGTTTGTATAATATCGATGCGTCTAGATGGGTGTATAATCTCATGTTAGGGCATTGTATAATCAATAGAATGAGAAATATGGTGCATTTTTAACTCTCTACGGCCGAGTCAAATACACTCAGCTGCTTGTACCTCATATCATATCAGTCACAAATCCTGACTGAATTATCATAGTGATGATACTACTTTGCTCCAGGGTCCAAAAAAAAACAGACCCCTCAGATTCTCAAACACCGCTTACGGAGATAACAGGGTTGGGACTTGTTGAAGAATGTAGCTCTTCATACCAGACTTATGTTTTAATAGTGCCTGTCAAACAAGACAGATGCACACACAAACACACCAAGACTAACAATTCAATGTTCCGGATACTTTTTGTTGTGCACATCGACTGCAATTATACACACACTGAAATAAGCACATGCCAGGAAGCTGAACCCCCTTAATTGTTCACACACACACACACACACACACACACACACACACACACACACACACACACTGATTCTTTCACGCTCTCTTCTTTAAGCAGATGCTGTGCTCAAGGCATACTAAGTAGGTGACACAACACATTGTGTAAATAACATGAAGA
Organism: Squalius cephalus; assembly: GCF_949319135.1. Taxonomy (NCBI): domain Eukaryota; kingdom Metazoa; phylum Chordata; class Actinopteri; order Cypriniformes; family Leuciscidae; genus Squalius; species Squalius cephalus. The sequence continues at coordinate 26,147,121 of NC_137123.1, forward strand.
ATCCCACTGTGAAGCACTTACATTTCAGTGTGTGTGTGCGACTGTTTCTCACGCCTCTGTGAAGTATATGAGTGTGAATGCACACACACTCACTCCCACTTGCGAGCGTGTCTCTGCATCTCTGTCTGTGAGCCCTGGGCTCTGTGGGCGGAATAGGAATTACAGCGGAGTGGGTGGAAAGAGAGAGAGAGAGAGAGAGAGAGAGAGAGAGAGAGAGAGAATCAAACGACACAAGACGCAGAGATAGTGACAGGGACAGACTGTGAACACGGACTGTTTGCAGACTTGCATGCCGTATTGGACGCAGCCAGTGGATGGATGTGTTTACAGAGCGTGGAGTCATTTAACGCCCAACTGTGGAGTCTAACACTGCCATACATGGAGCCAACTTTGAGCGTCAATCCTGATGGAGTGAGTACCTGTACATGCACATTTGTGTGCTTGTTTGATCTGTCAAGTCATGTTGTGTTTAGAGACAGAGTGTTTTAGATGAGGTGGAGGTCGTGGATGCTCTGTCAGTTCTCTGTCGCAGGAGTCTGTGTTTGCTGTTAATATTTAAGAGTAAGGTTGTGATCAGGAGGCACTCTTTGGATATTAACACCACTTGCACGAGTACTTGTGCGATCTTGCTTTGGAATGCAGGTCCTTGTCTGTTGAAACCTCAAATTAGTTTAAAAACTGTGCTGAGGGACAGGTTATCAAGTGAATTTGCATATTGAATGCTCATTTGATGCCATTCATTGACAAGTGTATACATATATTATGTAACTGTATGCTTAAGCAATTAGCAAGATATTTGTACATGTAAATTTAATTATATAATTTACCTTTTATGGTTTGATCACGAATCATCTTGCATATTATAATCATGTGACTTGATTTGTCCAATCAGGTGTCATCAAATTCTTAAGAGCTACTGATGAAAGATTTCTGTATTTGCCATCATTTTTGGGGAATTTTATTTTAGCATTGTTTGAGGGTTTTTTTTTTTGTGGTTATTCAGGTGTCATCTGTGAATTTTAAAGCAAACCTTGTCTTCAGTCTCACGCATCTCAATTGCGTGAGCGTGTTAGAGTGTTTTATTGTTGAAATTGTACAGGCTTAGACAAAACAAACATTTCATATGAAGCTGCCCTCCCCTTTGAGAAAGAAGAACACTAATCAAAAAGTGTCAGCTAATTTAATCAGATCTCATAAAGAAAGCTGCGTGAAACATTAATACTTTGGGAGTGAAATCATTTGGGATTTGAAATTAAGTTGTGTGCTATTTAAGTTTGGGGGAAAAATTGCTTTTTTTCCTTCTATTTCTTTGGAAGGGAAGCATTTCACCCAAAACTAGAACAGAAGTTTATAAGATTTGTATTTATTTTTTGCTTGTTTAAAATGGATCTTCTAAATTTCATTAAATATAATTTAGATCCATCTTGGATTCCGTGTAAAGCATTTGCAAGCATTATGTAATATACTATTTCAATTTTTTTTTTAATTCATAGTATTGAATCATTTTGTGTACGAGTGAGTGAGTGTGTGCCTGTGTTGGAAGAAACAGCAGAGGGCAGTATTGAGACAATGTTGTCTTTTAATGACGAAATCAGCTTTAAACTTTACTTTGTGTAAATAACAAGTATATCTACATTATGTATTGTTGAACAGTGTCCCCATCATCTATATTGTTTGTGCTATTTATCTTTCTTCTAGCCAATTGTAATTTTTGTGTTTTGCAATGTTGATCAGGCTTGTCATCCATGTTTATGTATAAAGGAATTATTTTGGATGAATGAAAAAAAACTTAATATAAATTTGGTCAAATCTAGCATTCACTACAGTATTTAGATTAGTTAAGACTAAAGGGTGTATTCAGGCTTGTTTTTAGCACAGTTGACATGGTTGTGTATTTAACACTTTAAAATAATTTAAAATCATAAAAACTCACCAGAGCGTATGTGGGCAATGCCGTGAAACCTTATAATTATAATATATTATAATATAGAACTGAATATTATATAAAATATTTTTGTAATGGCCACTTACATTCCCAGATGAGATATCTTTCTATCTTTCGTCTATCCCGCTTAGCTCACACAAGCTTCATTGGAAGAGAGAACCACTGTTAATGCCTTCATGCCCACTGGGAACAGCCAGAGAGGACGGTCATGAGAACCAAAGAGAATGTTGTTCTGCATTAAAATGACTTTAGATTTGATTAAGAACTATTGGTTTTCTCTTGAGAGCACCAGGACTTCCCCTGATTCAGAGAGCTAATCTCCATCTGAAATGTGTGCCACATACTGGAGTAAAGATCTGGGCCTAGCAATGCGTTTGAATATGCAGTGCTGTCAGCTGTGATCTAAAGCACTGTCATACCTCTATTCATAACCAACTTCCCTCAGAACCTTGTATTTTCCTAATGTGAAATTTGAATACGCTATATGTTAGAGCTGCACGATTCTGGATAAATTGAGAATGATTTTTTGGTTTCAAGGCGAGATCGCGATTCTGAAAAGACAACTACACAAAATAGCATGTAATTTACTAGAGGTTCTTACGAATGTTAATTGCTGCAGTCTATTTAAAATGTAATGATTCTAAACAAATGTATTTTTTTTTTAATTCAATGATTCATTGATTTGAATGAATGATTCAATGACTCACTCATACAATCGTCACTTAAAGCCTGCGTTCCAATGTGCATACTATCCATCCTAAATAGTATGTGACATTAGTAATTATCAATACTATTTAGGGCAGATAGGGTGGATAGTATGCACATTGGGACGCAGGGTTATTTTATTATGGATGAATCAAGGTTTTTTGAACAAATCTTTTGAATGAATGATTCAATGAAAAAAAAAAAATCACTTATGTTCAGTCACTTGTCGCTGTGGCGTATAATGACGCAATCGATACAATCGTTATTTGAAGTGCCTCATGATCGGTTCTGTATACATCAGTGTAAATATGAACTTTTATCCCAGTTCTTCTGTTATAATACAAATATTTGTAACACAGAAATAACGATGCTGTGGTTAAAAAGGCTGTTTGTTAAGCTGTTTCATACTTATAGTCTACATGACAACTGTAAAAAAAAAAAAAAAAAAAAGCATGCTTTCTCTGGCTCAGCGGCAGCGCCGACGTACATCTGAATGATCCGGTTTTGTTATTTCGAAATGTGATCGCGTTGGGTGTTTGAATCGAGATCGCGATCTTTTAACGATTAATCGTGCAGCTCTACATCTACTACACGCGCCTCATTGCTTGGAGATAGGCTTACGCAACAAATGTAAACAATATGGGTTCTAAAATCGGCTCTAAATATCAGGACATTTCATCTTGCAACTGGATTGGAATCAGAGTCTGAAGTTAAAAAATCTGAGTCTGTCCCCAGACTCCCCACCATAAACTACATGATTAGTTGGGCAACTCCGCTTGCCGAAAATCTAACTAGTGTTGACACGTTCATACTGCACATGGGGGCAAAAATAAAGGCAAAAGTCATGTAGAGAATTCCAGCCTTCAGAGCTCATTACCAACTCATTCAAAGCCATCAATTTCTGATGCTGTGACATTGCTATTTACCCCAGCATACCCAGTCGAGAACTTAAAAAAGAGAATTCTTTTTTAAATAGTTTTAAAATGATAAATATATTTTTAATGTTTTAAAATTATATTTGTATTAACTATTAATTATATTTTTATTTCTTAGAATTCATTAACAAATATTCTGTATATATTCTAGTTGAAATTGAATATTTTGATTTATGAGACCTATTGTATAGACGCGAATCAGATTTTTGAGAGGCAGCTTTAGTTTAAAACATTTTTTTTTTACAGAGGGTCATATGCAAGTGTTCCATATTTATAGTATAGTAATAGACTTATAGATCATAAATCATATAAAGATAATTTTAATGGATCCAAACTGTGTTTGGGCTTTCGTGACGGGAGATAAAATAAACAGCCCACCCAAAATACTAAAAATAAAGCTCTCAAACCTCCTTTAAAGATCTCTCACCAGCAGCCAAACAGAATCATTTTAATGGTCCTCTATATTGTTTTTTGTTCTCTGAAATACATTTGCCAAGTATTTTTTTAAGATCTTTCTTTTTTCACCCTTCTACTCAGGAAATTGCCAATTTTGCCGCTCATATTTTTGAATCGAGCTCATGAGGTTTGTATCAAACACTGCCTTTGTACCTCCAGCTCTGGGATATTTTTATTACTTTCTCTCTCTGTTCTGATATGACCCGCTCCAGAACCTGCCTTTCATTAACATCCACTCTCACGGCATGGTCATTCACTTTACGTCATTCTCCAACTACACTTTCCTCCAAAAACACGCCATTCAGCAGGACGTTCCAGAGGCCTGTCCATCCTCTTGGATTCCACATTTTTTACAGCACTAAGAAACTCAGCAGAGCCCGGCTGGCGAGTTCCCCGGGTGGGTTTTTAGACGTTGGGAAATTAAGACGGATGATTATTTGAAGTGGCAGTGCCGTTGGAGGCCCGGAGTGAGTGCTTTCTTTTGTCTTGAATGGAGGATTTATTTGAGTTGTGGCAGAGCCAGGGATGGTGAAACGGTCGAGTAAGCATTTCTTGATTCCTCTAAGGGAGAGAAAGAGAGAGGCGCTAGTCTGCGTTGAAAAAGATCATCAAGTCTGACATCTGTTTTTTTAGTTACTACACAGGTCAAGCAAAGAGAGCAAGAGCGGAACGAGAGAATCCCGTCGGATTCTTCTCCATCTGAATTTCTCGCAACCCAGGCGCTTTCTGCAGGTTGTCATAGCAACAGC